>NC_070582.1:17397352-17714393 GCF_027409825.1 Scomber japonicus
GGATGAAGCCAAAATCACTTAAACTGTGAACCAAATCTACTTTCGGGTACAAGTTACCATACCTTACCTTATTCAGGGATTCTGACATCAATCCTCTGATGACTGGATGACATTATTATAGCATCAAAAAATTCGCTTTCTTATGTGGTCTGCAATATATTGATGGAATAAATAGACAACTCAGTCTCAGAATCAATGAATGTAAGAGTACACTGCAGGATCAATCTCAGGACATGTGTTGCTATACATTTCCAGAGCGTCACCAAGTCACGTTGACTCGTCATAGTGAAGGAAAAAAGCACTGGTGTATTTATTAACATTGACGATAACTCAGTCCCATTTAAGTACCCCAGTAATCACCCCCAGGCCAGTGAGCAAGTTCAATATCTGGACCCTACATGTTATTAGTTCCACCTGTGCTTTTCGTACTGTGACGTTAAACTGTCTTCTGTGACAAAGGCTCATAATCCCCAGCTGCCAGGACGTGGTCAAATATATAACATCCTTGTAGTCTAAACCTCACACGAACGTGGCCTCGCTCTGTAAATGGGTGATGTCAAGGTTACCTCAGTATTAGTATACCATTGTCTTCTACTTTTGAAAACAACTCTTGTGCTGTAATTATTTGCCTACATACTGACTCTCTTTTATGTTTTTGTCTGCCTGTTGCTTTGGATGTTAGTGGGCTTTAAATGATACGCTTTGTGCTTAATTACTTAAGGTTTTGCTCAACAGTAGAATTTTTTAAATTCTGAATTTTATCATCTTAAATTTTGGCATAAAACAAAAATAAATAAATAAATAGTTCCACAAAAACAAAGGATAAAAAAAAAAACTTAGTGAATAATAAATGAACATCAAATCCAAAAGAACAGATAACACATACCATCAACATATCTTGTGTGATCTTGTCCAGCTCATACAAGAAGTTTGAAGATGACAGTGGTTGCTGCAGAGAAACATGAGAACATATACCATAAAAAAGACAGCATGGCAGAACATACTTCTATATGTACCAAATACTGTTTAAAAGGTGCAGTGTGTAGGATTCAGTGGAAACTATTTAATGGTGCGGTTTCAGACTGCAACAAACTGAATTACCCCCTTTCCCATGAGCAAGTGTTTGGTTTGCCCGCTCTGGGCTACTGTAGAAACATGTTAGTAGAGTAGAGTAAGAGGACCCTGTAGATATAAAGGGTTCATTCTAAACTAGCAGAAACACAACAATTCTTATTTTCAGGTGATTATACACCAATTAAAACATACTGAATATTAGATCATTTTTTCCCAATAGACCCCCCTAAATCTTACACACTGGACCTTTAACTTTGCATAAAAAAAATGTAAATTAAAAAGGAGGAATGTGTATGTTTGTATGTCCTTTACACTTTGCGTAGACTGGTTTGGAGGAGGTGCTTTTCTTTTAAAAATTGCATCAGAGATGTCCTCAAATGGAAGTGTGTCGTCTTTGAGGATGGTGAAAAGAGGACTGTCCCATCGGTTTCTGGAGTCTGGAGCTTCAAATCTCAGCACTAAAGCATCAAAGCTACAAAAGACAAACCAGATGTCAGTCAAACAAAACAAATATATTGAATGATGATCATTTTTGTAATGGCATGATTAAAAAAAAAACTCTAATTTTTAAACCCTATCTACATGTCACTCACAGGTCCTGGGTGTACTGCTCAGCAGCGTCTCTGTTGGTATTCCATGTTGAGCTCACTTCATCTGATGTCAAACAGTATACCTTCACAAAAATATGGAACATTTAGAGTTGTGTTGTTGGAGGATTTTTTCCCCAGATGTTACAAATGCATAGTAATTTCTCTTGTGTACTTACCAGGCAGTGTGGTGTCTGTGCATGTTTAATGAGACAGAACAGTTCATAGCGGTAGCCTGTAAGATATTTCAATTTTAAGAAGGTAGAAGCATACCGAAAAAAAAAGTTGCAATCAAGAATCTGCTATTTTGTTTTTACCTTTAATGTAATTTAAAGAATCAAAAATGACGATGTCATCCTTGTTGACCTTCCTAAAACAAACAGATAAACATTAAACACTGTGAAGAACAGAGCGGGGTCTAGTCCTGAAACTGAAGGAACCCACCTCTCTACTTCAGCTTTCAGAGCTGCTCTGGTATTTTTTTCCTTTTGGGAATCTGCAACATATCAAACAATATTTGCACACATTACTGGAGATGTAGTTTGATTTCTACAGACCCTGTTTTTTAACAGTCATCTTTGATATAGGACTATTCATTTGTGATATAAAACAACAGTTGATAGGTATTCTGACAACGCCCCTCACAATTTCCCAGAACCCAAATAGACATGGTGCTTGCTTGTTTGCCTGTCTGAAAAACAAAACCCAACCGGAAACCCAACATTTAGTTTACTGCAGAGATGTTAGAGAAAACTTTTCAGCTGATTGATTACTGAACTAGTTTATTTAAAAGCTTCAATTTGAACTAAAAATGAATTAAACTGAATGTCTTGTGTAAAGATAAGACTGACTGACACTGTCCTGTCACACCAAACTCCATTCAAAGTCCTGTCGGCTCAGTCCCTAAATACTACTCTGTCCAAATCCTCTACAAAAAATGTTGTCTTTATATCCAGCTGGTTCCCCTGTTTATCATCACAGTTAGTAGCTTCAGTTAGCCACACAGGAGCTAATCCATATATTTACTGTCATACTGCTGTTTAGGATAGAGCTAACATGTAGAAAATACTGTTTTTATTATATGTTTTTATAATTAAAAAGTTGATAAAACCCGACAGCCAGCCTCGCATACACTTAACATCTGAATGTAGTTAACATAGCTGGCTCAACTTGCCTGCATACACAGAGTTTCTCTCCACGCCCAGAGCTTCATCTCCCACAATGTGAACTTGTCGACCTGACTTCTGTTCAAAATACCCCTTCAGCTCTTCTGCTCTCCGTGTTTTACCACTGCAGGGGTAACCACACATCACTATTAGAGGCATAGTAAGTGTGTATTATCAGACAGTCCAGTCTAAGATGTGATGATAACAAGCATGTTGCTGCTTTCTTTCGCTCGTCTTAAACAGCTTTTAGATGCATTACTGCCACCTTGTGGATTGGAGTATATTGTGTTTTCTAAACAAATGTGAATAAAGGAAAATAGTCTGTGTCAGAGTCTCTAAAGCAGGGTGCGAGCTATCTCATGGCTTTCAGGGGAGTAATGTCCATACTGAGTGAATTAGTAATGAAAAAACCCCATGAATCAATCATACATCAACAATAGCCCAATTTTACCCATGATCCATGGTGATGAACATACAGAAAAATAGAAATGCATGGCAGTAGTAGCATTGTCAATATTTTAGAGACCCAACACAACATTTCATGAATCATGTTTTTGAGGGGAGCTCATGTCTTATTAAGAGAAGCCAAGCTGTCCCTGACTCCCCTGTAGATTGCACCCTGCCCTCTCATAACGTCTAGTCAATGAAATAGCTACTGGTGAAATTAAATCCACAAAGTGAAGACCATTTCTCTGACTTTTCTTTTAGAGCTGTATTAGTATCTCCGTCCACTCTTCCTGCCATTTCTTTTTAATTTCTGATCTGATTATACATCAATCCTTAGTCTTGTTATATTTTACAACCATATGCTACTTATGTGTTTTTCTTGTTGCTCTTTTTGCATATTTATCTGCCAGGTCATTTCCATCCACACATGAATTTGATTTCTATTATGCTGCAAATTTTCCCCCAGATATGATGATTAAAAACAAACAAAACCAAAAAGAGGCACCAATAAGTTATTTAATTATTACACTGACTGTTCCCCGGATATTTTTAATATTATGTCAACATTCTTTTAAATCATAGAAATAAACACTTTAGTTGTGTTAATACAATACAGTAGAATATTTCAAAGTGAAAATCAGCAGAAAAGGCTGACTCAGGTCCAGCTTTCAGCACTAGTTTATTAACAGAAGAAAATATTGCAGACTGACATAACATTGTGATATACAATGTAACTTATCACACTGAAATATATGTAAATGTATTTATACAAGAGCTTTATTTGTCACAAGATTTTAAAACGCCTCTTCATCTGTGGGAGTTCATATTGTTACAGTACATATGTAACAAGTTGGTTGAAATGCTCCTCAAGCAGGATCCACTTGTCCTCTGAATGAATGGAAAACATATCATCAGTTGTTTAAGCAATAATAACAATAAATGATGATGAGGATAATATTAATAAACTGACATGTCCATTGTCTGTTTCCGTTGTGCTTGTTGGGTAGTTTTCAGCATCTGAATGAGTAGTGACTGCAGGTCCTTCACTCTGTACGCAGGACTAACAGCTCTGACTTCAGTGGGAACATTTACATCCTCAAAGGCAGACTCCATGAAGGAACTGTCAACCACACTTTTCTTGCCCATGAAATGTCCTAAGTAAACACAAAATAAAAAAGAAAACTGATAGAAAATATTTGTTAAAAACTGCAAAATCATGGAACATAATTGACATACTTTTTCTTACCTGTTGCCCAAAGATTCCCTCTTGGATTCACCTTGATCTTTGAAACTTTGTTTCTCAGCTCAGTTAAATCAAGAGTCATTGAAGACGTAATTGCGATGTAAGAGATGAGGATGAAAGACAGGAATCCTGCTCTGCAGATCTTTGTCAATGTGCCTCTCATTCCTCAAACGTGTTTGATGCAATTTAATTCCAGCTAATTAAAATCTCTTTGCTGTTCTGTCTCTTTGGGGACAGACAGTTATACTGCTTTATCCTATATAGCAATATTAAGCCCATCCTGCTACTATAGGATGGGCTTAATATTCTAATGAGATGACATCATCTATCTGCGGTTGGTTTCTTATTGGATGCATGATGCACATTAGGATGTCTTGTGCCATTCTGACATACTGTGACGATTGTGAGATACGTGACCTCAATGCAGAAGCACTAATTATCACACACAAGTAAATACTTTGGGGAGGAAAAGAACACAAAAAGACAAAGCAGGGATATAATTAAATGCACCAATTTATTTGTAAGTACTTTAAGTAAACATAACAGCAAGGCACATGTGCCACTGCATGCTGAATAGATGTAATGGCTTAAGAAATGCTGTGAATCCAGGGTTCATTGGCTACTGTATGTACACAAGTTACTTTCCAACACAAGTCCTCACTGTACACAGTATCAAAAGTACAAATATCTTTCAACAAGCACTACAAAAGAACAAGTCGTGAACAAGACTTTCTCTTCAGCCTCTGCAGACAAATAGCTGCAGTGTGGCGATTTAAGGACTCAAGATTACAGAGAAATAAAGAGCTCATATAGCACTTACATAGAAAAGTTCACTTGCCAGTGAGTCAATATGACCATATAGCCTTAATATCATTCCCAAAATAATTTATAAAATTGAATAATGTGGGATAATACACATTCTATAAACTAATTTTACATTGCACTGAGATTATCTGCAACTCCTCAAAGCCTTTCAACATTTAACACTAATTATTCATCACTGCCTTTTACCATGGAGGTAGGTACTGCCGTGTATTCAATACAAAACAAGAAGTGCAGCTTTACAAATCAGAACCTGCCAACAATAGCTATCCAACACTGTGAGCTATTAAATGATCATGCATTAAAAAAGCTCCTCCATCTTACTCGTATAATAATAATAATGTATTATTATTATTATTATTATTATTATTATTATTAGTATGAGAAATGTCATGTTAACAGGTCCCGGTTTATAAAATGTTCACTCCGATAAACCATCACATGTCACTTTCACACCTGATCTGGATTACCCAAAACAATGTACCCTGATTTGACATAACATTGACCGTTCACTTGCCTGAAAAACACACTTCTGGCAATTTGAGGTATTTTCAATACTGCTGAACCACACATCCAATAACCCTCCTTTTCACTGAACACTCATTCAACAAGAAAAACCAGAACATGTTAAAAAAAAGAAAAAGAAAAAAAGGCCAGATCTGGGACATCACATGTACCCACAAATCAAACATTTTCAATAAACCTTAAAACAAAAGCTTTTCAGAATGCTTATATAATCAAAAGCATGTCTTGTTCTTGCATATACGGTAGCCTAACTAGTAGGCTTTGCTTAGCAAGGCAAATCCAAGCCTGTATTTTATCTCATTTTTTTAGATGAACTGTTTAGCATAAACGCAGAAGTAATGTTTTTAAATGAATATTGAACTATACTATGTTTTGTAATAAATGGTGACTAAAATTCTAGCTTTGTACTGCAAATGAACTGCAACGCTGTCATGTTATAATAAACAGTAACCTGGATCATATCCAGGTAATAGTGTGTAGCATTAAATACTTTAGACAACATTTAAGCAATTTGAACTGCTGTTGATTACAAAAGAAGAAAATCCACCACTTCACTGACATCAATCACTACCATACCTTAAAACTAATAGACATTCCTCAGTTTTCTGTCAGGGTGGATGCAACATTTGTTTATTAAAAAAAGAAAGAAGCTGTTATACGCTGTCGTCTGAAAGGCAAAAGGAATATATTGCCAACATGCAAAGTTAAATAAAAATAATTGAAAAATGATTATCAATACGTCCTTGTATGTATGAAAATACTGTTCTTTATGAAACCGTTTGAATGTGCTGCACTGCTTCTGAATATTCTAAGAGGGATTTAAAAAATAAAAAAAGCCCAATGACTTTGTACCACCTCCATGCAGAACATCGAGCATTGTTAAATACTTTAATATGAACACTGAAGCTATTAAAGCAGCTTCCAAGGTGTGTTGAGGTGGCTCTTACTGCTGCAGAGAGACAGCTTGTGTCTGAGAGTGAGCGCTCAGTTTTAAATTACACTCGGCGGTCTTGTCACACTGCAGACTTGTTGGCTCTCCTGCTTGTGAGGACTGAGTTTCATTTAGCTCCAGTAACAGGTCGTTCACCTCACTGGTCTCTGCTGATCTAACTTGCTGCTGCTTCTTCTTCTTCTCACTAACCTCTCCTTTCTCTTCTTCCTCAAGATCTTTGACTTTGTGTACGATGAAAAGATGTCTGTTGAGTGACAGCACTGATGTGAAACACAGGCCGCAGTGAAGGCACTGAGGAGTGTTTTCATCAGTTTTATGCTGAGGTATATGCTGCTGGAACTGTGTGTCGTCGGCTGTGATGAAACCACACTTTGAGCAGCGGTATTGAGTTTTCAGTCGCTTTGCTGAAGGAGCCTCCAGATTGCCAGTGTGATCCTGCCCCTCCTCCTGTGTCCCAATGGCAGGCTTTTGTAATATAGGACCCTGCAAATCGAAAAAGTTACATATCTTAAAATGATGTCCTATAGCATTCATAGCATTTGTGCCTGCAGTAATTAGTTTATTTGTGTTAAGAAATATGAAATAAGTACCTTGTCTGAAGCCGTTTTGCATTCCTGGATGGATGTTTTTGGCATTTGGCCTAGATCGGGGTTTTTGATTCCATGCATAAGACTGATGTGGTTCTTCAGCATCACACTCGTCCTAAATATGGTCTTTGTATCCGTGCAATACCTTTAAAAGGTAAATATAATAATGAATTAATGATTCGATAGCAATTTGTACATTTTCAAACATAAAAATCTTACCAACAAGTGTATATTTTCTTTTTCCCATCGTGGTCATTGCGAATGTGTCGTCTTAAACTGGTTGTAGAGTTGAAAGACTGCTCACATTGTCGGCAGCGATATCTCTTCAATGACAAAAAAGTTAAATTAAAATCAGAGCTGAACAGAGTGACTATACAACCATGACAAATATAAATTGCACTTCCTAATTAATGATTATGAGGAAATCATTAATATCTAACAAGTTTATTTGAGTGATTGTGTCACACTCAGCCATAAAGGGCAGTTTTAATCTTTATTGCCTTTGCAACGACACATCAAATAAAAATCCAGAAGACCTAACTGAACAGTTAAACACCATCATGTAGCTGAGAATTAGCAACAGGGCAACACTTTAGCAGATATTAAAACCCATTTAACTGTAAAAGATGTTCACACCAGAATCAAAATGTCAGGAAATTGTCTAAAACCATCCACACGTTAAATCAACACCCAGTCAGAACTCGGGTACAGTTTTCGCTGTCCTCTGAGTCAGCTGTCATTACAACAGGACGGCTCATGATGCGTTTAAAAGGACAGTAGGTGACCTAAGTATTTTCAACCAGACTGACTCTTCAGATAAAAACACCAAAACTCAGTCTATGTAATATTAATGTAATAATTAATATAGCTTTTAAGCAGGTTGAATGAAACTAGGATTTTGTCCTCAAGTTTTTTGTTCCTTTTTTTCTCTCTGTCTCACTCGGATGCTGTAAAACCTAAATGTACTTCACAGGACTCAGTAAAGTGTTATCTTATCTATCCAGTCTAATCTGTCTTTGTTCCCCCGCCCGACAACACTACACGCTCGTAATAAAACTGATGAGCTCATAGAAGCTAGAGTGATTAATAGTTCTACATAAATTGTCCATAAAATTGTAAATTTAAAAAGGTTGACAGCATATAGAAAATAGAGGCACTGTTTGATTGATAGAGATTACACTTTAATGGAAAAATGAGCTCTGGAGGGAGCCAAGAAATGTATTCGAGTGAGCAGCAGCAATTCAATGTTAGGTTCAACATGAATAAAATTCATTATGGGGGAATTCAAGATCCCTCACCTTTCCATGGTTGGTCTTCATGTGGGAAACATACGAGTCTCGTTCAGGGAACCATTGGAGACACTCCCCACACGTCCAGCCGGTGGGCTTCACACGAGGTTTGCCATCCTGCTCTGCCTTTTTTCTGGGACTATCTGTGCGTTTAACAGGGTTGTGACCCTTCTGCTGTTGGACGGAATGCGCATCCTGCTGCCAGTCACTTCTGACAGTTTGTTTACTGTTCTTGTCTGCCTCTGGTCTCATGTCTCCTCCGTGGACACTCTAAAAAACAGAAAATTCATGGCAAAAATTACAAAAACTGACCAAACATGACAATACTACTGCTATTAAACATGTAATTTAATAAAGATCATATTTGACTATTCTGTTGCCGATGTGGTGAACCAAGACTAATTTACCATGTCTATTATTGTGCACCGGGTTTTTGGTATTGCGTATTAATTAATATTAACAAAAGCGAACATTAATTCTTGCTGCTTTATAATAATGAACAACTTTAATCAAAAGTGAAATGTCACTTTGTTGCACAGTTTTAACATCATTTTCCACAGAAATGATAGACATTAGTAGGCAGCTGCCATTTGTTTTCATTATGCAAATTTATGAAATAGCTCAACAAATATGTGGATAAATGTTTAACCTCTTCATACAAAATGAAATCCAACCAACAAATACACGCAGAAAAGACTGCTTGGCAGGGAGTTTATATTATGCTGACAAAGATACAAAAAAAGTCTTTATGTAGAAGACATACAGTCAAGACTAACCTTGAAGTGTTGCATTAACAGATGCTTTTGTGGAAAGACTGAGTTACATTCTGGGCACTTGAATATACACACGAGGCGCTTGTTGGCGTCCTGATGGAAATGTTGAAACAGTAACTGCTTTTTCTTGAACATTTTCTCACATGAACACTTAAAGATTAACCTGCAACGCAAAGAGATAATGGTTAAAATGGGCCGTAAAATAGAAATGTGTAAGTTTTAACAGTCAGGTCACACGATGTTCACTTACTGAGGGGAAACTTTGCTAGAATTGTGCTTATTTTTCAGATGAACTTCACAGCTGTCTGAGGTCTTGCAGGCAACTGGGCAGATGGAGCACTTGTATAACATTTCACAATGTTTCTCTTCAATGTGAGTCTTTTGTCCTTGAAGGGTCTTGAAAACCATATCACAGTGAAGACACCTGGAGGAAAAGGCAGCATAATGTCACTTTGCTATCACTGTAAACCACTCATACTTTTTAATAAGAACTGCTTTTTGTGGACTGTCACTTACTTGTACCAGGCTTTGCGTGCATAGTGCAGACAGTTTTCCTTGACATGCTTCTGTATGTCAGCAGAGCGACTCAGGGCACCGCACTCAGGACAACAGTAAGGGGACTTGTGAGTGTGAATGCGTTGGTGAGCTCTGAAGCTGCACTTGTTGGGTAGCAACATTGAGCAAACCTTACACATCTGTAAAAGACGAACATGAGAGAACCGTATAAAAAAATATGAAGAAGCAACACGGTCAATATAAAGATACTGGTCACAAACCCTGGAAAGGATAAGAATGGTGATATTTAAGTTTTTCTATTACATAACGAGAAAACAACAAGAAAGATGAGAAACAACAATGAATTAATCTCGCTACCAAGTATTGGATTCAGGTGAAGGACTCTTGGGGCTTATTCATCTGTGCTACAGTACAGACCTACATTATTTTCAGAAAACTGGCTGACATGCTCTTTCATTAAATTAACATGGCTACTCTAGTCTATTTTGAGTCAATCCCACATATGCTGTAGTAAATACTGACAATCCTCAACTGAAAATACTTGACCCATTTGCTAAAAAACTAATCTGTTAAAATGACTTATTCAGCAGAAACAAATGGGTTTGGGACTGAGTACTACAGACAGGCTGGGGAAGTCATAACATGTGGAGACAGACCAAAGTACTTTTGATTATGGTCTTTTCATGGGATTTGATGACAATCACAAACAAAGCATATTACAAATTTTATCATTCACTATTTCAATAAAACATCAACTCACTAATCCTTCGATATCTTCAGACAGCCTCTGGTAATGGCCTGCGAGTGCTTTGTAGTCAGATAACTGCTTGTTACACTCCAAGCAGCGAAGTCTGTGGCGGATGACATTGTCTGGATATAGAGGCATGACTGGTTGATTTTTAGGTGAGGGTGATGGTGTGGTGTGAGAGACAACTTTAACTGGTTCAGCACTCAAAGGAACAAACATTTGTTCCTCTGCTATGGGTTTCATATGGAGCTGCGTGCATTGCATCACCATACCATTGTTCTTGTGCTCCCGTGCATGTGCCAAAAGGGCACACTTGTTGAAGAACACCATCGTCTTTGCGCAGTGCGTACATCCTACTTCAATGTGAACGCTCCTCCTGCTGTAATGATATGCAAGACTCCTCTCAACCCCGAAGGAGTCCCCACACTCATGGCAGCAGTACCCACGTGGTGGAAGGTTGATGTTACTCTCTGGAGGTGGGCTAAGGTTGGGTACATATGTAGGCACAGGGTTGGTGTTGCTCAATAGCCTGTTTAAGGTTCCTGCTGCTGTGTTGGGGATGGAGGTTCGCGGGTAAGGGTTGGCTGTTTTCACCTGATGCACCAATGGGACAGTGCTGTACACCGTTGAGGAGAGCGCGTGCTGGCTCTGTTGGTGAGAGGTGGACCGTGCAGTTACTGAGGCAGCAACACTGTGCGGGACAAGGTTCAGACTTGCTAAGTGCATTGCTTTGGGAAGGAAGTTTGTGCTAGTTGTATGGCCTGTTGTAGCTGATACTCTCTTTGGTTTATGCCCCTGATGTGCAATTGATCTTTTGACAGGACCACTGGTATTTTGGAAAATTGTTGCAGAGTCCATCATACCTGATCTTCTGGAGTTTGCCTCTGGTTTGTTGTGTAAACGTTTTGGTGAAGATGTACTAAATGGAGTTCCTTTAGTCTGCAATCCTGCAATGCTTTCTACAGTTGCAATTTGAGACTGATGAGGAGAAAAATTACAGTAAGAATCTTCACTTATCATACTCTGCGAGGGAGAGGATTCATAGGCAGAATGAACTTCATCTGTTTCTGAATCAGGCAGCACACTGGTGACAGTGCGCTTTATCTGCCCTGTTGTAGTTTTGATGGTCTTAATTCTGACTCTTGGTATGGCAGGGGGTGACCCAGATGCCACAGCAGGGGATGCTTTGCCACTACTATCACTGCAGATGCTTACAGGGCTGTCAGATGGTTTCATCAGCCGTCTCACAGCTTCGAGTGGACTTCTGGGACTTCGTGGGGATATAGGCACCTTGGGGCTGTATTTCATACAGTCATTCTGAATGGTTGATGACTCTCTGGGGGTAGTGTGCTCACTGGGATCTTTTCTAGCATTCAAAGCCACCAGAGCCTCAAGGCAAGATGATAACTTAGATGTTTGAGAATTGACTTGTGGATAAAATGTGGAAACATCCACTGGGCTTCCTGAATTGCAGTTCTCAGTCAAGTTCTGGTTACCGCTTGGAGGAGGAAGTGCACTGTGTGCACTAGATATTTTATCAGTTTCATTACTGACACAGCTGTCAGACGGCTCCTCACTGCTGGCACTTTCTGCTCTGCTCCTTTGAATGTTCTTAGGAGTATTAGAGTCCTTTACACATTCATCAAACACGCTGAGGTCCAATTTTTTTTGACTGTCTGGGATTGAAGGCTCAACCAAAACTGAAGCTTCTGGAAAACAGGGTCTTTCTTGTTTTGGATGCATTTCATCTCTACTACACTGCATGTCTTCAGACTCAGGACTGGATATTGGGCTAAAATGAGAAAGTGACTGTGAAAATATTGGTGCTCCATCAGGTTTGTGTTGAATAGGTGCCTTTCCAAAAAGCTCTCTTGAACTCTCCCCATTCAAAGCAGAGGCAAATGATTTGGAAAAGCCAGTGTTAGTTGTTTCAACAGAGTCAATGGAAGTCTCTTGATCCCTGAATCCATTTTGCAATTCTGGACTTGTGTGAAGTCCATCATCAAAACTTTCCAATGACTCCTGGCGACTTGTGTTTTTCACAATGACACTTACAGCAGGAATATCTGCTGTAGTGACAGCTTGGCTACTCAATAAGCTGTCATCCAGACATATCCCTGTGTGTTTTAGATGACTTTCTGTCTCCTCATGACTCTCCTGGTTGGGCTCTTTAGCATCCAACCCCGGGGCATCCGGGATGTCAAAGGCAGCCAGAAGATCATCAAAATCTGGGGTTTTCATGTCACCCATGGCTGCAAAGTCTCATAAACCTGCAGACACAGAGAGGGTAAACTTGTTATCGTATCTGTCCATTTGCACAGTGGTCGCTGCAGGGGGAGATGTAAGAGCTGATGACAGCCTAAAAAGTGTTGTTTTACAAAGTGGATATCTGTAACAGCTGGGGAGCTACCCCCTTGCAAACTTTAGCTTTAGCTAGCAAGCTAACCCGTAACGACATTTGTTCTCCGTCTACTATGCTATAGCAAAGCATACATTAATATACACTGTATGCACCTTAGCGTTTAGTACAGACACATGTGGCCCTAACCTTACCAAATATCAAATCCTTCAAAGGCCCAATTAAACTACAGGTATTGACGTTAGCTTTAGCTAGTTAGCTTAGCAAAGCACTAGCGCATAAACCATAGACAAGCGGTCCCAATTTGTTACATATTGATGCACCAGTCGGCTTACCATTTGCTCCGCGATTACATTTAACAGCTCTAATAAATTATGTAGCAAAATAAGTTGCAGGCGATGTGTTCGCCAGCTAGATACAGTAGCTAGCTGCAGCTGGGTTTCATAGCTAAGTTAAGGCTACTAGCTACTAGCCTTAACTTCGTTTTCCTTTTCCTTGTGTCTGAGTGACTCAAACCCTGAACGCTGTCTTACAGGCGATATGGGCGAGAGGCGGTGCCATGGGACGTTAGCTACTTCTTTTGGTTTTCCGGACGATTGCAACCATTGAAGAGATTTCTTGCGAATGTGTCCCGTGACACTCTGCAGGGATTAATGCAGTTTATTGTATGCAGTGGCTCATTGGTAAAATAAAAGGTTGGGAAGGTTACTATAGGCTACAGATTACTAGTTACCCTAAAATGTAATAAGTAATGTAACTATTTCAATTACTTAATCAAAGTAGTAACTCATTACATTTGATTACCTTTTGACTACTTTTCTAATTTTCTAACAAATGTTTTCAACTGTAAGTGTATCCATTAAGCCACCAAAATAAGTCCAGGTGTTTTTCATGGATAGTGACATGTTTTATAAGTAAAGGAGATCATTTCTTATAAAGCAAGATTTATCTCTTATTTGAAAATGTATTAATTAGTTAATGTAGATTGTGGTATATAAGATAAAGATTTTTTATTTAAAAAGTCAAAAGTCTGACATGGGCTTAATTGATACTGTGAGAAGGTCCACGTCATGATTTATTTACAAAATATTAAGTAACTAAGTAACTCATTTAATTACACATTTTTTCTCAGTAACTGTAACGGATTACACAGTTACATATATTTTGTAATTAAACTACATAATGCTGTTACATATAACTAGTTACTCCCCAACACTGGTACAGTCACAGGGCAAAGTTTTTTGGTAAGTTGAGGTAGAGGTAGGTAGGTATTACAATCTCAGAATCAGTTTATTTGATGTGTCTTGGCTTATGCTCTCACAAACACGACATAGAGGAATGAAAATATGACAGGAGTAAGGTTATAATAATGAGTTAATAAAATAAACAAATTAGTACTAAAATGAAATGATGTCAAATCTATTCACATGATGTAAAAATGGTTTAGAAATGGGATACAAACCTTGAAATGAAATATTGAAGTAGTGACAAGTGCAAAAATTAAATGTGACATGCACAATTAAGTTAAATTATGTAACAGTAGAGGCTGAACAGTGTTAAGTACAGTGTTAAGTCCAGCTTCATGAAATAAAGTGACAAGTGCATTTAAAAGAGGGATGTGAGATGTAAAGTCCAGTGTGATAACAGTACAGTTAAGTTATTTAATAGGGCAACAGCCTTGTGAAAGAAGCTGTTCCCGTGTCTGCTGGTGCATGTTTTTATGGATCTCAGTCTTTTCCCAAGGAGGTGTGTTCAGGGTGGGATGAGTTAGTGACGATGTTGCTTGCACATTTCCTGGCCCTAGACCAAAAGTTATTGTAAAATATATGTATGGATGACTATATGGGCTCATAACAGCCTATCATGCTTTTGCCACTGTTTAGCATTGTCTGCCCAAACCTATTTCTTCATGTAATCTCGATCTTTCAGTAAGCTGGTTAAAAAGTATATACAGTATATGTATTATATATGTCTGGGCTTTTGCAATCAAGGCGCCTCAGCTCTGGAGCTCCCTGCTTTAAGATTTAAGGCTAGTAGAAATCAGTCAGATCTATACATCACTTATCAAAGCTTATAGTTTAAGATAAGTCTTTATTTATTTACAACATGTCTTGTCTGTTTTATTGCTATTACTTGGAATATTACAGTGTAACTCAGCTGCACTGAGTCTACAATCTGAATGAGAGACTTACCAGGTTTACACTAATGCCCATGATCATGTTCAGGTTATGTGGAAAGGATTGGGAACCATTCACATGACTTGTAAGCTTTTTATGTCATAGATATATACACAGAAGTATATACACATGCGAGTATCTGTGGTTTTATCTCAGTAATCAAACAAGACAAGTAGCTGGGGATTTTGGCCAGTGTTCTTTGGCCACATGTTACGTACGGCTTAAGTGGAAAAAAAGGACCTATTTTAAAATTAGATTTATATGTTGGATGTTGTTCTTAACAAATAACCCACGTGTTGTGTAATGCGCAGTGTCCTCCAATCCATTGTGAGCGGCAGAAGTGTTTAGTTGATCATCAATTAACTAAACAGAGTGTAAATATAAGCATCAGCTCCACTGTTTGCTGTTGTTAGCAGTCTGGATATGTTGTAAATCACAATGAATTACAGAGAAAGATAAATCATTGTTTCATTGTTTGGTTTTAATATGTGTATGAAAGATTTCCTAGCAATCAGTACTGATAAGTGGATTATCCAAATTCAATGATTAACTGGATGAGAGACATTCACAATGAACGGTTTTATTTAATAGTATTTACACTTCCGTCCGCCTTAAGCAACTCTCAGATCATGCTTTACTCTCACATGCAATACTTTCACTTTGGCAGTACGGGCAGGTTCAGCTTTGATGGCCATTGGAGGTTGATTTATATTACATAGTTTAAATTTTGAGGGAAGGAGCTAGTTTTAATTTGTGTAAATGTCCTGCAAGACAAAATTGAGGTTTTTTTACAGGTGTATATTCCTTCCCGCTAGTCAGGCTGTACTGACTTCAATTCCTGTTAAATGCACACACACTTACTCACAGAGGCCTGAATCACTTTATTATGACATGAAAAAAAAGAAAAAAAGAGCTGCAGTAACATAACAACAACAACAGTATCACTGACTGTAGAGCCACTGCTTTGAATGTAGTGATTGAGTGAAAGATTACAGAAAGTCACTGTGATTGAAGAAATGAAATCGGCAAAATTTGTAAAGCTATTTGCTATTATTATTATTTCATAAAAAGAAAAAGAGTTCACATTGTAATGTGTTTGTCTGTGAATGAGGAATCATTAAATAAGACTAAAGACAGTAGTAAACACACCGAATATTAAACATTCTGAGAGCTAGTTTTAACTAGGCTACTTGAACTATACAGATAGCTAGTTTAGTCCTGTGGTTCCCAGCCTAGAGGTCGGGCCCCTCCAAAGGCTCACAAGATAAATCTGAAACATCTGAAATGTGACCCAGACTATTCACTGCTTTTTGTAAGACATGAAAAGCCAAAAAGTTTGTAAACCATTGGTTTAATTTTTAACAATGTGTTGCATTTTAAAAGCGTGTTGTATTATCCATTGTGTCAAATCTTCATCTAAAAAGTAACTAAAGCTGTCAAATGAATATAATGCCGTGGAACATTAAATGTTTCTCTCTGAAATATAGTTAAGTCAATGGAGTCAAAATGGAAATACTCATGTAAAGTACCTCAAAATGACACTGAAGTACTTGAGTAAATGTGTACTTTCCAGCACTTAACATATATTCAATATGCTTAAATTGTTATTAGTTTTAGTATTACATGCATGTTAAAGTCATCCCTTAACAAGTCTGTTTCTCAGTTACAGCTATGACATCTAAATAGTCAAATTAATTCTGATGGTGAATGAGTTGATGGGGTGCAAAACAAGAATGTCTTTGGGGTGCTGAACCATTGCATTTAATGTTACACAACAAAATCTGTTGGCTCATAAACCTCTGCTAATGGATTTTAGGGTCCCCAAGGTCTTGTGAAATATTAATGAGCACAAATATCCTGAATTTGTAAATAAGAATTAATGTTTAGCATCTTCATCCAGACAAACTGAGACCTCATTGAGTGTTATGAACCATGGACCTAGTCCATTTTAAAAAGGAATCCAAGATTTTTTTGGGGGTGATTAAGATCAAAACGGCCATGGGAAGAGCAAATAGCAACCATTAAAACCAATCATGAATCATCACCCTGAAAGTACAGATTGCACTGCAATATATTTAATGGACCACATTAAAGCTGATTTGGAGGATATCTGGTTATGCAGCAAATGCTCAATGTACTTTTTAAAAAACAAAATAACTGCGTAAACAGATGTGAAACTGTCATAAAATGAGAGACAATTTGACAGTGCTGACTTCTCCCCACTAATAGACCTATGAAGACCCCTGATGGCATACACAGTAGGATTTAATTTCACATAAAGTAGTTTTCTTTGGGCTCTTTTACTGGAATAATGTGCACTACAGCCACTCTAATTGCAGGAGAACTAATTATTTCTCGTCCAACCATATAAAATAGCTTCTTGTATTGTTTGAAAATATAAATGTCATCTGCCACAAAATGAACATTTGTAAGTTACAATAGTAATAGACAGATCTTATCATCATATTGTGGATTGTCTCAGAAAAATTCACTATTGCAAAGTCCTCTTTATAAAAAGGAACAATATGACTGTTTAGGACCTATTTTAAACTTGGGAGGAGCCTTCTGATAAACCCATTCATGATTAATATACTAGTATTGCACTGTATTAGCAAATAGTTCCTGTGAAGTCAGTTACCTGTTGCGTTTGGAAAACAAATCATGCTTCACATGCACAACATCACGTATGTGTGTTGCTTCATCAGTGCCATTAAATCATTTCTGATTCATTATCATACTTATGCTGATGTCATGTACTTCCTGATAGATCAGAGCAGCGTGTAACCTGTCTGTTAATTAATGATAAGATGTTTCATAGAGGGCAGAGTATATTTTCCTGCAGTGTATTTTACAACACAGCATTTGACAGCCGGGTTTAGGAGGACGCACAATGAGTAAGCCATTAGCTCTGCTTTGATCATTATTGTTTTGCAGTTGTGAACTGGTGTTTTTGTGCACCATTCTTCTTTTTCCTCTTCTTCAAGATAAGCTGTAAAGACACTGTGGACTTATTTTAAGATTATTTTATCTCACGGAGAGAGGACGTAGAAACACAGCTCGTTAGTTGTTTGGCATTCCTGGTTGTTAAAGTTAAAGCTGCTTTTCCAAAGGCTGCTGAATAGAAGTGAACAATGTTTCTTTTTTTTTTCAGTGGAAACCAACGGTATCCAGCTCAAAAGTGCAAACCACGCCAACGAAAATGGCGTGGACAACCCAGCTTTTGACATAGAGGTATGCTTTACCTTTTGTCTTTAGAAGAAATGGTGCAAAATTATTATTTTGTTTTCTTTCAGTAAAATAATGTAATGTTCTCAGGAGGACAACATGACGGACTGTAGCAGTGTCAAAGGGCAGACTAAAAAGACAAAAAAGGGTTTGGGATCATACCTGAGGTTTGTCAGTTTAATTCTATAACTTAACTGCTTTCTGTAAAACTAGATTAGTAACTGCTTTATTGGGCAGTGTAACTGTTTTGGGTGTAGTATGCTGCATTATGCCTCTGTAACATTTGTTTTGTTTAGCCTATGTATATGAATAAAGTATAATTAACATACACTCAAATCTAATCCTGCTGACTGTTGTTGGTTTGATATTTAATACAGAAAACAGTCTTTGGGCAAATATACTTTACTTAAAACTGAATCTATGGAATTATAAGAAAGACATTTTTTTATTCACAGAAATTTGAAAGAGAACTATATTTTATACCCAAGGGAAAATCAATTTTGATTTGTTCTGTACTTTAGCCAAGTTTCCAAGCCGATTAATGCCACAGAGGATTACATCAAGACTCACTTAAAAACCTTCAAATACATTGTGCTGGGAATACTTGGAGCAGGTAATATTAAAAGTCTGTTTATTTGTGTGTATTCCTTTTTTACAAACAGTAGCAGTTTATTCTTGCACATTTTCAAGATCAAGGATATTTCTTGTGAAGACTATGACAAGGTAGTAATAATTATTTGAACATGGACACTCATTCTTGGCCGAATGCTCTTTTTTTCTTCTGTAGGTTATGTGGCATACTTCATTGCAGCCTGTGTATTGGATTTCCAGAGGGCCATCGCTCTTGTGGTCCTCACCAGTTTGGCTGTTGTTGTACAATCTTATCAACTTTTGAAGACATACAAGGGAGAAAGCATCAGTCAGTGTTTCAGACCTGCAGTACGATGCTTTAAATCTAACTTCAAATGGATAAAATGGTGAGTGGACGTGATGTGTTCAGGTACACTGTTCTGTGTTTGATATTCAGCACAGGACGGAATCTGTTAATGAGCAAAGGTGTGGTTTTGTTATTGCAGTGTTTTCAACTTTATTGTTGTGGCCCTGCTTGTTTTTTGGCTCGTCTGGGACACGAACACACGTCCTGAGCAGCTCATTTCATTTGGAGGTGTGTGCATGTTCGTTGTGCTTTTGTTCATCTTCTCAGCACATAGGACAGCGGTGAGTTTTACTTACACTACGACGAATAACAACTAACATGACAGCTTTTTCAAAATGTTATCTCTTGCTGTTATCTCCCATGTTATCTCTAGTGTGTTTTGCGGAGACCTTGGATATCATTTAGCCTTGTGCCTTTATTATCTTAAGGTTTAGTAGAAGTGCTTCCTTGGTAACACAAAGCTTTATGGAAACTCCCTGATAGATACACTTCTCATCAAACCACTTTTTTTTCTTAAAAAATATTTTTAAGGTGTCATGGAGGCCCGTCTTCTGGGGTCTCGGGATGCAGTTCTGTATTGGCCTTTTTGTTATAAGAACAGAGCCTGGACTTATAGCTTTCGAATGGCTTGGAAGACAAGTACAGGTATTACACTCAGATATATGTGTATATATATGTGTGTGTGTGTGTGTGTGTGTGTGTGTGTGTGTGTGTGTGTGTGTGTATGAATATATATATATATATACAGTTAAAGCAACAAGCAGGTTTCAGCATCAATTGTAAAATAATGATATAAATGATATAATTGGATAATAGGATGCACAGCTGATGATTATTACACAGGCTCAGCTCTAATCATACTTGAGTAAAAAATTAACTTGCATAAACAATGTCCTTTTACATAATGATAGGAGTGTCCAAAATTCCTGTTTTTCAACATATGTTACTATATCTATTCGAGTCACATCATACATCATTCTGAAACTCTTAGTTTGCATAACAGACTTTACTTGTATGACACACGCCAATTCCTTATCTACCAGGGCAAAATATCCTACATGCATGTGCATGCTTATCTTTAGAGATACTTTATGTGCTCTTCACCCTCATTCGTGGGTCATTCAAGGGTTGAATCAGCAGAATGTCTGAACATGCATGTCACCTTTTAATTGGTAGTTCAGCCTACAATCTTTATTATGTTCATATTACAAAATATAAATGAATGAGTGATCTTGTCATGAATGATATAAATAAATTGATTTAAAAAAAATAATCATTTGAAATTACATAACTTGTGTTTCTTCTTTGTCTCATGATTTTAGATATTCCTCGACTACACCAAAGAAGGCTCAGGATTTGTTTTTGGGGATCTGATCGGAGACATTTTTGCCTTTCAAGTGAGTAGATACTTACAGGTTTACCTTTACAAAACACAACAAATACAGGCACTGAGATTATGAGCCAAACAAACTGAGTATTGTGATTTCTTCCTCAGGCTTTGCCCATTGTTGTGTTCTTCAGCAGTGTGATGTCAGTCCTTTACTTTTTGGGCATAATGCAGTGGCTCATTCTGAAGGTAAAGTAAGGTTCAAACTTATAACTCACACCATCAGGGGCTCCTGAGGGCTGGGTGTACATGGCTTACACCTGTGGTGATATACAGTACTATGACTAAGAGCCATGTGTTTTTGTTCACGCAGATCTCATGGCTTATGCAGATAACAATGGGAACCTCTCCCACTGAGACCTTGAGTGTTGCAGGCAATATATTTGTTGGGCAGGTACTCTGAGCAATGCTTGATGTCTTTGCTGCATTATCTTTCACCTTATTCTCATAACATTGCATTTAAATTTGAGTTACACTGTGCTTTGATTTTATGATTATATAAAACATTCATTAATTAACAATTACCCTTCTGTTTTGTACATTGTGTGTGTTTGTGTTTGTGTGTGTGTGTGTGTGCGTGCGTGCATGCGTGTGTGTGTGTGTGTGCTAGACTGAGGCGCCGCTGCTGATTCGCCCCTATTTACAAGACATGACCAAATCTGAGATCCATGCTGTAATGACTGGAGGATTTGCCACAATTGCAGGCAGTGTCATGGGGGCATTCATCTCATTTGGGGTGAGAAGTTGTTTTCATACCAGTATGTAATAATAATGACAATAATAATAACAACAACAACAACAACAGCAACAGCAGCAACGATGATAATACTACTACCACTACTACTACTACTACTAATTATAATAATAACTTTATGAGTGTAAAAGAATAAGAAGGTTTCTAGGCAAAGGCAAGGTTGAAAAGTTTCTTCAAATGTTGTAAGCATTAAAAGTTGTAAGTTGAACATTCTTAAATCTACAGGAGGACTCTTCCAAAGTGTAGCAGTTTTTCATTCAAAATATAAGGATTAAAAGAAGGGAAAACTGCTTTAGTGTTTTAAAACAGACAAAAACCACAAAATTTGAATTTGCAATTTTTACTTTTTAATATTTGATCATTCTTTTGTTTAGTTGTTTTACAATTGTATTATTTATCAACATTATACAGAATATGAATTACTGTAATCTATTGCTGTTATAACAGTGACTCCATCTTTGAGTTTCATTGTATTTTGCAGATTGATGCATCTTCCTTGATATCAGCCTCTGTTATGGCTGCTCCCTGCGCATTGGCCATCTCCAAGCTGTCTTACCCAGAGACAGAGGAAAGTCCTTTCAAGTCAGATCAGAATATCAAAGTGTCCTGTGGGTGTGTACAGTATATCTGTCTCATCATTTCTTCTCATTTCCTAAGTGTTTTTCTGCTACTCTTATGAATTAAACAACTTTTTCAAACTCACCAGTGATGAACGGAACATTTTGGAGGCTGCCAGCAGTGGAGCGTCTGCCTCAATAGGTCTTGTTGCTAACATTGCAGCAAACTTGATAGCCTTTCTCGCCATCCTCGCGTTCATAAATCAAGCTTTGAGCTGGTTTGGAGGTATGGTGGGATATCCTGGTCTCACATTTGAGGTATGTTTTAGCAAAACAGTGATATGTTGATTGTGAGATATGGATAATGTACAATCATTTTACAATTTTTAAATTTGATTTAATTCATGTTAAAGGGCTTATCCCAAAAATGTACAAATGGTTAAAAGATAAAAGGGCTGATAAATTCACATACACTGTCAAAAACATGGAGATGGATAATGAATAATGGCAATGAATAATACATATTATTTAATTAATTAAATTTGTTTTGATGATCTATTTGCTTAATTCACATTCTAACTGATTATTCAAATATATGTATATTTATTTGTATTGATATTTCACATATAGTTATAGTTTACTTGGTTGCACTGTAAAGTTAACAAGTGAATCTAATGATATCCAAATGACTACTTGTATTTTTGGGTTCACAGTTAATTTGCTCTTATGTGTTCATGCCTGTGGCTTTCATGATGGGAATACCATATGAGGAGAGTTTCATCATTGCTGAACTAATTGGCACAAAGCTCTTCCTCAATGAGTTTGTGGCTTATGAGAAATTGTCTGAAATGAAGAACAACAGACTAAATGGACTTGACGGAAAAACAATTTCTGTGAGTAAATGTTCTTAGTTTGAATTCTTATGTGTTGTGAACATCAGTCAGTGTGGGTGTGTAAAAGTAGCACACGGTCAAGTATTTTACATAATGCAATGTCGTTCAATTATTTAGTTTCTTTCTGTTACAGATCCGATCAGAAGTAATCACCACTTATGCTCTGTGTGGGTTTGCCAACTTCAGCTCACTGGGAATTGTGATTGGAGGCCTTTGTGAGTATTTTATCATGCCATCACTGTGTTGCTTGCACCAGGATACTGTATAAGTGATGATTTTTGACACAGAGCGTTTTCTCTTATCGAAGCGTCTATATGCCCAAATAGAAGATCTGATATCTCGTCTCTGGTGTTGAGAGCTATGATCACCGGGACTTGTGTTTCTCTTGTCAATGCTTGCATTGCAGGTAAGCGGAAATTTCAAGTAGTTATTTTGTGTATCTTGTTTTGCAAATTAACTGAGTGGCTCTTACTTCATTTCTCAGGGCTCCTCTTTGTTCCTCCACTTGACTGTGTGGAGCTGTTCAAGGCATCTGCTTTCAATGCCACAGATGCAAACATAGGAACTTGCTGTAATGAACTCTTTCAAAGGTGAGAATTTACATTTTCATTATAAACATGCTATCTGGTGCCTCAATTGAAACATGAAACACAATATCAATAACACAGCGTTAATAGATCAGGCACTTAATGTGCCTTTCTGTGAAATGTGGTTCTTTACATTTATGTCTCAAATTCATTTTCTTGCAGCACTGTAAACAATGGGACCATCTCATTTGAAGGATCATGGAGCACAGTAGCAAATGTCACAGTGTTTTTCTCTAAATGTTGTCAGTGTTGTGGTCTATCTGGTGTGTCAGTTTGTAATTAGAGAAAAAAATATCAGTGTTTGTTTTTAATTCGGCTTTCAGTTGCACGTTAGTTTTTTAGTTGTATGTCGCTCCATGGCAGTCAATTTCTCACAGTTTATGTAAAAATGTAAAGAATATATGCATATCTTTAAACATAAATGTGCCTTTTTTTGTATTATATTGTAAATTAATTCAGATGTCAGCTTTTTTTTAAGGCCAAGGGTTAAAAGGACACACCTTAATACATATTGTATACCTCAGGAAATATTCAGGCATCAGCAGTTGAATGTACAAATTTCAAATTTAATTGAATGAGACTTTATTATCTTATATATTTGATAATTACACATACAATCACATTTTTTATATGAATAAAAACCTATGTAAATGAAAACATAAATCATGAAAACATGAATGCTTGAACACATATGTTTTAGACTTTTATTTAAAAAAAAAACTGACATGGTATAACAAACCAGACAGCACACATTGTAAACACTCACATTTATCCTTTTTTGCCACTCACCCACTTGCACACTCACTCGCACACTCACATTTACTACTTTTTTTTCACACCACTTGAATTTAGTCCTTTGACTTTATGTACACATACACAATACAAGGATTTGTTTTGCATAACACCACACCTTAAAATGACAGCATTTTCACCATCATCTTCTGGCTGACATATGTTTACTTGTTTTGCTATTACAAATATCTCACCTCCTTTTCTAATATGTGTTTTTTTTCTTTCATAAACAAATCCTCAAGCAGTTAAAGTACATTTATAAGTAACAACAGTTGAAGTATAAGAGTGGCTATTTGGACTCATTTGTAGACTCTCATAGATCATTAACCAAGAATCCATTACAGAAATTCCTGAAGCTCTCGTCAATTTTGTATTATTATTAAAAAGGACATTTAAATAAAGTTGAATACCTGTGTAAACATCATGAGGTAACAGATTCTTTTTTATTTCTATTTTACCCCTAATGTTTAAGTTCATGCTGGGTTTGCAACTTAAAAAAAGGCAATTGGTACAGTTACTAATGATAAGCTATTGGTAAGCTAGGGCTGATTGTCAGTTCTAGTAAAACTTTACACATTTCACTCTAGGGGCCGTGCTTTGTGATCAAGAAGCCTCTGAAAATCCTGAGTTGGCTCTTTCGGTTATTTTACCCATGTGCTTTTATCCCACAGTCCATATGTCAGGTCCAAATAACAGTGAAACTTATTCAGTAGCTTTCCTTGTTGCTGGAGACAAGGTTGTGTGTTTGAATATCAATGAGCATAGTCATACCACAGTTAAAGACTTTATTTTTAAGGCCCTTACTGCTATTCCTTTGTTTGTTGTATTAAACAGAATATACTCTGAAATACTGAAAGAGGATTGTTTATGCAGGTATACATACATAATTAACAGATACACACATCTTTGACCTAAAAATGGTGTTGTATTTTCACAGCATGAGCTCACAATTGCTTTGTAATTTTGAGACATAAATAAATGCTGCATAGGCAGTTCTAATGCTAACATAACATCTCCAAAATAAACCCTACACACATAATGTACATCACAGATGAACATGCAGTGCCTAATATGGATACATGACCTTAATCACGTCTGTGGTTGAGGTCATGTAGCTTTTGCCCTTCACAATTCTTTAAACCAAAACACAACTACGACAAATGCTGACATATCTTCAATAAAAGAAAAGAGCTATTGCAAATTTTGCAGTGTGAAGTTCTGTTGATTTTTCACTGATGATTATTTTGAGTTGACAAATATTGCTTGAAGAGTTGTTTGTCCACTCATAGAGCTGATAAGACTCTGAGGCAAGTGTTTCAAACTATTTAATAGTCAAAAGTCAACTCTAATATCTCACCCTGATTTTGCTGTTCGGTGTCTATGAGCTATGAGGTCAAAAACCCTGTGCCCGTCGCGCCACACATTCTCATGAAACTTTACTACGGTAAGAAGTTAACTGACTAGCTGGGAGAGGGATGTCTCATAGTTGTAATGACTACTGAGAAATTCACAGTAAATTTACAACACAATTCAGGTCAACAAACTTTGCATTTTCTTAAAATTGCTGGCTCTGATAAATGGAAAGAAACAGGTAATGCTAAACCACCAACAGCAATAACATCTTACATGACACAAAAGAGGCCTTTTTTCTTACCTTGTTTCAAGAACATTAAGAGTTTCTGCAGTCTTGAGTTTGGCACCTGATTTATTGTCCTCTATCACCTGGACTTTTCGATTCACCTTTGGGCTAGAAGTTGCCTTTCTAGACATTTGAGGGCTGTGTCCCTTCCGCTGCAGCTGCGGACTGCCGGACCCCGTATTCAACTTGCGGTTGAGCAGGGGGCTCCTGGACCCCTTCATCTTGGAGGGCTGCTGCAGACTATCCATAGTCTTCAGTGGGCGCAGGCCAAGAAGTCCACAGTAGTAGTTGCACTTATGCTGTGTCAGGAACTGTTCGAATACTTGAGGAGAGCCACACTCTGTTAGTCCTTGGTATCTGAAATACAGGAGACAGCTTTTTTTATTGCAGTCATTCTAACAATAAACAACCCAAAGCATTTGCATGTACTGATTGAGATACAAACCCTTTTGACTTGGTCACAACTCTGACATTAGTAATCTTCATTTCAACACCTGCCAAAATAGATTACAGAGAAACTTTAATATTAATAGATACAGTAAAGGATCACTTACTTGATCACCTTATATGTGTGGCTTACCCTCCAGCCGAGTGACCAGTAAATTGCCATGCGTCCACTGATGGATCCAATGCTGGAATGAGCAGCATTTTTGCTCCACTTCAGAGACAGTTCGTATAATCAGTCTGCCTTTAGGATCCATCATACAATACTTGAGGAAGACACCCTTGAGATCAGCCTCCACGGTGGCATATGGCACAGAGTTCGCAGGCCGGTACATCAGATACTGAGGAATCACTCTGTGGATAGCACAGAAAAAATAGTGACATGATTACAAGAAATTTGTTTTTTAGTAGCAATCCGTTATCAGAAGTGCTGCATATTAGACGTGGTGCTTACTCTAAAGAATGGCCAAAGTTTTCAAGAACTCTTGCTTCAGCTGCAAAAATTTTACAGTATTCTCGAATCAGGTTTTGGATTTTGCACTCCTGGCAACAGAAAGAATTTTAAAAAGCAGATAAATGTATAGCAGGTATAATCTTGGAACTAGATCATATTATTAAAAAACTAGGAATTTATTGCAAGCTATTTACCAAAGATCCTTAGACATTAAATCTACTATTACTTACTTGTCTTGTAATCTCTAGATTTCTCTCTGCAAGGTTGCTCTCCTGTTTGGTCCCATAGGCAATGGGGTTTTGAATTTTGATGATGCAGGTGCTTCCAGAATCAAAGACAGGATCCAGGCCATAAATTACCTTCACTCTGCTGGCTTTATGGGCACAGCCTTCCCCAATATTCACCATCTCAGTCATAATGCGGCCAAAGTATTTGTTACCCCAGTTGCCACAATCAGCAATACTTTTGTTGAACAGCAGTGGGGTCATTTCTATTTCCTCTCCAACTAAAAGAAGACAGAAACAGATATTTAAATCTTTAGTACAGTACAGCCGAAACAGGACATTGCAGCGCATAATTTGCTCAGCGGAGAAGATCGCGGGTGCAACCGCCCCACACTGATCAGCTACAATCTTCCTCCAGAGCCAGGCAACATGCAAAGATCATCACCAATCCATCCCACCCTGGACATAGACTCCTTGAACCTCTTCCTTCGGGAAAAAGACTGAAATCTATAAAAATCTCCACCAGCAGACAGTTTCAGCTGAACAGCTGAACTGTACTGTTATCAAGCTGGACTTTTCATTTCACATTCCTCATTTAATCCCTTCATTGGTCACTTTTAATATATTAAATCAAACTGGACTAAACATTGTACATTGCATTCAACCTCTACTGTGACATAATTGAATTATTTATTGCAAATGTCACATTTAATTTTTGCACTTGTCACCTTCATATATTTCACACACATTCTTGTGTCTGTAGTACAGTCCATATTCCTCAATATTTCATTTAAAGTTTTAAATCCCATCTCAAAACTATTATTATTATTCCATTCAGTAGATTTTAAAATCAGTTTTTGTTTATTTGTTTGTGGGAGCAAACACCAGGACACATTCTTTGTATGCTTTTATACCTGGCTAATAAACTGATTCTAATTCTGACAGTAACAAATGATTTACAAAATAGAAAAGAAAAGAAAAATGAGAAATATGGTAGATATCTAATTGAAATAATTTACCTTCCAAATCATCTTTAAGTAGTATCTCAGACAGAACTGTAAAACAGAAAAAGTACACAAAGGCTCATTAAAACACAATTATTATGATTAGAAATTGATTAATGATTAGAAACTGGAAATTCTTCAGGTGTCTTGTATCTTACTGTCCACACTGAGGAGGTAGTCAGTGGTGTCAGTCCCATATTCATTGTTGATCGTACAGCCATACACACCACAGTCTGGGCTGGATGCCAACACAATAGCCAACGCTACCTGGCTTTCATCTCCTCCACTTGAGGAAAAAAAATCCACATACACATCAAGTTTATTGGCTCATCAGAACTGTACATGAGTTCAATGACCACAACCACCCACAAGGTGTCACTGTGACACAGGTAGTCACATTGTGTGGCAGCAGTCTGCTGACACAGCAACCAATAGCTCATATTTAGACTTTTAATGCCCCCTGTACATGGTAAAAATATTGTGTCAGGTTACAGTTTCAGTGTCTAGCCAGAGATTCACCTCTCTGTGTCACAGCTGTGGGGTTCATCGTCACATGAGCTGGACGTCACTGAAGTGAGAATATGAGAATGACAGAAGGCTATGAGATGCTCTCTAAGGCCCAAATAATACTGTTTATCCTTGCGGCATTATTGTTTCATATTTGGAATATGTCCAGTGTAACCAGTCATGTTGGCTGTATTTTATGTTACTACCCACAACAAATCGAACACCACCTCATATTGCACTTGATCTGTTACACGTGGTCCGAGTAGTGTTGACGCTGTAAGACAAGAAGGGGATTTACCTTCTCTTCACCTCGAGTATTTCCTCTTCATCTCTGTACCACTTAATGGTGGAGTCACTGAGCACGTTGAAAAACTGGCACCACAGCTTCAGGTGTCCGGAGGCATCTGGGAAAGGCTCTCCCCTGATCTTACGGATGACCTGGGGTGCTGTTGGTGTGTGACAGAAGCGGTGCCCAGAAAGGGGTCCAACGTAAATATATACTGTACTGGAGAGGGGGGACTTTCTAATGTTTGCACTTCCTCAAGTGCCACTATACTGATGCCAGTGAAGGCTCAGGTGTTGACAAACTTAGTTCACAGAATCATTATTGTAAAACAATTTGTGAAAACTACAAAAAAAGATGGAATAAATGAAGTTAAATATTTTTCATATTAGACTATAATAGTCTATATATTAGACTAGACGAAGTTATTGTATGTAAAAAAATACATATTACTAGGAACATTTTTATAATTTATCAATACCTTGCCCATACAACATAAAGTGTATGCACGTTTTTTTCAGCCTTGTTGCACAAGGTAAAAAAAGAAACATTTTGGGCCTGAAAGATTGACTTTCCTACCTTTCAGTGGGTCCAGCTTCTTTGCTGCATGTTTCTCCTCTTGCTTGGTGCTGACTGGCTCTTCTGTTGGTATTTCCTCCACAACTTTTGGAACCTCCAGTGTGGCCTTTCTGCGGCTCAGCAGCGGAGAGCGCCTCTCCATTGGTGGGGTGTTTTGTCCCATGGGAGCTTGTAGTAATGCTGCTCTGCGAGCCTGGCTGGGTGACATGTAGGGGGTCTCCTTCTTGCTTTGAGTGTCAACACCCTCTCCATCTTCTTTAGGTTTTGGGATGAAAATCTTGCGGCGGGCCCCAGAGGCCAACTCCTCCGGTGTAGCAGAGCGTATGAGTGACAGGCTGTCTCTCCGCTTGAGCCGGGGACTGCTTTCACAGGAGAGGGATGATGTTGGTGTCGATCCTCCACTTAAATCTTCATCTGCTTTGTCACTTTGACGGTCACCCACAGTGATTACAGGGACAGTTGTCATGGCCTCATTGTCTGAATCTGGAGCAGACTTGGACATAAATTTACGGAGGCTGGATGGACTCAGAGATGGATGTGTTGGGGGTTTGAAAGTCAGTCTCTCAACAGAGGATCTATTTTTTAGGAGGTCCTCAACAGTCACAGAGTTCTCTACCATGGCCTCTTTCAGGGGTTTTGTTTTCAATATTTCAGGGATAATGTTGTCTTCAGTTGTTTTGCTCAATGATGGTACATTGTCACCAAGCTTTGGAATTGGAGCTTCATGTAGCACAGAAGGAGTGTTTTCTGTTATACTTTTTTCTGCCAATTCTTCCTTGTTCTGAGTCTTTTCAGGCTTAGTGGCTGCATTATTGTCAACATCAGGCTTTGTTCCCCTTTGCTTGGCAGCTGAGGTTTCTGTTTCTGTCGACTCACATTGAGTGGGCAGTTTCAAATCACTTTCATCACAAGTAACAGAGATTGGTGGTACCACAAACAAAGGCACTTTTGTAGTTTCAACAGGCGTCGGTATATCTGAAACAGGGGCACTATTCTCCTTGTCATCAGTACATGAAACATTTATAACAGGAATTGTTGCATAGTCCATCTGAGGGAGCTGTTCACTGCTTTTCATGTGTGTCTGCTCCTGCTCAAACATTTCTGTCCTGTCATGAAATTGCACAACTTCCTTTACTTTCTCAGTAGTTGAAGGGTTATGATCATTCTGCATACTTTTCTGTGTGGGCAACAAATCTGAACGATCACACTCACTTTGTTTGTGGTCTATTGCATCATGTTGTTGCAAAAAAGCTGGCTCTGATGCTGTCTTTGTGAGTGCCAAAATACTAAGTGGCAGTGTGGGCTCTTTGAGTTCAGGCTCAATTATTTCAATTTTTGGGATTATAAAATGTTCATTTGCGCTTAAATCTGGTGCACCTGGTTTAATATCTTCAGTATATGGCGATATTTGGATTTGTGGAACATTATCTGAGGGACAACCCAACTGTTTCTCATCAACATCTTGCTGTGCAACATTACAAGGTTCCTCCAAAACCTTTGCATTACCTTCCTTGTTTTGTGTTACTGAAAGGATCTTTGATTCATCCAACTCCTCTACTTTCACCTGAGTTTGCTTTTCTGTCTCCATTTTAAACTCTGAGCTCTCGTTCTTTGCTTCAATGCTCTTGCATTCTAAAATCACCTGCTCTTGCTCTTTCAGATTATTACACAAATTCACTTTTAAATCTTTCTCTAAATCAGAAAACAACGCCTCTTTCAAGTCACTTCTCTCCTCATGGCTTCTGAAATCTGAGTTTGAACTCTGTACTGCACTATGACTGTGGACTTCTGTGTTTTTCTCTGCGATAGAAGGAGTGCAATCTTGCTGTATTTTTAGGTCACCGTTCTCTAGACTCTCTGGGGCTGTAGTGGGCGGAAATCCTACATTCATTTCCTGCATTAGTGAAGCACATTCTGCATCTTCTTTAAAATTACCTCTCTCTAAACTGTGTGCCTCTGTTGGTAAAAGTACCTCATCTGGTGTTTTAGATTCCCTCGTCTCTATTCTCTCTTCCAGTGAAGGTGCAGTTAATTCAGTAATTTCAGATCTGTTTATATCTGAGCACGGCTGTTGGTTTGATTTCACTTCAGTTTTCTCTTCCTCACATAACTCAGTAGAAGAATGGCCCTCTTCTGTGTCAGGTTCAGTTTCTTTACCCTTCTTATCAACGCTCATCTCTTCTTCTTGCACAGGCTCAGTGGGTGTCTCGCTAAGGCAGTGACTGTCTGTCGCTGAGATAACATTGCAAGGGGTAGCCTGGCTATCTTTCAAACTAGTGAGGGTGGATGTCAGGGGGCATTCTTCTTCATGATGGGCTTGGGTTTGTGGCAAGACAGATATAGCTTCTCTGGGTGAAGACTCATCTTGTGCAGACTGTTGATTAGGCTGCGGTGAAACTACCAGACAATCAAGATCTTGATGGTCTAAGGGAAGCTGAGAATCTTTCTCCTCACCCTGAAGGACAGAGACAAATAAAAAATGTTAGTACTTCATTGCACTTGCATTTAAAATATTGCTTATATTTCTCATTAAACTCCATCAAACATACTTTACACTGATGGCTTTTTATTCTTTAACATGGAAATATTTGAGATATCTAAAACTTACTGACAAATACATTCAGTATCATGTTTTAAGAAGCGTGTTACTGAAAACTTACTGCAGTGACCTTTGACAGTGGGACACTTTTAGATTGAGACAAGTTTTTCTGCTATAAATCAATAGAAGGATAAATAGTGACTGGTTATAACAAACTTGATATTATAATGCAGTGTTACACCCTTGACAGACAGAAAGACCACTGTAGCCAGTCTGTGAAAAAAGAGTGAATTAGCTATTAGTAAACAGTAAGTCATTTGTCAAATATTTGGATCGATTGAATCAATGCATTCTTGTGTTTTATGACCTGTCAGCTTATTTGCGGAACTTTTCTAGTTGTCACGTGCAAGGTAGCTGTGTTTACACAAGCCTCCAATAAAATGTTTTGATATTTAAACAAACAGGATTAATCTACATTCAATTCATTTTTCAGCATTTTTCAATAGCAGGAGAGTGAACAATTTTAGCTCAATTTTGTACTAAATATTATGCAGATGAGTTAAGAAATTAAATGGTTAATCTGGCTCAAAAGGGGCATAATCTTATCGAAAAAACCACTGAGTTTGAAAGTGTGTGTGTATTCTGCCCTGTTTTTATGTTGAAACAAGGACAGGGGAATTCCCCCATGAAACAGGTGTGCTATTTACACAAAGAACTGCCCAGTGTATGAATGACAGTGTGTCTCTCAGCAGTCACAAGTCAAAACATGTTCATGATTCAAATAAACCTATTTTGCACATTTGGATCAATCGTCTGTTGAAGACATGACATTGTAATTGACAAAAAGGAACATTACCATTTGATCAGAAATTAAACAAAAATCTTATTCATTTTCTTTTTGAAAACAAAAAACAAAAAAACATTTGGGTTAACAAAAGATAAGATCTATGGGTAAAACATCATACAACATATGTTGTAGTGTGTTCATTTTTTCACCCCTTAATGCATCTGTTTGTTGTGTTCACACTTTTCAGCTGTATGAAGAAGACTAAAGAAGCCACGTGCCTCCACGTGACAACACGTTTGATCACATGTGAATACAAGAAAAAAAGAAGTTGCTGCTTTCAGTGGAAGGGAACTTGTGTCCTATTAAATCTAAAATGAAGCTCTCGTCATCACTGTGTTGGTGTGTAAATAGATGTCACACTCATGAGAAGGCATTGTTTAGATAAATTGACTTCCTCCAATTAGTCATATGTAAAGGATCACATCATACCACAACTGTACAGTTGTACTTCCACTTTATGGACACTCACTCTGCAGGTGGATAGACTTTAAACCTGGTGACTCCAGTTCACTTTCCTACATGTGACTGTGCACCACATAAGTGGATGTTAGTGAAATCACTACTGCACAATGTAAAATTCACTGCAAACTTTTTCACATCCACATGACGAACAAGGGATTTTAATAAATGATGAGATCCTATTGTGTACTTCAACTACTAACATCAAATGTATACATTTCTGTTGAATTTTGATGAGGTACAATAACTACATACACTTTCCAAAATTATCACATATTACCATGTAATTCACAAAATCCTTCCCAAACCTCTGCTGAAGCAGACAAATAAATACATTTTCATTAGATTTTTCATGTGTGCAACTAAAACAATGTATCTGCCAGTTCAGAAGACGTTTTGAATCTAATTGAATGTTTAGAAAAAGACTTAAGTCAGAAAAGTTTATATTTTTCTGTCTATATGTTGTATCTCTGTTTAAAATTTTGGGGGGAAAACGTGGGTGCAGCTTTAGATGAAAATACATGGTTATGTATTTGCCACAAAGATTTTCAACCTTACCACTTCAAAGAAAAGTCACACAATAAATCCATATTAAAAAGCCAAAAATATCATAGTCACATGAACTAAATCAGTGTAACTTAAAATATAGCAAAAAGTGTACTTAGAATCACTCTCAGCTTTCCTGCTGTATGGGCATAAACTGTTCAGTGCATTAATCATAGCATAACAGTCAAAATTCCCCCAACATGACAGACATTAAATCATTTTCGGTGCTGAACACTGATGAGAGAAGTATTGCCTTCCTCTTCTCTAGATGAGGAAGGGGTTTATTTTAAGACATGGGGAGGGGGTGGGCAGTGAGGAATGTGTCCAATGTGACGAGGCCCTCCTTTCATGCTGGGACCTGCTGCAAAACTCACTCTACTACCGCTCATACAGACTATACAGCCCTCTGTCATACAAAGCTCTGCTTGTAATGTGAGAACCACCTCTGGCATTCAGGTTTCATCACCATCTCTGACGCACTGGTGTCACACTCATTACAGCCGACATCTGAGATATTTCCCATCCTATCTTACAGTGTTCTGTGTAGATACACAACATCCCCCACCCCCACATACTTTTAATGCACGTTGCCTGCTCCTGTAGTTCCTTATTTCTCCTACACTATCTTATTTGGCTTGTCACTTCGGAGTGTTATCAATCAAAAACCACACGCCCAGGCTGACGCACTTTACAAGTTGACTGATATACTGTATGTTTTACAGTGGTTATATTGCCTGTCCCACACAGTCTTACAAGGTCAGGTTGAGGCACTCCACCGGTTGACTGATATTATACCATATATATTAAAGTAGTTATATTGTCTGCCCCAAACTGTTCCATGAATATAACATCTAACTATGTGCCCCTCATCTACCTCTTATCCATCACATTTATAACCAGCAGCAACCCAAAGCCCAAATGTCATAGTTGACGTCGTTTAGGATTTGGCCCTGAAGTAGCTCATCTTGTACTCTATCTTGTCACACCAATGCAGTCTCTATATATATATCTCTCAAGTGGCAGCTGGCTGCCCTTCAAGACCACTGTACGTACCTCAGTGAGAACTTGAAGCCCAGACAATGACATCTCTTCATGGGGGCCGCTGCTCTCTGCCCCCTCAGACACCTCCATGGCCTCTACAGCATCATCAGCCTCCTTGACACTCTGGCCTGTTGACTCCTCTATGCTCTCAGGGGGCAATTTATGAGCTGGAGGCACGTCTGTGTGTGGGACACTATCTTCATGCTTAGGTTCATGTGGCGTCAACAGCTCTGTTGATACTGACTGTTGTTCTATATCCACAGTTTCCAAATGCTCCTGTGGTTTATCAGTTTCCATAGGAACAACTTCCTCTGTGAGAGGCTTATCCACCTCTGGATGATGCTCAGGCTGCAGCCAAAATGAGGGTGGTGTTTGCGAACTAGGATGCGTTGAGGTGGGCAAGTGGTCAAACTCTCTCCCCTTGTTCTCAATGTGATCATAAGAGTCTTTCTTACCCTTACCAAAGAGGAAGTCTTTGACTGTGTGGAGCATAGAGGAGATGGAAGTATGGATGTTGTGGTGGTCGTGATCCTTATGAGCCTTGCTGTGATGTTTGATCTCTGAATCATGTTTTTGGTGGTCTGTTGTATTCAACATCTCTGACAGCCTTTCTTTTTCTTTCTCCCTCTCTATGTCCAATTCTCTCTTTTTCTCTATCTCATATTCTTCCTCTAGTATTTTTTCCTTTTCTTCCCTCTCTTTCTGCTTCCTCTCTTGGTCTTTACTGGCATTTACAATAGGTGTAGCCATCTCCTTAGGTTTCTCCACTTGAGGGGAGTTCTGCTTCTCATCATTAGTTTGGGACTGGAGAGTCTCTGCCAAAAATTGTGCCAAACCGATCCCTCCATCGTAACAGTTTTCGCCACCATTCCCCATCATATGACTTCTGCTGTTGCTACTGTTGCTGCTGGTGTTAACTCCAGCATCTACACCATTTGTGATCTTTATTTTCTTTTTGGCCAAGGTTACTTCAGATGGGGGTATCTCCTTCTCCATGCCACTTTCTGTGAATGTCACAGGGGCTGTTTCCTTGACTTCAGAGCTAACTCCATTGGGTTCTGCGGCAGCCTGCACTTGCTTCACAGTTTCAGGCTCCTTGACTGCTGGGATTGGCTCTGGCTGTGGGATGGGCCGCTTCCTTTGAGGACGTTCAGGGCTACCCCGTGGTTTCTCTCTCTGAAAGTTTTCTTTATCCTCCTTCTTGGTGTGGTCCTCCAAGTCTTTCTTCTTCTTCTCTGCTTTCTGTTTCAGCTTGGAAAAGAACCTCTGGTGGATCTTGTACTCATTCATGGTGCCAACCTCCAAAACCCCCGAGCAGGATACAATACCTTTACTATTGCTGGCTGAGACCTGATAGATGGCTGCATCATCCAATGTGCAGCTGAAAAGAGAAACACCTGTTATTCCCATAATATAGATACTCTGATTGAGCACAGAATACAAGATATACAAAAAAAATTAACAGCTTAAATATACATAATAGAATATTTTTGCAAGGCTGCAAGGTTGTCTTACATACTTGTAAATATGGAGGGTGTGGGTTTTTCCATTACGGTGAATTTCATACTTTGGAAGTCCACAGTAGCGGTCCATTTCCATATCATCTTTATACCATTTCAGTTCTGGAGCTGGGTATCCTATAAATATGAATAGACTTTAGTAAAAAAAAAAAAGCTTGCTGTCACGTAACTGTCAAGTCACACGACAGCACTCCTTGTGCCACAATCTGACAGGCATGTTTGTTACAACTGCACCATGTCTGAGGAGACATTTTGTGCTTAATATTCTCTTTATGGATAAATCAATGGACAAAAATACTGTAACACAGTACAGTATGTAGAGGCTTTGTGTCACACAGGAAAAGCTGTTACTGTTGGATGGGCCAACCCATTTGATCTGCCTGCAGTTAACATCTTGAAAAACCAGCTTGAACATTTGTGGTTCAGCTTAATTGTCTACTGTGTTCAGAACGAATAAAGCAATTGATGCTGTGCCTTCAAAGTGAGATCCTTCCTCTGATTTCAGATTAGTCACATCCTGTCTCTTCACATCTAAAAAGTTTAAGTTGACCTAACAAAGAACAAGCAGTGGCATGCTAATGAACAATGCTTTTAAGAAGGGGTTTACCTGATACCACACAGGTGAACTTCACATTGCAGTTTTCTGACACTGCTTTTGATTTCAAGGTGGACTCAAAGGACGGCTGTATGTCCTCAGTCAGCTGAGCCATGACACTGCACAATGTGCTCCTGGAGGAAAACATTTATGCATTAGTGCCCTGTTTTCACAATTTATTGCTTTTAAACAAAGTACAATAGACAGTTTTCAGATCAGAATCATTTCAATAACCTCTTCATGACATTCACATTACTTGCTTAATTAAGAGGAAAGTATGTTAATGGGAACTTCTGGTAGGGAAGAGGGTGTGAACGAGTGACACAGAGACTTGTGAGACATCAAGCCAAGCATAGTTTTCAATCCAACACTGAAATTGAAGTTTATCTCTAAAATTGAGCGCAACACCGGACAAATTGGACACTTACATTACTGTTAAGATTTGTGTAGGTTTCATTCTTGGGGAAAACCAGTTTTTGTGGTTAAGATGTTAGTTGGGAGGAATGTTTTAAAAGTATAGATTACCTCGTTGGCCTGTAGTGAGAATACCTTGAATAGCTATTCAGAGAGGAGGCAAATGAAGGGACGTTAATGATGAATTAAGATCTGCATATATGGAACCCATCTAAATAAAATAGTTTAACGGTTCTCTTTAACAAAAGGAGCACTTTTCATTTTTTATTATTGTCATGGTTTGTAGATTAGAAACTCAAACACGCATAATGTATATGATAAATGTTATTTTTGAGCCACAATGTGATGCTGTGCTTATCTGTTTGACTTGCTTCCTCAGTGTGACTCTTTTCAACTAAATTAATTAAAGAATTTAATTTAATTTAATTGAAGTAGAGACGCTTTCAGTTGTTATGTTTTGTGATTACTTTAACTTAACTGGCTCACCCATCATTTTTTTCTTGATCACCATGCAATATGAATCCGTTTTAAAAACAAATCTGCTTTACAACAAACACATATTTACATGCTCTGCATATACATGGATTACAGATGAGGTTGTCTACCTGTTTTCAGGCCTAACATTGGAGAGATAAGTATTGCGGCTCTCTGAACGGCCATTGGAAGAGCCGCCCTCCTCTTCACTGAAGCTGCTTGTCCTCCCATTGCCAGAAAAAGAGCGAGTCATTGGCCTCCTGGAAGTCATTGTCCACTGAAGTAATTCACAAAAAATGTAAGATCCAAGATAAATATATAACTGACAGTACAAAACTACTCTGTGCCCACAGCTTGTCAAAGCTCACTGCCCCAGTTCAGAGTTGAATTCTGTTATCCATGTAAAAAGCCCTGGAGAAGGAAAAGAAGAAACACTTAAGAATGGTAAAACAGCATGTGGGGTGACACTAGAAGAAACTATAGTACAAAGAGGGCCATTTCTCATACAAAATTCAAAAACATAGTTGGACTCAATGCTTGTCCTCTCTGACCAAGCAAAGTATTGCATTGGAGCAAGTTATAAATAGGTTCAGCTATCAGGTTGTGGAAGGTCTGTTAGTGATCAAACACAAACCGTAGACATGTTATTTAAATGTAAGACTTCCACATGCAATTTGGGTGTTTTTTGGTCCACACAAAACCTGTTAAATCTTCCAACTTACCATTGAGTTGTTGTCAGTGTGGCTTTGGAGCCTGTGTCTGTGAAGAAAGTCTGTGTAACTGCCTATCATAGACACGCATGTGTTGCCAGAAGGGCCCTATTTATAGCAGGCCCACAAATAGGTGCAACAGCACATGAGATTGTCCGAAACTAGACTTAAGACTTAACAAGAAGCCTAAAAACTAAACTGAATATAGAGTGAAAACTAATTATTTAAAGTAAAAAAGCATTCCTTAAAATCTGTCATTTCATCACAGGTCACACTGTGAAAAATCTCATTGTTTACTTTTAATCCATTTTAATAAGATGGAAAACAGTGTTCCATGTTGGTGAGACCCTGTAGACTGGATGTGAACTTGCAAAACATGTCTGTAGAGTATGATTCATGATGCAGCTGATGACGACCTATGATCTACGTATAGAGTTGCTAAAGTACAGCCCCCCCCCCACACTCTGTATTGCAACACATAGTCAAAACATAGTGGCCCACATGCTGCTCACATTTCACATCAAATAGACAAAAACATGCTGTACTTTGATTTAATGACGCAGGCATATTCCAGAATCTTGATGTATTATGATTTTAGATAGCTCTTGGGTTGTTTGAAGTGCTATTTTTTTTTTTTTTTTTTTACATAACCTTTTATCTGACTGAACATTTGTGTTATCTGTCTTATATTGTTTACCAATAACTCATTGCTGCCAATGTTGGCTGGGACACACTTTAAAAAGTGATTTTTAATCTAAGCGAGGCTTCCCAGATTAAATAAATTATCAAAAAATGTAGCTTTAACAAATAAACAAACATTAAAAACAAACATCCTCATGCAAATATCTATCTAAATCTATTTTTGTAAGAAAACAAAAAAGCCACATACCTATATAGTAGTAGTATATGTATACCTAGTGTAGCCTATATGTCTGCAATGTGAACAGGGAGTCAAAATAACTATTAAATTATCTTTATAGGCTATTTCATGTATACAAAAAGTAAATGCCACAGTATAGTATTTGGAAACATTTATTATAATTTAACACTTAATAAATAGTCCAGAAGGGATAGTAAACTCTCTAAAAGGATGAATATTACTTACAATAACACATTATGCTTTGTTAAAATGTATGTTATTGTGCTAGTCTTCTTCAATGAGACCTTTCAAAAATGTACTTCATATTTTACACACATTATGCATGTTAATGTCATATATAAAGAGTGAATAAATAAACATACCATTACTTTAACTCACACCCTGCTATATAGTATATGTCTAGCATATGGTTTCTGTAGCTCGGTGACACCCCACTACGAGTTTGCCCTGATTTGAAGGCACATTTTAACTTCCTATAGCGTTGACACGAAACCTCAGCCTGAGATTACAGAGCACCTGAAAAGGAGCCAGATTGATCGTTACCGTAATGTCGGCAAATTAGGCTCTACACGTATTTCCTTTGCATGAGCCGTATTAGTTTAACAGGGTCACGGTCCGTCTTTTCTGACATTTTCCCATTAACGCATGTTTTTGCTTAAAAATTAAAATAAATATCTATGTTTTCGCGATGTACCTGAGGCGAAATACTCCTTATCTTCTAAGAAACGCCTCTATATTAGAGGCTTTACGGTAATGTGTGTGTGTACACACTGTCTTTTTCCGGGAAAGGGGAAGAGTTAACTCAACTATTAGTTAACTATAAATTAAAGAGGACTGAGCGGAAGAAAACATACTTTGGCTAAGGTCCGACAGCAACACAACTGGTACGAGGCTGACGGCAGGTATGCACTTAAACACGGATGATGTTCTTTTTAAAATAGGACATTTAACATATAGTTTAGATAACGCTAACTTCACAAGAAATTATCATTTAGTGGTGGCCATGGACGTCGAGCCTGTAATTTCACGTTGATTTCCTATTGTTATTCATTTATTAGTATTTCCAGTCGAGGTAGTAGTCTACAACTGCGAGTGTGCCAAATAACACCAATTTTAAACTTTGACTCATCTTCTTACTGTCTGGTTTTGTGTGTCTCAGCAAAAGGAAAAAAAAAAAAACAAAAAAAACAAAACTTGCTGATAAAAAGAGGAAAATGCACCGATGACTGGATAACGCCCAGACCCTGTTGAATAATGATCAGAGGTATGTTACATATATGGCAAAAGTGAGAATTTTGAAAGTTAGATATTTGAAATGACTGAGATCCTGACTCGGTTTGTTTCAGATATTGTCATAGTGCTCCATCCTGTCACCGCCTGTGTACCTGTGAACCACAAGGTAACTCTGAGTGTCCGTGCTGAGGGCTCAGGGATCCTGTACTACCAGTGGTTTACTGATCATGAGGAGGTATGTCGGTATTACTTGTGTATGAGTTACCAGAGATATTACATTTAAAAAAAGTGTGAATTTCCCTATCTGCATGTTTATTCTTGACACAGACTTACAGTGATCTTAAGCACTTATGTATTCCTATAAATATATCTGTGCCAAATTATAGGTCTCCTTTTTTGGTTGTTTGTGTTTAGGTGCGTGGTGGGACTCAACCAGACTTGACCATCAATGCTCAAAGCACTCAGCTCTACGTGTGCCGAGTGCATGACAGTTTTTGTAACTGTGTGTTCAGTGATTGGGTGAAAGTGAAGGTGTTGGACATTGATAAGTCAGGTATGCATTATGCCATTCTCCATAGTTATTTATATTGTGGTCATATGGTGTAATTTCTGTTGTTTTGTATATTTGCAACACAGCGTGTGGTAATGACTAAGTCCTATGAATACTTATGTGGGTTTAAATCTCAGTGTCTTTCTTTCCAATCATCATCAGGTTTGCCACTGGACTGGGAGGGTGAGCCCCACATTGCTGTCAACCCTAAACCCCAGTCTGTCCAACCAGGTGCAAAATGTACACTCCGCTGTGTTGCCTTTGGCAACCCAGCCCCACAGTATCAGTGGTACAGAAATGGACAGCCGCTGCAGGACAAAACTAGTGACATACTCCAGGTAAGGAAGAATGACAGTGCTGATAGTGATTATTTACACTGTTATATTTACAGTGACATTTCACTCTTTACTCTGAATATTACAGCTCAATATTTTGCCAAAGGTTTGATTTATGGCCTTGGAGACAATCAGTGGTAAAAATATCATCTTTTGTGGTTCCTGTAGATTGACTGTGCCACAGCTGAACATGGAGGATCATACCTCTGCTCAGTGTCTAACAGGCTGGAGGAGATATGGACTAAACCTGTTGATGTTGACATTGGTAAGTCGTAAATAAAACTATTTTTATTGACTCAGTAAAATTCACTGTTTTTGTAAGGCTAGCATTGTATTTTCCCCATTATTTTAAATTCCAATGAAAAAACAGATTTTCTTCACATTTCCTTCATTCTACTGAATTAGAACTTGGGCTTAAGTTGTTTCCATTATGCTGAAGGTACTTTCCCATTTGTACAGAGTAAAAAGGAAGTTGTTTAGACTCCCAAATAGTATTTGGTACGAGCCTTAGACACACAACAGGAAAATGATGTAAAGTGAAACTAGTTCTTGCAGTGTTTCTCCTGTTTGGTGATAATGTAACTTATGTTGTAGTATGTGCAGTACATATCACAAAAAAGTAGTTAAATTGTACCACGTCGTATGGCCTGTCTGGTCAACATCATCGACTTCTGTTGAAAAAAAAAAAAGCTGACTTTGTGCTTCTTGTTTCATATCCTCTAGTGCAAAATGATCAACTTCCTCATGCAGAACCCACAGGTATGGTTTAGTGGGGGGAAAAAAAACGGTGTCAACTCAGGCTATTTTTAGCCTGCTAGATAGGAAAACTATCACAGTATGTATTATAATTTCCTCCCACTGAACCCCTATTTGATTTTTTTTTGTTTTAGCCTCTGATAAAGTTGCTCTACTTATTGGCAACATGAATTACTCCCACCACCCCGGCTTGATGGCCCCCATTATGGATGTACATGAGCTGGCCAACCTCCTACAGCAGCTTGGCTTCAGAGTGGTTTCCCTGCTAGATCTCACCAGGGAGGAGATGCTGGCTGCTATTGAGAAGTTCCTTCAGCTCCTTGACAGAGGAGTTTATGGTGAGTATCATTTTTCTATATGTATATATATTTTTATATATATTTTTTCTAGATTAACCAAATTCATTCATTTTATTTCCAGAATATTTTAATATTTTTAATTTGCATGCTTACATAGTTCTTAAAATATTTTAGTGTGATCAGAAATATAAGCCCATAACTTCCTTTGCCGCCTTTTCTGGCCCTTATATTTTGTTGTCCACTTATCATGGGTCATGGTCTTACAAGTGGTTTATGTATCTTAGTTTATACACATGTGCTGTGTTGGAGGATTAGGGGTAGGCATAGGTGTTTTAAGTGTCAGAACTGCTTAATATGTATTGGTGTTTCCTGAATGACTGTAACATTTGTAGATGGTATATGTATATAGTATCAGTAGAGGGTAAATGGCAATCAGACAGCCCAAGAGGCCAAATAAAGTTTTGTCTTTCTGAATGTGTCAGTTGTACAGTGTTGAACAAAAAAAGGTTATAGTGTATTGTAGGTGTGGACATTGTAGTGTATGAAAACATTCTGTGACTCTTTACTGGAGCCTATAGCACTGTTGTTGTTTTATAAAATAAAAAAACAATAAGTGAACTGTCATGCTGTATGAGTGACATTCTCTGTTACTATTCTCTACTTTCTCTTGCTGATAGTGAAACAAAGAGAAAATTGAGAACGTGTTTTGAAACATATCTAACTGTACAGACCTCAGACATCCTTTTACCTCAGTGAGACCTTTCTGAAGATGCCCTCTATATATTTTTTATATTGATCCTGGGATTGTAGAATGTTTGCAGTACAAAATATGACGATTACAATGCTAACAGTCTTGCCGTGGTACCTAAATGTGTGTTTTATGACTCATTACAGGCCTTTTCTACTATGCTGGCCATGGGTACGAGCGTGCTGGGAGGAATTACTTGGTACCTATTGATGCTCCACAGCCTTACCGACCTGAAAACTGTGTCTGTGTGCAGAGGGTCATGCTAAACATGCAGCAAAAACGGACTGCGCTGAGCGTAATCCTACTGGATACCTGTAGAAAATGGTGGGTGGAATAACAATTATATTAATATCAGTTTATTATGTCATAATAAGTAAGTTATCTGGATTTAGTTTAAAATAATTAATCCTGTACTTTACTTTGTTAAGGTACAACCAGCATTGCATACCGTCAGTCATCAAACCGTTGGGAACCAGTGGGAATACTGTATATGGTTATGCCACGTATGTACTTTTAATTACAAATACAGTAACTCATTGATTTTACTAATGCAAGTGCAATTATTATTGAACGATGACATGAGAATGCTTTTTGAAATCAGTCAACATGCTGTAGAATGGAAAAACGTATTGCAAAAAGCAGAACTAATTTTTCTATTATTAACCAATGCAGATGTGAAGATGCTGAGGCTTTTGAGGTCCAGGATGGGGGGAAGAGTACTGGAATCTTCACTAAGTACTTGAACAAGCACATCCTACAACCTGAGAAAGTCACACATATCTTAGAGATGGTGTCTGAGGGTAAGTATTTGAGACAAAGCTCAAACATATATCATTCTATGAACAAATCTAAAATGCTGCTGCAACAAGGATAGCTGTAGTTTTTCAAACAGTACTGTAATTTCAGTTTGGGAGTGGATAACTCTCATTCATGCAGGATGACAGATATCCAGGGTGAACAGATCTTAAGGGAACAGGTTGTTCTTGGGTGTGTTGGGTGGACCACAGACAAGTTTTATAATGGTTGGCAACTCGTTTTAGTGTTTTTTTTTATTCAGGATTTGTGAATATAGCTGGGGGAGCAGAGGTGGATAGTCTTGAGAGTGTGTTTGATGGGCCACTGGTAGAATGATTTTTTTGAGGTACCCTTAGCATGTGACCTCATTCCCTGGAAATTCACACTGTTGGCTAGAGAACAGCAGGAAACCTGAGAGCTGCAGTGTGCCAGACAGCTGCTCTGCAGTTTGGACACTCACTGCCACTGCTCTCATAGGCTCACTCACAAACCAGTGTTATCAGGTCAGAGTGCCCTGCTGACAGCACTGTGTGTGTGTGTGTGTGTGTGTGTGTGTGTGTGTGTGTGTGTGTGTACGTACTTATGAACATTGTGCAACTTATTTATACTTTTGGCCATTTTAGATTTGAAATACAGATTATGGAGGCCAGTTTAGACATTACCAATCTTCTAATGTTGTTTTTTGAAAAAATTATATTGTGTATATTTCTTTTTGTATTTTGTTTGTTTATTTGTTCAAAAGGGACAGTGTACATTAATGAACATTTATATTTAAAACAATTTAAATGCACCCAATTGTTTCTATTGGCAGTCCCCTGCCTTATTCAGAGATGGAAAAAGAGATGTTGATGATGAACTGCCGGCTGCTCATCTATTATGGGAACATAGTGAAAACAGCTTGCCTGAAATATTCATTCATATACCAAATCTTATCAAAAGCTAAGCATAAATCTCAATCAATTTATTTGAATAAGGTTTCACTATATCTTTTTTCTTCTTTTGTGACCAGCTGTTCCACTCTGTTAACTTTTTTAATGATTAATCATCTTTGCATGGTTGAAGGGTTTTTTCCAAAACTCATTTAGTCTAGTCAATTACTGTGAATTTTAACTATTTTCAAATTTCCCTAAGTTCCTCAAAGTCTGCCATGTGAATCTGATGCATTTTTTATAAAACCCAATTCCTGCTATTGCAAAACCCAGGCAGCCCCATGTTCAGACATGTGCAAGTACACAGGTACTGTGGTTGGTAAAGATTTTGTAAAGACTTTCTATGGAAACATAACTGAAAATGTACCTGTGAAAGTTCTGTCTTCTGATTTTACCTGCATTTTTTCTCCCTCTCTCTCTACACCAGATCTAGGCAGAGACCCTTTGGTCACAGGCAAGCAGGCAGTGGAGATCAAACACACCATGAAGGAACCTCGATCCCTTACGGATCCAGTTAGCACCACTGGCCACACAAGGGAACTACACCTGAGAGATTTCTGCTGGAGACAAGCAAATGGTGAGTTGGGAAAATTGTTTCCAAACCATAAAAATGTTTATTCTTATGTTTATTAAATGTCAGGTCATATGTTAAAGACAGGGTATGTTACAACCACCTTACGAAAACAGTTTATTTTCCATCCAGTAAAGCATAATTCCATTTCTTATTCTACTGTGATTAAAGCTAACCTTACCTTTGTTACATTTTTACACATGTTTTTGTTTAGGTTAAAATGCTATTAATAAGGTACATTATTACATTACATTACATTACATTATTATTATATTCCATTCTCATAATATTCTGTGAAAAACTGAATGATATGATTGAGGGGTTGTTGCTGTTTTTTCAAAGTGCTATGTGATATGCAAGTAAGGTAAGTGTCACTTTAAGAGAAAGAGTTTGTCCTGTTTACTTTTACTCACGCCTCCCACACTACTGCATGTGACAACCCAAGTGCAGTCATTGTGGTTTAATGTGATATTTTCAGGATCATTCAACAATTCAGGTCATTGTTTCTGATAAAATCAGAATGGGTTAGTCTATCTTACTGCTTAATGGAAGGAAGCCTTTTTTATTTTGACACTTCATAACTTCCTCAAATTTACTTTATCCCCTGTTAAACAGAATAGTGTTACTACAATATCTAATCTGAGAATCTATCTATACTAGATGAAAGATAAGTCTGTAGCTGAAATTAACCATAGTGACTGAAAGTACCTAATGTGGTTTATCAATGGCATAGATTAGTCAGCCTTCTAAGGGAATTAATACCATTAATGCTTTAAATTTCTTTATCTCTTTTCAGATCTCCCACAGAAGAAGCGGCTGATGTTTCTTTGCAGAGTAGAAGTGGAAGTCAGCTTCTCAGCATTGTTCTCCAATGTCTTAGTGGCTTTTGCCACTGTGAAGACCACAGGCCCCCAAACTCAGGACTGCACCGTCACTCTGAGCAGTGTACCTGTAAATATTCATTTTTACTTCAAAACTATCAGACATCCTGTCAAGTTGTATTGTCATCCATTTAGATACAGACCACACGTGTTCTGTGTAGTGGCATTATTTCACCATAGCACTTTCAGTTTTGAAAAAACACACAACACAAACTAGTTAGTAAACTAGTAAACTAGTAAAAAAGTATTAACTTTTGGATGTGAGGTTATAAACTTATTGAGTTTAAAAATGGAAAGTTTTATTTCCATCTTAAATTCCATCTTACTCACCACTACACGCTGTCATTTTCCGTTAGCCAGCAGGAATTTCTCAAAGATGACCATTCACCCCCGTGTTCCACATGTCTAAGGAAGTCTTACCCATATATGGACTTCCATGTTCCAGTCTGCTCCAACCACAGTGAAAGACAAAGCAGGAAGCAGTAACATGAATCCAGTATACTTATCTTAGAGGCATTCGTGCTTTTGTGGACCATACTGACATCTAGTGGCTTATTTATTACGGCATCTGTTGCAGTGAATCAGAGTGGCGATTCAGTGCCAGGACATTGTAAATGCAGAAAGTATTTATACTTTTCCAATATAGTTGGTTGACAAAAACTAATGATACTGATAGAATATTTACTGTTCTGAATTTAAAGGTATTGGAAGACACATTCTCCGGCCCTGGCAGGTCAGAGGAGATGGACACCCTACTATTTCAGACATCTGATAAGCCAGACTGCACTCTGCGACTTTGTGGTCTTCAAAAGCTTAAGGTATGCACTTGTTGAAGTGTTATTTCAGCTCAAAATGAAAGAAGTCTTTGCAAGACAGTCTGTAATATAAATATAAATGTATTTTGTCTGTCATTCTCTTTGTTAGGAATCACTGGTCATCAAGGTGGATTTACACTATACTCACACAGAAAGTAAGCTACGACTTACAGAAAGCCAAAAAGTGGACATAGGAAAGCCTATGGTGGCATCCTGTAAATTGTACAGGAGAAATCATACAGCAACATCCTATAAACAAGAAGGTGCTTCTGCTCAAACTATGGGCAAAACTTCAAGCAGCAAACCACTGCTGCATCAGAAGCTTCCTGGTGCATATCACCCTTGTACCAGAAAGGCAGAGTGTGCTGCTAAAGTTGCAGTTACAAGAAGCAACGAACCTGAGGAGAACGATGAGAACGAACTATAAGATTTCACTTTTGGACATTAAGCCCTTCTGATCCTATCACTGTAAATAAAAGTTTGATTATTTTATGCATTTTTACTAGTGTAAGGAGGAGTTACTCAATTGCTGGTCATGCATCTTAGTTGTCTGTGGATGATAATGATGACTGGATTTGTAAATGACTGTGGTTTGTGTTTGGTTTTCACCAGCCTTCAATTCTTAGCTCAACACTGAAGAAAAATTAACACTTAACTTTGCTCCACACCGATTTAATCACAAATTGTATAATACCTGGAAAGACATTACTTGTGCATGACACTTTTTCATCAATGGCCAGCTGGCTAGCCTAATTTATAATTATTGTCAATAATTTATCTAATAAAACCTACTAATTTCATCAATATTTCAGTGTCAGTCTTTTGAAACATGCAAATCTATTATTCAACTTGAAGGGTTCAGATTCACATTTTTTTAAAGTGTGCCTTAAAACAGCAGTAAGGTGCCTTGCTGTAATCATTCTTCCAGTTGGAAGTGGCTACAAGAAGATTCCCTTCAAATGTGACTTCAATGTAAGTGATTGAGAGCATCCACAGTGTGTCCACACAGTAATTGTGTGCAAATGTATTAAAGTGTATATGCATCATGAGGCCTCAGCAGTCTGAGTTAGTCATAGCAAGTAGATATCTGCCACATTTACAGTCTTTTTAGTATTAGTGTTTCCAAGCTGAGCTGCAGTGGGAGTATACTATCCAAAAGAGGGACTTTGGCTCTAAAAAAGACTAAAAATGAAAGCTCAATTTGACTAATATGGATGGTAGAAACTTCATATTAGCTTCAGATAAACTTTTAAATACATACCCATCACTTAGCCTTTAATGAGAAATAAAATGTTTTTTTCTGATTGTTGCATTGTGGTTACATTCTAGAAATATACAACCACAAAAAACTCAGCAGATTTACTGTGGAGAATTTCAGTTCAGTTTTCCTGCTCTGCATTTCTCCTTTTTATTCATTATATCTCATTCATGCAACCGTAAGAGCAACAGGACAAATCTATGTTGTTTTTTCGTCGTGTGTCAATGCTATGTTTCAAGCTGTTATACTTTAAGTCCCTCATGGGTCTAATTTGCATAATCTACCTGGTTCCTCAGAGAAACACGACTACACAACAGAGGTTTTAGTGCCATGTTTAGTTCCTTAGATTATTTCCTCTGCTTCCAAAGTACCAGGAACATTTAGAGGAAACAGCCATGGCTATAATAAGAGGAGTATGGAAGGAACAGGAGGAATTAAGGCAGGAAAACCCTATTCTAGTGTTCATATTGTTTTAAAAGCCCAATGTGTAGCATCTAGTGGAACAGACTTGGCAGAAATGGAATTTAATTTTCATAAGTGTGTTTTCATTAGTGTATAATCCCATGGAAATAAGAATGGTTTCTGTTAGTTTAGAGTGAGCCTTTTATATGGGAGCAGGTTCTCTTCCATAGAGCCCACCATGTTGCACTGCCATGCAAAGGAGTAGGTTTGATTTGGACATTGGTGGGGACATAAAAGTACTCCAAGGCAGTCCTGAAAGTTGATGGTTTTTTGCATTTGCAATCATAATAAAAAATAATCAATAAATCATAAATAAATAAATTAAACATCAGTAGGCCTAATTGACATGTTTATAATGCATATCTGAATATCTGGTAATATGCATTCTGTATTTATTAGTAACATATTGTTATTCAGGTCATCGTCACACTAACATCTGACACAATGCTGAATCTCATGACTAACATTCATCATGGTAGCGACACACGCCTCTCCACAGCCAATGCGGCGTCTATGTCTGTCTATGGACAGAGCTGCCATAGTAAACAGGGCACTGCAACAAGAGCACACCTTCAGAGACAGATCAGACCCATTCAATCGATCAGCAATTTCCTGCCAGCCTTTCTCTTGGATTTTATTAGTTTGTTGTGATCATATGTTTAAATATGTATTCAGCAGAAGTGGGTGCTAGAGACTGCTGCTGCTCTGTGGCTCATTTGTGGTGGATTTTGTCATTGTGAATCCGTTTGATCTGTGCGACGTCATGGGCTGCATGTGAAAGGCGTGTCTGAATACTCGAACCTGTCTTGAATTAGTTTGATTGCGTGAACGTGGATCGGATCGGATTTATAGAATCGCTTTAGCCTGATCTCATTTGTTAGGCTCATTCTAGTCAGGTGTTTGACAATAAGCGCCGCTTTTCTAAGCTTGCTTTATGGAACGGACCCCAGCTGCTCCTGACAATGCCTAAAGCTAGGCTTAAACTAGAGTGGATCGAGTTTTACCGTTGCAGCTCCAAAACTTTGGAATGAATTGTCGCGGCACATTAGACAGGCTCTACGGTGGCCCTGAAGGGCAAACGACAAAAAGAAAAAGACAACGACATTAACAAAATCACAACGGCAACCCCCGCCCCCAACCAATACACACACACACACACACAATAGCTATATGTAGCCTGAAGAATGACCGCACAAAATGACTTAAATGTCATATCAAGATCAATCATAATAAGTAAGCCAAAGCCTATTTAGCTACTCCTCATTTGTGGTTTCACTCTAGTTTCTAAACGAAAAGGATAAACATTATACAGACTAACGTTAACTACAGTAGGATACAACTCTGGAAAACGAACATTCTTTCTAAATACCCGTGTATCAAAAAAATAGTTCTCGTCATTCCTCATATCAACCTTTAGTGTGAAGTATTGAAGTACTGCTTTATTGACCGCAGTTTCAATATAAATAACCATACATACGATACATAACTCACGTGGTCTCTGGTCTTTATATAGACAGAATCCTCCTCCTGCGAACCAGTTCCTGTTAGCTCGCCGTGATCGTATAGTGGTTAGTACTCTGCGTTGTGGCCGCAGCAACCCCGGTTCGAATCCGGGTCACGGCAGAGATCTCTGCAATGAGGGGACGTGTATTTTGGGGTGTAAAAAAAATACACTATCCATATTTTTGCACCATCAACACACATGTACACCGATTCTATGTTAAATGTGTAATGTTGACAATGCAAGCCGTATCTTACAGGTATAATGGCCTGTAATCAAGATTTTTATGCCATCATAATGTGTAGTCGTGCTGTAAGTTATAGTAGAAATAAATGGAAATGGAAATGTTGTGAAATGACACCGTTGTTCACCCCTGCAGGGCCAAGCACCGTGCATTTTCATTATTTTCATACATTGCATGGGCGGCAATCCTTTTATACAGTCTATGGCGGCAATACGTTTTTAAAAAAAAATGTGCACTAACGAGGTCTGACCTGCAGGTGGCGGTCAAACACACCCAATTCTCATCATCATGGCATCGGACCCAATCTATGCATCGGACAACTATAATGCCAAATGTCCTCCTTTCAGTGTGGTTTACATCCCCAGTTAAACCAATTAGAGTGCTATGATTATAGATCAACATTTCGTTTGCAGAAAAAAAATACTATATTGTTTTTTTCTTTTTTTTTTTTTACATTTCAACACCACAACTTTTGTTAAAAACAGGGTAAGGCTCTGCAGTAGTAGTTTTGCTATATAAATAATATATGGCTCTATATTTAGTGTTAGTCTACGTAGGATATTTCATAATCAGAGGCACATTTTAAATATTTCCAGAGTGACCTGGATAGGGGTTTGTCGGGACCAATTGCGGTGTAAGAAAAACAATCTTGGATGTCAAAGCGCTGAGAAGACTCCTCACACCCCTATTGGATCACTTTGACGTCAGTTTCCACAGGGACCCGCCTTCTCGCTCAAGTGGCAGCGGTGAATGGTGAGCGATAATCCGCTGCTCTGCCACAGACACACTGCACAGCTGAGCTGCCTCTGGATCTGGATGCGGGCATCCTCGGATTCTGCTTTTAGCACGGCCCCACCGCACGCCAACTTAATGGGACAACAATGGTGCACGCCTCGGTGGCAGGATCCGTGGCTGCTGGTCGTTTAGGAGACCGGGGATTGTGGTCAATGTGACATTCACTTGCACGCTGGTGTTGAGTTGGGTTTTTTTTGTTCTGCTCCTATAGACGCAGGCAGAGCAGCGATTCTCTGAGAAGATGTTGAGCCGATTCATGAGTGGCAGCATCAGGAATCTTGAGCGGGAATACAGCTGCACCGTCAGACTGCTGGATGATACGGAATATACGTGCACCATTCAGGTTAGTCACCTGTCGGCCACAGTGTGTTCATTCTGCAGAGCTCTGAGTAGCAATTGTATGTATCCTGGCAGACAGAAGAGCCAGTGTCTGAGTAGAGGAACAGCAAGTGCCTGCATGACCCGCTGCTGGTGTCTGCTGAGAGGAATTGTTGACTCTGAACAGAAATGTGTGGGTAGTTATTTTTGCCATATTAACTAACAGAAGGCTAAATCAGGTGGATATTTTTTGCCTCACATGACCCACTATTGCCAGAACACATCAGTGAATTTGGTGGCAGGCTTTGAGACATCAGGGGAGCTGTGTAGGACAGACATGGCATTTCCCTCAAGCTCAGGTTGAAAGGATGCCAAAAGACAAATTACACTCTGAAAGGGCACTTTGGCAGCATTATTTCTCAATGTGTCAATTTGTCTTACAGCCCGAGGTAGTTGCTAGATCATTGCTCATTAGGAATCTATTGTTATCATTAGTGTTGTTGCTCATGCAGTTTCCCTCTGAACTTCTGACATTAATAATGCAGATAGGGTATCCCGTTGCCATTCCTGAGAACATGTCTGCAAAGTTACACAATGTGCCTCTACACTGGCGGAAGCACTGTCAAAAATTTGCTATGGAATTTTGATTTAGAATTGAAAAATATCAGATTTCTGTGTGCATGTGTAGCATTTTACTCCATAAAGCGGCAATTACTCCTATTAAGAACATGTCATGGTAATTTCAAACAAGACACTTTTAAAGATAAAAAAAAAACAGAATAAGGCCTTTTGTATTTAAAAAAAATCCACCTTTTTATTCCTTTTGTCTCACTACAACAAGGCTTTCTTTGATGATTGTGCAGTTTTATGTTCGTGCTGATTTCATCAGAAGTAGGTGAGAGGCCCTGTCACATCAATTACAAGACAATTCCTCTCCTTTTGTGGATGCTGCACAGTTGTGGGAAAAAGGTGTGAAGAAATCCTCTGGGACTTCTATGACTAGTCAGCAACATGTACACCTTTAAGCAGCTCCACAACATACCAAGGAAACATTAAGCCGGTATGTAGAACAATGAAACATTAATTAGACATGCCTGATTCTTTTCACTTTGATATCTGTTGTCCTCAGCAGGCCATACTGCAGTCGCTCCTCTCTTCTCCCACAAGAACGCGTGAAATAGATACTGCAATTACTGTGGGATTCGTGATTGTGGCCAGGTTGTAAACAGACCTGCATATCGGCACGGAGAGCCGAGCCAGAGATGGAGCTGGGCCAGATGGACTGTGAAACCAGCAGGTGTGCTGTTTGCAGCAGAGTCGTGTGGTCTGGGTGGCTGACGTCAGCAGGGTGGATGGAGGGGAGTGGAGTGAAAGAGGAGAAAGCTCCAGCTTCACTGTGGCTGTTTGGCATCCTGACAATCTTTGTGTCTAACCTGGCCCTGGGAGGGAGAAAGCTAATCCCCCTCAATGGCTGCTGGAGCGCGTTTGTAATTTGGTTCAAACTTTGTTCATCCTTCCTTCCTCCCTCACTCTCTCCCTACAGAATACCAGGACACCTAGACTAGGGAGTGCAAAGTAAGAGGCATAATTAGGTCATATATTCGGAGTCTCTCGCATTCTCTCTGCCTCTTTCTATACTGTATGTGTCTGTCTCCTTGTCTTTATCTTTTTTACCCTCCTATCCTCTTTCCAGTGTGCTGCAAATGTATTCCCACTAGATGTATTTCCATTACACTCTGATCCTTTCCCTAAAATGTTTAATGGTCCTAAATTCAAATTTGCCCCTGGCTTTGGCTGGCCTCCTTCTATTATCTGACATTGAACCAGGTATTAACTTCTTCAATGACAAACACATCTCCACCTTCAGCAAGTTAAGCATTAAGGCACAGAAGGCTTTCAAATGAGGAACAGAAAATGTGCCAGTCTTTTTGAAGCAGTGGCAGTTGTAATGCACGAACATAAGTTTTGCTTTAATGAATTATGGATCTTTCCACTATGTTAGGGAGAGGAAAAAAGTGAGCACTCATCATTACACAGCTCTGTAGATTTAGCACTAATGTAGTTGCAGGTTGACCGGAGCGCCTGAAATCCTCTTTTGCCCATAGGCCTCTTCTGCTGTCTGATTTTAATGCAATGTTACAGCAGAGTGTCAGACCGAGACATGAGCAGAGCCTCACATTTTTGTCATGTCTGAAGAACAGATAAATCGCATGCAGAGACAATATTATTGTAAATGATAGATTTAATGCAAGACGAGACCAGATAGATTCACCCACTCTGTTTGTGTGTTTGCTGCTGAGGCAAAACTCAAACATTATTCTGATGTAGTTTTGTCAGTTGCATTATTGATGAGTTTAAGAGACATCTAAATGCAGGTTGTTTATACTGAGTTTGCCTTCTAAAAGCACTGTCTGCCAGCTTGTGCATATAAGGAAGCCTCACATTTTCCATTATTTCAGTTTGAGTTGGCATCATTTTTCCGGATCATCACTCTTAAAGTGTCTGTTGTCAAAGTGGCACTGTTAAAAAGGTGTTTTGTATTTTGTGTGGGGAGAGAAAGCAGAAAGGCAGTGAGAAAGACCATCTTTACAGGAAATGATTGTTTATCTCCAAAAGTATTGCATGTCTTGTTGAGCATCGTTGTTACAGAGAGAGCAAGGCCTGTTTAAGCTGCCTTCAATCCAGTGCTTTTGCTGCAATTAGCATTTTCTCATAGTTTAACTTCTCCATTTACTTGTAATGTAAAAGTGTGATAATGTAGGACGTAGACTGGGCTTTATTTCTTCCTCCCTGCTGTAAAGCTCCTGCGCATTCCAAAAACCACCAGCACTTTGTTGTGGTGCTTCTAATTAATTACGGATTCATTGAATGGCTGTCAGCACACTAATCTGGCCCACTCTATTGCAGATACAAAGTTAATTATAGCTTACGCCCTGTAAAACCTGTGATTTCCGTTGGTCTTCCAATAACTGTTTCATTTAAGCAAACTGCACCCACCAGAATTTGGGGCAGTTTTGTTCAAATCAACACAAGGTTAAAAAAGTATATTCTGATACTAAATGTGCTAAGATAACTCAGAGAGTTTGTGTAGGACTTCTTATCCTTTCACTACTGCTGTGACCAAAAAAATCAATCAACACTGCAGTACAAGTTCTGCTGACGTCTCAGGGAGAAGACTGCCGGGGGATGGGAGCCTGTGTGTATTGAGGAAGCAGGGTGCTGGGCTCTCAGCTGTTGCTACGGTGACTCCACAGTTACTCTAACAAAATGTGAGATCATTCACCCTGGTCAGGATTCCCCTTCCAAAAGCCCTGACAAAGACTTGGCCGTTAGCACTCAGAGGAAGGTAATTTATTCCCTGAATGCCATTGGAGGGCACTGGTGGTGAGGTGACTAATGTCCCATCTCAACCAGAACCATCTTCAGACTGTCCCACTGTTCTCCTGACATACTTTCAGTCTTTTACTTCCTGTGGTGTCATTGTCATCGTAGATAAAATAGGTAAACAAGATTGGAGATGTTTGGCTGTGCTTGCTATTAAAGCTCACATTAATAGCTAGATGTAGTGCAAAACTGGAAAGTGCATGTAGGTCTGGGTATCATTTAATATACTGAAATGTTAGTGAAGATGCAGGACAGGAGCTTTGGTACTAATAGGCTGAAAGAAAAGCACAGGTGTAAATAATAAAATTAATGATGGCTGAATATCATTCAGTTGTTTAATATCAGGGTTATAATATTTAGCACATGGGCTTACTGGTGCACAGTCATGGTTTACTGGGACACTTTTTTGGTACCTTACTAGGAGAAAAAGTTTTTCTACAGATTTCTTAAAAAATATTAACAAGCACAGCACAGTTCTTAAATCTTAATCGCTATACAAACCGAGAACTTGTAAATTTGATGAGGTTTTGCATTTTATGAAGAACATTCTGATCAAGGGATTAGTGCCATTACAAATTTGAACAGACTTTTGACACCAGATATCCGTGCTTGCCTTTTTTTGAATGCTGTACTACAAGCACATTTTGGTTAGATCAAAGTGTTAAGGTTTGACACCTAGCCTCAGTGCAATTGATTTTGAGGTTTTCAGTGACATCGCTGGGTTTTCTCATTACTGGCTGCATTATTGTATGAGTATATGCATATCAGAAAATAAGACCAATGATGTTTGACAAAATAATTATTAGAAAGATGTTTCATTGTCGTTTTAGCTGCATCATCCGCTGTACATTGTAGAGATCCCTGGTGACTGCAGGTCTCTGTCATTTGCTGACTTTACACTATCCCGACCTTCTGAAGCACCCTGCACCAGGTCCACCAGGCATACAGTATGCTTGCCAGGGTTAAAGGAGTGTGTGTGTGTGTCTGTGTGCAGGTGTGTATGTTCAGATCTCACGCTGGCTGACGCATTGTTGCTACGCTTCATATGAATGATTAAAATGTGTGCTATGTATGAATATTTCATGAGGAGTAACCTCAAGAGGACGTCACTTGTATTTACCAGCATCACTGCTCACCAGCATCAAGATTGGCTGAACCTGTGGCGCACGGCTGGTAAGGATTACATCACTGTAGCGTTTAGCGACACAGCAGAGCAGGACAGGACAGCCAAGGCATGCAGCCCACTTCAGTCTCTTTCATGACAATTTAATATATGAGAGCAGCCACTTGCCCATTACCCTCTATCAGTCACGTCTTGTTGTCAATGACAGAGCAGATGCATTGTGTTAAAGTTGCAAAGGAGGCCGCTGCTCTGTTGCCGCCTTTGGATGTGGTCCTTAATCTTCACCCATATGTTGTCTCACACACAGCTCTGATATTCCAGTGATATTAAACTCTGTCTGACCTGAACTGGCTTACTGGGATTCATGAAAGAGCTTAGCTGAAGATGAGATGCCAAATGACTCTTTCGTTACGCCCCCCTTTGAAACATGAGCTCACACACGTAAACACATTACGCTTTTCTCTCTCAGAAATGTCATCAGCCCTCTTGTCGTATCAGGAGGCTGAGGCTACTAAATATGGGTGCAGAGCTTGTTTGGGTTTGTCTCACCAAATGGCCCTCTCATATTCCCTTGTGTCTCTTTGTGTGTTTCTATGTGCGTGTGTGTGTGCTGGATGGAGAGCAGGCAGGCAGTCTGTCAGTGCGTCGGTAGCAGTCTGTTGAGCCCTCCATTGTGCTGTCTGGGATGTATTGTGTGAGAAAGAGAAACGGAGAGGGGCCTGAGGTTATGCTCCACCTGCAAGCATGAATATTAAGCTTCCCGACCAGAGCAATATATCCCCGTGGTGGCTGGTCTGCTAATGAGAGAAGTGGACGAGACAAGAACAGCGCTGATGATCCTCCTGTTCTGTCAGGCCACTGCTCATTTTAAAGGACACAGCCCGCAGCCATGCCAACAGATTGCACAGCTTGTGGGTGATATTTTACTGTATATACTTCAGTGATGGGAATTGAGAAAAGGGTGAGAATTGGATAGCTTAACTCATTTGAATAAAGGGGAAAAACAGAGTTGAGTTAAGTTAAGTTTTGATCAATTACAGATAAGTGAAGGTTGGTTGTAACCTGCAGTCATGATACACATGAGTGATGCGCCACCTCAAGCCAGATAGCTAATAAGATAAAAGCTCAATGACCTAAATAAAGTTGTGAGCCCGGTTTGTTATCAAACACAATTTTAATTGCACTGTTGGAGTCAAGGAGGACAGCATAGCAACCTTGGTTAATATTGGATATTGGGTTATGTTTTATAATGGGCTGCATTTTGTGTGCAGTCATTTTTCATTGTGTAACTGCTCTCCTGCTTTTGTTTTGGGACTGTAGCATGCTCAATTGAAGCTTTGCAGACAGCTGCTAATGGAAGGGCACAAAATAAATGTGCTCTTGAATCATTTGTTATATAAAGTGTATTCATTTGTTTAAGGAGTGGCTGTGGCAGTAGAGGAAGTAGAGCGGGTCGTTCACTAATCAGAAGGTCTGTGGTTCAATCCCCAGCTCCCCCAGTCCACATGTCGAAGTGTTCTTGTGTTCTTGGGCAAGATACTGAACCGTGTGTGTGTGTGTGTGTGTAGGTGTGTGTGTGTGTGAATGAGTATAGAAACATTATGGGGTGTTTTGGATAGGAAGTGCTGTATGGCTCCTGTTGAGCAGGTTGGCACCTTGCACGGCAGGCTCTGCCATCACTGTATGAATGTGTGTGTTAGCATGTTTTGGAAAATGCTTTGAGTGTTCGATAAGACTCGAAAAGTGCTATATAAGTGCAGTCCACGGTGTCTAAACTAATACCAATATTGAAGGAGGAGAAGAAATGCTAATGTTGATTATTTGTTTATAAATTCTAGCCCAGAGATTTTACACAGCACATTATGTGTTGCTTGGGAAGAGGTTTCTACAAAATAGATGTAGCTTTTTTGCTTTTCAATTTGAGATGAACATGAACTCTGGTTATTTATTTATAATATGCTGTGATTGCTCTATTTTACACCAGTACCTGTGGCCTGTGTGCCATGAGAAAGTACTAATAGACAATGTCACTGTGCTACAATCCATAGTCCTCTCCTTTCCACTTCCTCCTCATTGCTCTCGTCCTTTTTGTCTTTAGGCCTCAGGGCGCTCTGCTGTATGAGAGAATCCAGCCTTTGTCTTGCTCTGTACTTCAAGGCCCTGTGCCTCTGCAGACTAATGAGGAAACACAGGAATGCGCTGGTACTATTACACCCATAGTGAAAAACAGCTGAACTGGACTTTAAGTTGTTGTATTTTGCCCAACAGCAGAATTAATTCTTTGTTGTTTAAGATATTTTTGATAAGTTTATTTTGTCTCTTTCAATCCAACAGTGCTGTTACTGGTAAATAATCCTTTGTTGCGCGCTCCGTCACAAAAGTTGCTTTGTGATGGAGGTTAATACTAATGTGGGTGTCATCAGCAGCACACAGGCAAGGTGCAGAGCTGACGTGGTCTGACAGCCGTGACACTCTTCTGTTGGCCAGCCTACCAACATAGTGATGAAAGAGACTCAGAGAAAAACTGGTACAGTGTGAAGAGAGACTAATTCAATCTTCAATTCAACTCTCAATCCAGTCTTCACTGACTCACTCAAGTTTGATGTCTCACAAGGGAGCTTTTTTTTTCCAACAGAAAGACGGAGGCGTTTTATTAATGGGACGTATTTGTTCTTTCTTCCTATTGTCCTCCTGTTATTTCTCTCTTTCATCCCACCCTCATCTGCTCCACGGGTCCCCTCTCTTTCTCTCTGACTATATCATTGCGCTTGTGGTTTTGCCTCACTGCAGGGTTTTTTGAGCTAATGATGGCCCTTCCTCCCCTCCTTCTTTCATCTCCCTTCTTCCTCCATCCATGCCTCAGCATCTGGCGTCTTGTTTGTCTCCTCAGCAGATTCACCTACTCATTGTGCTCTGTGGGATCTTGCTTCTATTCTGTTTTCAGTATGGTCGCTGCTATTCACGGAAACGGATGACTTACTGTTATTGATGCTATACTGACTGAAACTAGTGTCTCTGCTGTGCAGGGCCATTACATGTGTCTAATTCGCTGCTGCCCATCAAATACACATGAAAGCTCTCAGATGCAATAACTAAACATTATTTGATTTGATATTGATTTTTCTCTAACCAGGCATTTTCCAGACATAGTAGTCTTGCTCTGGTGCTTTGGGGAAATGAAACATCACAGTTCATTATAGAGTTAGGATTGTATTGCTGTTTTCAGTGGGCAGGCCAAGGCTTATTCCAAGGTTGACTGAAGCTTCGTGCTGTCAGTGATCAAATAAACTGGAACTGTGCTTCAGCTGATTTTCATAAGGCAGCTCAGCTCCTGGTTTCTGAAATCCCTCTGAGATTTAGCTTCAGAAGATTAAGGTATTACTTATAATGTTAATGTGACAGGAATCATGATTTTGCATTTGCTGGATAATTTCACACAATTTATGTTTAGTTACTGGTAAAAAAAAAAAATCCTAATTTGTCGTTTTTTATTTTTTCACTTTAAGTAGCTGAAAGGTCCCTATGACTTTGTCTTTAAGAGTTCCTGTTTGGAAGCAGCTTATATTCTCCTCATATCAACAGCACTTAAATACTGTTTATGTGCATAGTCAGTATCCACTTTGTTAAAAAAAAACACAAAACACTTAACTCCACCAGACAGTGAGTCATATATAAATAAAACATAGTCACAAAGCATGCAGACAGGGTTGAGAAACAGCAGATTGGATGGTGTATGAAAGTTCAGTGTTTTAAGTAACATTTAAGGCAGTATGATTGCTGCCACATGCTCCTTATTGTTTTTATATACAATACATTATATACTGTATCATTTTTATATTGCTTACCTTATTCAATTTTGGTGAATTTGCCTGCTTGTATTAGGTTGTGTTTTTCCATTTCTTTTTCATTTTGTCCTTTCATTTTGTAATTTCTGGTTTTGATAAGTGCTATTTAAATAAACTTCATTGTAATTTTGAATATTAATTTATAATGACTAATCTTCTGACAATGTTCTGAGATATTAGTTTGTCAGGAGTGGCGAGATTAACAAAAGCCATTATGTCAGCAAAAGTGCATCATTGATGAGAAGCACTGTGATTTACATGAAGATGTCAGAATGCACCTGTCCACTTCAGCTGTAGAAGATAAAGCAAGTGTCTGATCCTGCAGCTAAGAACATGAAACTACTGAGGGCTATAAATCTGTAAAAATGTTAAGTGGTCCAGCAATGTTAAAATTTAAGGACAGAGAATTCTCACTGATATCAGCATGTTTAGCACAGTAAAGACAGTGTAAAGTGCATTCAGACATTTTCTTCTAAACACATTAAATACATTAAAAAAGCATTTCAACCATTAAGATTTGAATTGTGGAGCTAGGCTTCACAAACTGTGTCAAGATTACTGTGTTCAGGATTTAGTGGGCGGGTCTGAAAATTGGCATAAACCCGCCCCTGCTGCTGTAGAGGTATAAATACATTCAGCGCACACTACTACTACTACTACAGTTAGCCAGTTAGCTGAGTTAGCCGCCGAGTTAGCTGCTGAGTTAGCAGCCTGGCTAGCGGCTGAGTTAGCAGCAGAAAGCTCTCAGACATAGCGTCCATGTTTCTGGTAGAGGTGGTGACTTTGATTGACAGGTGACACTTGGTAGGGGGCAGGGTTTCAGCAAACTCGGCGGGCACTCCCACAGCGTTTGGGAGCAGAGAAAGAGGCTGATTTGAACTTTGAAGCCTAATTTCATATATTTGGCGATTTTTTTAATCATTCAAATTTGGCAGAGTGGTTAACAACACACTTTTCTGTGGTATGTCAAACTCAGAACACATATTTATTCTTACTTTACACAGACTTTAAGTTCTTCAGTGTCAAATTATCATTGTTTGACATCAGTGCATGCATAAACACTAATAGAAATAATAACGCCACAAACAAATGAATAGGGATTGGCAGCCATCCACCTTAATATACTCTGTATAATAAGATAAATGTTATCTCCTGTGAAACAACAGTGCCTCACAGAATGTGTTTTGCGCTGTTTACCAGAAGGAAGGTGGCTGATCTCAAGCGTCATACTGGAAGTGGTCACGAAGGACAGCCATCCGCCCTCTCACAAATGTAGTATCTGGCTCTAAGAGAAATATGAGATCCTGTCATCCTCGTACGCATGTGTCTGGGTGCCTGTGAAGAGGGCCACTTGAGCAAAATGAGAGTACAAGGTCTGCCATTCTCTGTGGATCTCACTCACACTCTCCTCTGTCTTTTATCTCTCTGTTCAAAAGAGTGACAGTATGTGCTTTCACTCAGGTGTGCCACAGCACACAGTTGAACAAAATCTGCTTGTGAAAAATGAGAAAGGCGAGTGGAGGGGCTTGAACAGAGCCATGTGTGTCGGTGTCGGCGCAATAAGATGTCAAAATGAGATGGGCTGGTTGTTTTTGGTATTTAGAGTTGAAAAACCGCCCGTTGAATGTTTAATTCATCCAAGTCTAATTTACCACCCACTCTGGATAATTTTCCTCTGGAGGAGTTGTGTTTTATACCGGGTAGATGGATAGTAGGCTGAGTTTCTTTATGAGAGTCATTATTTTTGTGTGTGTGTCAAGCACTTTAAGTATGCATAGTTTGTGTCTGTGTGCATATGTATTTGCATGCTACATCATCCATCAGTCGATGGTTTATTCCATCTTACAATCAAATAAAGGGCCTGGGTGGCTCCTGTTGTTCCACGTGTCTGGGCCTGCAGATTACACTTACAGCTATTCATGCATGCAATCAGTCTCCTTTTCCTTTGTGTGTGTGTCAGCTCAGCAGTCAGAAGAGATGAGTGTCTCTAGAGAGGAGATAGATGAACACACACAGGAGACAAAGAGGTTGGCTAGTTGAAATACGCAACAAGCCACAGTCACAAAGCCAGCTGTCCATTGCAGGTTTTGGCCCAATTCAGCAGATGTGTTTATACAAAACAAATAAACACTGGATTTCTGCCGCCATGAAAAGGTTGTAATAAAATGTATGTATTGAATATAATAAATGAAAGTGAAGGTTGAAAACCATAGTTTAATTTAGGTTTTGTATCAGTTTTATAATGCTTGCTGGAAAGGCACAGACTTGTGTCTACATGTGCTGACCTGTCCGTGGTGATTTTGGATTTATGGTCTGTAATTCCTGTGACAGTATTCTTGATAAATCAGTTGACGGATAATAAAGTTCTTCTTCCGCCACAGCCACATTTCACTATCAGCTGCATAAGAAGAATATTTTTTCATGTGGATGATTTAATTTGTCTTAATAGAACAGTCAAAGTTTTAGAACACCCCGATTTTTCCAGTTTTTTATTGATATTCAAGCAGTCTGGCAGGCCCAAAGCCACAACAGAGTCAGAAGACAAGTTTCTGAGAGTCAACAGCTTGCGTGATAGGCGGCTCACAGGACAACAGCTTCAAGCACAGCTTCATAGTGGTCATAGTAAGCAAGTCTCAGTTTCAACTGTGAAGAGAAGACTTTGAGTTGCAGGTTTGGCAGCTCGAGTTGCAGCAAGAAAGCCATTGCTAAGATCTCAGAATAATAAGAAGAGGCTTGCCTGGGCCATGAAACACCACCAATGGACTACTGAAGACTGGAAGAAGGTGTTATGGACTGATGAATCAAAATGTAAAATAATCTGTTCATCACGCAGGAGTTTTGTACGCCATCGAGTAGGCGAAAGGATGGTTCCTCAGTGTGTGACATTAACTGTCAAATATGGAGGAGGAAGCATGATGGTCTGGGGCTGTTTTTCTGGATCCAGGGTCGCATTCTGCAGCACCATGCAGTACCCTCTGGTATGCACGTCGTTGGTCAGGGGTTCATCCTACAGCAAGATAATGACTCAAAACATAAATTCAAGCTATGCCAGAACTACCTTAGGAAAATAGACCAAGATGGTAAGCTTGAAAATTTTCTTTAAGAAAGACTATTAAATATACACACACACATATACACTTACACTTATATATATATATATATATATATATATATATATATATATATATATATATATATATATATATATGTGTATATATATATATATTATAGAGTAGATTTAGGTGTTTTATTTTTCAAGGTAGCTTTGGAAACTTGAAGATGTGAACTTGTGTAGAAGGATTTGTGTGTTTTGTGTGATTAACACCACTGTTGTTTTGTGGCTGTGTTGGGGGTAACGTCAAACAAGATTTGCAAAGAGATTTGCAGTTGGCAAACATGTTGTTACTGCTTAGACTCATGAACTGCTTGCACATATCACTGCCCAGATAATAAAAGGGCTGTCACTTTCTTTTTATATTGAGGCTTGGTAATGATATGAGATTATAGCTGTTACGTAAAAGGATCACAAAGAGAAATCATAGGCAATTTACACCTTTTATTACATTACTTCTCTCAATTATTCCTGTGGAATTACTTTCAGTCATTTGCTCAGTCATTTGTTCAGTCTTGGATTAGCTGGCCTTTTCAAAAACCAGCCAGGTTCTGTGCCTCAATTACAAGGACAACCACTGCATGTCACAGATTTCTGAGGACTTATTTTGGCCACAACATCTGCCAGAAATCTGTTCATTCTCATTATTCCTGGTTCATTAAGTTGTGTCTGGCTATATTAGACAAGAAGCAAAGATAGTGACTTGTTATTTGGGCAGCTCCTCTCCTCTCGTCTCCTCTACTCAGTCTCCATTTGCCTTTACGCCCCACTGACTATAGTGGAGAGTGATCACATACATAGAAGACTCATTGGCATCTTTTCATTTGGTTCAGAAAATTCCATTTTGTGCCCAATAATGTTTGTAATAGGAGACTATTTCCAAGAAAATCACATTAGGAACAGCATAAGCACTGAATAACTGCTTTGCTGTCTTTTGTAAAAATGGGTTTTCAGGCCAAATAGTGACATGGGGTTAGAGTTTAACAGTTGTGCATATGATTGTCAGTGTGCATGTCTCTAGGGAATGTTTGTATCATGACTGAGAACAGAATATGATTTTTTCTGAGCCATCAAATGCATTCCACTGCCCTCTATTTTGTAAAACTAGGGAGTTTCAGTGGAAAATTTTGTGTGTCTTATATTCAAAGCAAATTTCAAATTGAGATCATCCAGGGACTGCAGTCTGGATATAAATTGGATATGGAATTGAACTGAAAAAGATTAATCAGTTGATTGACAGGACTGCATTGATAATTCATTACATCAGTACAGTATTGTGTTCACCAGTGTGAGAGTCAAACTCCTGAAAGCCTCTAAAAATGTGCAACTTGTGGCATTTACAACATGAATAAAACAATTTACAAATTCCTCTCAGTGCTTTGATTGAAACAGAAGTTGTAGAAAAAAATAGTCCTACATTTGAACTGTGAAAAATATATTGCACTCTCAAATTTCTGACCTTCTAAGTGGTAAAATGTTAGACTTTGACTATGTAACCAAAACACTGAGATGATACTTTTGTGGCACTGAAATAATTCTGTGGACAAATGTCACCTTATTTTCACCTCGTTGTGTACTGTGTACCTATGATATGAGTTGTGGTTCTGCTGAATATCAACAGAAGTTGTACAAAGAAAAGAAAATGATTTTAGCCTTTGGTGGCAGCTCTGTGTCTTTGTTTTGGCTGAGCACACAGACAGAGGTGTGCCATATGGTAGCAGAAAAGCAGTCTGGAGGGGATTGTTTCAACAGTGGTGCTTCCCTCAATAAATGGTGTTCATGGAGCTCCCCACTGTCCCCGGGGTAGGAGACAGGTGCCACTGAGGGGAATAAAAGGCTGTTTGCACAGCGACTCAGCACGTCAGTCTCCCAACTCATTTGGAAGGGAAGAGTGATTGTTTGCCCTGGGCCTCTTTGGCTACGTCTACTGTGCAAAAGGGGAAGAATCATTTCAATAGTGTATTATGCAGTATGAAATGATGAGAAGTCTATATAAGATTGGGTAAAATATTTTCTTCCATGATTCTTCATTATTTGCAGTTACTGGTCTGATATGCCAAAGAAAGGTGGTATGATCATTATGAAGCTAATCTGTTAAGTTGTAAAGCTCACTCTCCTGTACCATAACTGCACGTGTTACAGAAGCTCTCCTAATTGGAATGCAATGAAGCGTGCAGTCAATACTAAGATCAGTAGCTATCCTGCAGGATGTGGGGATACTGATGATGCTGTGGTCCAGTTTGTGGTGAGCTATTTTTAGCTCTAGTCATTCCTCAGTGCGGGTACAGAAAATAATCAATATAAAGGAGTTGGCCTGACCACCTCTGCCCACATGCTGCCTCAAGCACAATGCAAAGCTAATGCATCATTAACACATTCTGTGACTATCATCTGATCTGTTGATGCCCTGTGTGCAAATGCTCTGGGAAAATCTAGTATGATATACAGCATATTCGATTGATTGTGTTGCTCAAACTGTGCCACAGTTTTATTCAAGCTGAAGGAGTTTCAGTCTCAGTTTAGCACATTGCATAATATGTAGCCTATGGCCTCTCTGATCGAAGACTTACAACTAGACACAGAGCTGATGCTCCAGTTGCCCTTTTTTTAGGCTGATCCGATAGCAAGAGCAGTCATGACATAACAACATGAGCAAGATGCCACACAGCAAACATCATATTAAAAAAATGCTGCACGTCAGACACATCCCAAACACTGGCATACATACATATGTTGACCACTTGTCAGGGATGTTTTAAAATGAGCCAACAATATTTATTTTCGTTTTAACATTCTGATATATATTATTAGTGATATTGGCTATGCTCCTAACGTTAGCCTTTTACTAATCACTAATGTCATCATCAGTTTTTAGTCTCACCTTGAAACTTCTTTTGCATTATAACATTCAGCATTTCTTTTTTTGTTAGTGTTCTGTATTTGCAGTATATTTCTTTGCTGCACTGTTGTCAGATTGGTGAATTGTAATTCCCTTGTGTTTAACATATGTTTTGTTAGAATGGTCATGCTTTCTTAATTTGCCCGTGTTTTGTTTAAGTTGCAGTGCATTGAACTGTCTTGGCCATCATACAGGGCATAAACACACTCAGGTTTACAAGAATAGATACGAGATATTTACCCTGGTTAAGTCAATTTTTTAAATGTATTTAAATACCTGGCCAAAAAAGTTTATTTTGGATTGGATTTTATGTACATTGTAATTTGTTTGAGCATTTATCAGTTTGCTGTAAAGACAGTAAACCATTTGACTTCATTAATATGATTGATAGTGAGGTTGACATTTGCCTAGATATCTGGTTTATCTGTCTGGTTTGACTCAGTTCATTGCTCATACCTTCTCAGTGTGGTGTTCAGCAGAGAAGCAAACTTCCCACCAAAATTAATGGCTGAATCTCATCTTAGCATCTTCATTGACCATGACTCTGACTCTGGGCTCCTTTGGGTTTTCCTGAAATGTCTCTTTTATACAGTAGGCATTAACTTCCCTCTATAATTAATGAGAGTAGCTAACTGAAGAGTGGCAGCAGAGCTTTATGGAAAGCCCCCAGCAGTGCCCTTCAGGACATCCCATTACGTCTCTCCTCTGGTGAGAGCAGACTCAGATTGTTGCTCCTGGCTTGGTAATGGTGTGGAGGCAGATGTGGCTGAGGCTGAGTGAGGATGAGGCTGCAAAGTGTTGTGCTCTGTAGGAGGTACAATCATGTTGAGATTAGTCTTTATCCAGTAGCTAAAAACATTTGTCTTTAGTGGCATGTTTACTTGTATTCACAGCATCAATGTAGTTTTCATCCCGTGGTCACCATTTCAGCCAGCAGGGAAATCATGAAATTGTAATTTATTTTCCATAAATTACATCATTGCTTCAACCAGGCTGTTTTTTTAAAGTTGCAAGTGGCTACATAATAGATGAGTGAATATATGAATTATACATTTGTGACCGAATAGTGAGGGTGTTGGATATTCAGATATTACTATGCTTTACTTCACACATCAGAACGCACTGTGGGCTACATTAATGACACTAAATGTAGACCACATCTCCTTGACCAAAGCCAAGGTTAATGATTGCTAATTTGAAAGAAATCAGCATATTGCTGTTCTCTGATGTTTCTCTGAGTTTTGAACTTTCATCTCCCTGAACTGTAGTGTGGGCAAAATATGAGTGTTTGAGTCTTTGCCAAGGCTGTGCCCTTCTGTGAATGGTGCAGTAATTACCAACCAGCTGTCAGGCCCTGTTTGCTCTGTGACAGTTGGCCAGACTTTGCAGTCAATACTTCACTGCCCACTTCATTCACTACAAACATCACCTTGATTTGATTTATCGCTAAGACTCTTGTCTATGAGTCAGAGCACACATGGCAAGGACTGTGGAGTGTCAGCGAAACTTTCTTTTATGTTATGACCTGTGTAACTTATTACATCAATTAATGGCAGAGTGAAGTTCACTCAAGCTGGTAAGGCTTACTGTCACACCTAAACATCTGCAGTGAGAAGGGTATATTAGCTTCTCTCCATGGCACAGCTGCTGTTAAATAACACAAATCTTTTCTATGTCTGTGTGTGTAGAAAAATGTACGCCTGTGTTACATAATTCCTCAGCTTTGTATGCCATATATACACCATGGATGTGTTAAACATTATATAGGGTATCCAAAAAGAGTATCTCAGCCTTTCACAGTGAAAGCCGCTTACCCAGCACATAGCCTATGCGGAAAAGGTTATCTATTGCTTTCTTCTTCCATGTACATAATGCATGCGCATTAATATCATTCTCTGGCTGCTTGCCCATGAGCCCCAGTGGCTTATATGTAAGTAGTAGTTCAATTTGCAATAAGTCAGAAAGTCATTTTTGATTGTTTGTGTTTCCCAGTCAGTTCTGTTGTAACAGATCAGAATGTCAGAGTCTTTTTGGGCACAGTGTTGCAGATGCACCACAGTGGTGTGTATGGAGGCTTGGTTTACATTTGCGTTGCACAAGATGATTTGTGTCAGAAGAAATAAAATAAAGACATCTTTATACCCAAAGTAGTGGTGAGTCTTTGCTTAGAAGAGCAGAGTAACCTGAAATATTCTCTTTGGCCCAAACAAACAGACACAGGCATTTTTGGCAGTGATATACATGCTGCACATTGCATTTGTCCCTCAGGATAGTGTTTGGCATATTGCACTGCTCCACTTTTCTTCCTCGTGTACTCGTGGCTGGTAGTTATAGTTTTGTTTTCTCTCATGACTGACATTAATCTTTATTCATTTGAACACATATATAAAGAAACTATATAATGTATCATATAATGAGCCCTCAACTGTGTAAAACCCAGATATACAAGGTTGACAAGTCGATCTGAAAAACTGCACACAAACACACCAGCAAGCCATGTACAGCATAGCATTACCTGTAAATTGAATCAGGCAGTATTACATGTCTGTATTGCACAAACCCACAGCTCTCATCAGAAGCTCTGGTAATGTTCAGACGATGAATCATGAGTATCTAAATGTTTGGAGACCTGCATAATTGGAAAAATGACAGATGGAAGGAAATGAAGGCCAATTCTGTAGCGCTTTGTAAATCACGTCGGTTGTTGCTATGCTGAGTGTGGGTGTTGAAGGTCATTTGTCAAGGTTATTGGCTGATGAGTCACCGTGGGGAGGCTTTGAGAGAAAGGGAGTGGGGGCCCTATACTGACAATGTTATATTATTTAAGCGCAGCCACAAATCCTTCAGTTTGTCAACACCAGAGAAAGAAAGATGGATGCTTCATTCCTTATAAAGCATAAGGTCACAGAATAGCAGCTGAATATTTGAAAAGATGTCTTTTTTAGTATTTTTCGCCTTTATTTGACAGCCAGTGAGGAGAGACAGGAAACACAATGAGAGAGAGAGATAAGGGCATGATATGCAACAGGGGTCTCTCAACCAGGCGTTGAACCATATGCATTGTGATTATGTGGTATATGTGCCTTAACCATTAGCCCACAGAGGCGAAGGCAGCTGAATTTTAATTCGCAGAGTATATGAGCGATATTGAAAGCTGATTTATATCATACTGCTATTTCTCTCTTTTTTATGGAAATGGAAGACTGATCAAACCCCATAATCATCTCACACATATTAAGTAGATTTTCAGCTCCGAGCATTAACAGCCGTAGAGAGAGAGCGGTCAGCTGCAGCTGTGCAGGTCTAATCCAGGTTTTCTAGCTCCTCTGTGTTTACCATCTCCACTTCCTCCTGCGCACAGTCTGTTATGTTTAGATCGCAGCCCACTCTGGAGGTTTATTTCTCTCTGGCCCTTTTCTGATATCCAGTAGTGGATTATTTCTCTCAATCAAGATGTTTTATGTAACCATTAGCCTGAGAGGATTATAGAAAAACGCTTTTAGAATTTAGTCCAACAAACCATAAAGATGTGGCCCTACTTTCTGATATGTAAATAATAATCCTCCTGGTGTGAAACATGCTTTTCTGAGGCATCAGTGGACATGTACTTAAACATATATCTTTCAATATTAAGAAAGATGTAGAAATGATGAGTTCCTTGATTCTACGATCCAAAATACCTTTACATTCACATATGACTGATATTGAAAATTAGTTGATAATAGATTAATAACATGCTTTGTGTTCTCATTTATCTTTGTTGTTCCTGAGTGGCAGCCAAGGAAAAATGACGTTTGCATGTCCTTGGTGTTCTGGGGTGCTGTAACACCTCATCACCATGGCAACTGCTCATGTCGTCATTTCTCTCCAGGTGTGCTGTGTGCCCAAACTCTCTCTGCTCCCAGCTCTGTCTCACCTCTTAGTGCACTAACTCACTCACCTCAAATAACACTAATTACACCTTTATCATGACAGAGCTAGATATTGTTATTGTGTTCCTGATTTAATAATTATGCTGTGTTTATGCTAAGCTTTTCCTTTTTCTTTTTTGTTTTGTCATCATATTGCCCCATTTGTGATTCATTGCTATGGTTGACGTGCAAGCTGGGTAATCAGATCTGTTATCTGTGAGATTTTCAGTTCGACTCACTAAACAAACTGCTGTCTTCCCTTCCTGTATTTACAAATTAAGCGTGCCAGTGAAGAATGAAAAACAACAGCAAGTGGCGGCACTCCACAGTGAGCAATACAGCCTGCAGATGAAAATCCACTTGTTCTGGTACAGTAATTAGTGCCTGAAGGGTGCAGCATTAGCACATTCTGCTAATCCAGCGCCAGTGCTCCAGTGGGCTCAGGGCTCGGAGAGTAGGACTGAATCCCAGTGGAGCAGATGGATGACGTGATCCGAGGGAGGCTGAAAGGGGGCCCTGATCATAAAAAGGCTGATTACATGGTGGTAATGGGATCAGCATTATGGGCTCAAGGCTGGTGGTTTGCGGGAGATCCGGTTCTCTCCGGGCTTTCTACAGCCGAGTTTAGAGGACTTTTTTCTTAAAGGGGTTTTTCTAGTGAATTTGACTGAAGGTTATGGTACCCTCAAGGCAACCTCCATTTATTGTGTTATGACATTGCCTGTTCATGAATCAAAAACATAGGACAAAATCGTCTTCACGACAAGAAAGCCTGTCACTGGGTTTTTATTCGAAGAAACTTAGATTTTTTTCTCCCATACACCCGCATTAGGAGCAACTTGGGGTTTAGTGTCTTGTTGAATGATACTGGAGCATGTGAACAGGACTGGGGATCAAACCACTAACCTTATGATTAATGACCAACCTGATTGGTAATATGTCCCCTGATTTTATAAAGGCCGGCATAAGTAGACCTCATAATGATGATAATGATAATAACTAATAATGACTGATTATCTGTTATTTGAAAATAAGGCTATCGTTTATTGTTTTACAATCACATTCAGCAATGACAATTGGTAAGTAGGCAATGCATTACCCTAAAGACCCTCTTTAGTTTAGCTTCATTCATCACTGTCACCGGACCAAGCAGCCAGTTACAGATGGTTGGTGTATGTGTGTGCGTGCATGTGTGAGTGTGTACCTCTATCCACATATCCATTCCTCTGACCTTTTCTGACTTCAGTGTGGCGATATGTGTGCGTTTTGTGTTTCTTTATCTGACTCTTGATGCTTTAAAGTAAGGTTTTATATGGCCCTAGTTTCTTGTCATTGAATTCAAGTTGGGAAATTTAATGGGTGTTCTTTTGCCCCCTCATTCATCCCAGAACAGGGATTACAGCTTGATTACAAGTATTTATTAATTAGTGAAAGTCAAAAAGAAGCAAGAGCCATTGTTTGGCAGGATTAAAACAGATTTAGTGGCTGTGTTGTTTCTCTGGGATGAAAGCAACTCTGCTCCTTTCACTTTTGGAAGTCAACCCAAGCCCCTTTATTCTTCCAGATGAAATACAGAAGTACTGTTTGAAGTGGATGCTGTGACTGAATGTATCATACATTCAGTTTGAATAGTTTCTTGGGTCTGTTTTTTTCTTCTTCTTTTTTTAAAATGCACTTTTAATCAATTGTTATCCCTGTTAAAGGACAAATGTAAAAGCAAATGTGACTGAATGCAGATTTTTTTCATTTACTCTCAGTTGACTTTCTTGCAGTTCATTTTGCTGTCCATAGAGGTTACACAATTTCCAAACCTCCGTCATGTGTCAGCAAAAATTATTTCAAGCATATTTAGACGTATGTAAATGTTCTGGTGAATCCCTTCTCCTGTCATTACCCCTGTCATTTGATGACATGCAGTCTGAATCACTGCAGAGCCATAAATTCAGGGATGCTGACAAATCTATCAGAATACTTGCTGACTAGGGAGGTTCTCATCTTATGGGCTGTGAGATTTTCGTCTTTCAGCAGCTCATCCATCTAAATCTCAGCAGCAGCAGCACAGTTGGTGAAGAAGGTGATAATCATTTTGAGACACACCTTTTGCTTCTAGGACCACTGCACTTGTGTGCTGTATTATGAGGTGATGGATGTTCATCTCCAAATCCACCAATGTTGACATCATCTTCAGCTCAATACTCCCTCCTATCATGCAGAAGAGTATCTGTTTATGTTTTTTTAATTTAAATGCAATCAACATTTATACACAGTAATTCTTCAAACAGATGGAATTGTTTCTTTAAGTTTTTATTTACTTGAGTTGCACGTTATGTGTTTGGCACTTGTTAATTGGTTTCCTCACCATCCTCCACTGGGATTTGAGGGATGTTTATGCATGTGAGCACACCACAAATGCATCATAAAATAATCCTAAGGATGACTTGGCAAATGAACTGCAGAAAGGCATTGTTTTTCAAGCATTTCTATCAGTCCACTGGCATTAAGATCATAAAAACAAGAATATTTGAGTCTTTCTTTAAATCTCAGACTTTTGCAGTATTTTTTAGTGAGACTCACCAGGGAGGCTGCCCTCTGTCTGCAGCTCAGGATGACATCATCGCTCCCAGAGCTGCATGACTGAGTAGATGTTGGAAAGACAGTGGGGGAAACGGCCCACAGCAAAAAGTGCAGCCTCCCACGCCACCCCGGTCCCAGTTACACCAGACCACATGCCACCCTGTGCAGCCAAGCCATGCCATTCTAGCTTCCCCCTGGGCAAACAAAGACCCCTTTCAGGCCAGTCCCTACTGTGATCATGCAGAGCAGAAGCAATCTGTTCCTCTTGGCTGCTCACTGTGAAGTGACCCAGCCTTTTCCTCGCTACAGCTTTACTGGTTTGTTCAACGCTCAACCTACCCGACTAGGTCTGCTTTTTGATTGCCCTGCTTGCTGTCCATCTTGAAAAGGGCATGGAGGCTCAGATGAGCCATCCCAGGGGTTAAACTTGTCAGGCACCATGCTTAATTTCAGTCAAAGAGCAGTTTTAAATTCATAGAATACTTAATTCAAGACATTTCACACATTTCCTCTTCGACAACTATTCAGACTCACAAAGTGTTTCTTGCTTCAATCCCTGCATCCTCTCAACTCTTTCTGGCAAGGCATCAGTGCATTTTCTGTGGGTTTTGATTTGGGAGGCAAGATGTACATGGTCCGTGGCCTTTATAGCAAACCAGGAACTGGTAAACATGACTTTAGGTAGAATTATCCAGATTTACATAACTTTCATAACTGTAAAACAAGATTATGAGATATTCCTTCAGTACACTGCAGCTCTGCAGAGGCTGACAATATGATTAAGACTGTAGGATGTATTTTTGCCAGGACTACAGCTTGAATTAACAAACATACAGCAAAATGACAAAACACACAAAATAGATTTCTACTTATCTATTGCAATATAAAATGAACCACCACCGAAAATGACCGAAAAACTGAAACTCAACTGAAATAGTTGAGGTAGTTATTCAAGATTAGCTGGAATATGTCTACATTGTTTGGCTGTAGCTGCTTCACAGTTACAGTTTTCCAGGCACTTGGAGTTTGGTAAAAACATGGCATGATGAGGCACCGATGCTTTTATAATGATGCAGCATCATGTAAATATATGATAGCATTCTAGGCTAGTTCAAATACTAACTTGTCAGTCTTCTGGATCAAGAATTTGTATTGTCTTTCCAGCCATGTAGATACATGAAAGAGAACAAAATACTGTGCTCAGGTCCTGGTGATCATAATAAAAAGAATATAATTAAACAATTTTCATATACATCTACACAACAAGACATAATAAGTCAATAAACACTGTTCTGAATCTACACATTGCAAATGTAGATTTAAATAAAAGAAAAGGTCCATCATTGAAGTGTTCAGTACATCCATTACACACCACATACCTTGACCATATCCTGAAGCCTGAGATGCAGTGATGTTAGCAAGAAAGTGGAGCAGTAGCTGAAGGTATTTTGATGATACTGAGTGGCTTTCCTGAACTTGCCCTCCTTTTGATGGTTGAAGATGCTCCAGGGCCAGAACGCTATTTGTTTGACCGACGAGGTTCAAACTGGGTTGTCTGGACCAGCATTCACCTGCACTCCCATCAGCCCTCTGGGGTGATGTCGCATCTCCACTCTGTCAATCAGCGGCCTCCCATTTCATTCTACCTGCAGCATCATTTCACTGGCCTCATTCAGTCACTCTGCAGTAGTCAAGGTGTTCAAGAAGCCTGGATGTGCACATAAGAGCCTCTGAGGCCTCAAGACACATGTAAGGTTATCAGGGAACCTTTTGTTTGCAAAAGAACTAAAGAAATTCCAACTTTTCTTAATAAAAAGATAGTTTTTTATTAGAATGACAAAGAGGTCATTTAACCACTTAAAGTCAGACTACAAAAAGTGAATAATAACAGTTTATAATATATAATAATTGGGACAATATGATTGGGTATCTGGTTGAGATCCTCACTGTAGATAGTTACTGTAGATATTTCTCTCCAGAAGACCATTTAGTTGTCCTGCATCGACAGGTTGTGTGATGTTGAGTAAGATGTATTTGTCGGGTTATTGACCTGTTGTTTTACACCAGTCACCTCTCTTTCATTGGCTTTCACACCAGAGAACAGTAAACCTGACTTATGTAACCCAACACTGATTTTATTTGCATCCCCCCGACTATCGATACATCCATCACAGCTTTTTAAAGGCTTACAAAAAAGACTGATCTAGCAATAGATTAATGATGAATATATTGTAGTTTACATGAGTGTGTTGCTATTGTTCTGAGAAAAATCTCTATGAATTTGGGAATTTTTTCTTAAAACCTAGCTTAAGTGTAAGAAAACTCTACTGGTATTCCCTGTTTAATTATTATTATATTAATTTGGTTATTGGTATTCCTCAATGATGGTTGACTGTCAGTGACTGTCTGTGAGAACAGTTTCTTAGTGCTACTCAGAGTTGGGTATTCAAAAGGGAAATACAAGGAGCTCTCTATTTTTGGCCACAGTGACAGCCTACTTTTTCCACTGTGGCGTTACAGTGGGTGAAAATTTTATCCAGTTAAGTAGAAAGCTCTTCTAAAGGCACTCATTTTCAATTGTGAAGATGCAGCTATTGTAGTTAGAAGTGGGAGATTTCCATACTAAGTTAAAAAAAATGAGAAGAAGCAGCAGCTGTTGGTCTTGACAAATGTTGCCATCATTGCTACTTTTGACTTCCATGAGTAAGTGTAATAAATTCTATAGATAGTTTACAGCTGTGACTTGTATGCAAATCATTTCTGATGTGCTTCTCTGTGGCTGTTCATTATCTCTGTGCACTAATCATTCAGCATTTATTAGGAATGTACTGTATATTCAAGAAGAATCTTATAAGCAAACAAACAGAAGAAAGTAATACATTAATTGCAGTTAATAATTTGAAATGCAAAAATGCACCCTAAATGTTACTTTTTATGGAAGCATGTAATACAATATATTTGAAAGTGTTACTGAGCTCAAAACTCAGATTCAGAGGCTTTAATGATGTAATGTTGCAGAGATTAAATGCTGAATTTAAGGGAAAAAAGAAAACATCATCATGCTTGTCAGTATCTTTGATCAAAAACTAAAACTCCCTTTTATTTAGTAATTATGTATCAAAGCAACACAAAGGTACAGTGTGGGCACATTTCCAGCAGTCCTGTTCACTGTATACAACGTTGAGAGTTAAGCTGTATGTTATTGCTTCTCAACGCAGTGTCAGCTACACACACACTTTCACACATTCCTGGACCGCAACGTGATTATTACAGATATTGAACATTAGTTTTCGGAGTAGCGTTGTGAAAAATTAATGTATTTCATAGATGACTAGTTTTGTGTGACAACAATTTTTAAGATATCAGCTACATTAAGCTGAACGAGGAAACTCCAGATAAAGCAAAACATAGTTTAAACTAAGAGCAACTGTAGTAGTGATACCAGCACAAGTGCATTTTTCTTATAGTGGTATACTTCTTAATTTCTTCTTTGAAACACACTGGGAAGAAGAAAAAGTGTTAGTCTGAATGGCTGCTCCTCCTACTCTTCGTGCTTGGAAAGTGCACGTGCAGTCTTGGTCTAATGTTCCAATATAGTATTTTTAGGAGGCAGATATTGGAACTTATTTATTTTGAGGCATATAGGCTCTGGCTTTGTGAGTGTGCCAGGGAGAGATGGTGGGTGGGTGTATGTACGTGCTGAGGCGATGATGCCCTCAACTCACAAGCAGCAGGTAAACATGCTTTTGTTTCTTTTCAAATCTTCCAATTTTCAGATTATTCTCTCCTACAATGCATTTGAAATGTGACAATCTTTCAGGGTCCTTTTTTGACTGTACAATTGATATATAATAACCACTATACATTCAAATACTAAGGTCAGTAAAAAAACTATTCTATTTGCTGTCTTTTTGCATATGATAGCAGCTGCTTGCATGTTGATTAACAATTCTTTGCTCAATTCTTAACATTTTGGGAATGCATATCTCGGTGGATTTTTGAAGATGAAAGTTTGCCATCATTAATAATTAAAGTTGATAATTCTGAGTTAAACAGATCTTCTTTGATGATATTCTAAAATATCACATTTTATAAGCTGTGTAGAGTCATGTCTTACTCACCTGTTTTTCCATTTGAAGTCTGGCACACTCAGATCAATACTGTATATAAGCTGTGTGGGAGACAGCTGAGGATGAATTGCAGCCTCTGTTGCTTAAGATGACTGAGTGCTATCTTTGCATTGTGTATGTTCTGCAAGAAGTCGCCTACTTTTATTCACAGGGCATGCATTGAAGAGCAACACCCTGAGTAAGAGAGGCTTGTGAAGCAGTGCTGCTCATGGATACCGCTGTTGCTATGAGACTGTTGAAAGCATGTTTAAAGCACAGCTCTGTTTTGATAGAAGTTGAAATATTTTTAACGCCTAGTGCTTAGGCCAATGTGAGCCAGAATTATGCTAAACCCTTCTGCTATGAGCATGCAATAATTTTCCTGGAAAAATGTGAGAATAAGAAGCCTGTGCTGTTAAAGTACATTGGGATATTTGTAGATTCTCCGCGCAGCTTCCCTCCTGTCTCTCTTACTGTCGACTGCTGTCTGATCAGCTTATGAAAGACAATATTTTCGCATAGCATGAATAACAGGGAGAGAAAAGGCCATGTTTGTCCCTCAGGGTTTATGCTGAGTGTTAGGAGGTTGAGGGAAGTGGTTACGGGAATACATTCAGATTGTCAGTTATGGTTTCGGAAAGGCCGCAATTCTGGGATCACGTGATGAAATGTGTTTGAAATAGTTGTGTCAGCTAACAGCTCGAGGTCACAGCTAATTATGTGTGTTCCTGTGTGCCAGTTTTGTGAATGTCTCTTACCTGTGCTGCACCAATAATTTGTTGAAAAACAGGTGAAATGCTAAGAGATATTCCAACTGTGCTCTGTCTTGCGTCATGATACTGTTGGATCCAACATGATTGCATGGGAGGTTTTTAACCTTTAGTCCCCGCAGAGCTGGAAGACAATCAGCACCATGTCTCCCCTGAGGAGAGCAAGCTAAGCTGGATGGGACTGAAACTGAAAGGCGGTTAGAAGAGTTCTCATAACTGCCTTTGAAAGTTCTATTTTTTGCTCCACTTCTGGAGATTCATCCTAAGAGGCTTAATTTATATTAGCCGTACAATCAGATTGCTCTCAAAATACCCGCTTTTAATTAAGCGTACAAACCAATTAAGTTATGCTCGTCTTCATTTTCTCCGTGGTTAACCTCAGACAAGGTTAGCAGCAGAGGCATCCACTGTCAAAGAGTTTATCATCCGATACATAAATCACCGTTGTTTAACGTGAACAAGCTGAAACTCTTCTTAAACATGATCAATTTGTGCAGGTGACACACAAACACACTGTCATAGCATCTGTCACAGCTGGACAAAGACGTTAAGCATCTGCTACTTTTACATGGCATCAAGGTGCCTTTCCTATTGCTAAGCACTTACTTTGATATTAAGTTTATCTGTGTAAAAGGCATAATTATTGTAGTATCAGTTTTTGTTTCATTTTGTTACACTTTCCAAAAAGAGATTAAAAGATATGTGAGGGTGAAATGTGTTCAGCTCAGCTTTCTCTCTTAAAGCTAATACGTTAAAGCTCCCCTCAGCAAATATTTCAAAGCAATCTGTCATCCCATTTTTCACATACTGCTTAAACAATATACTGTAGATCTCCTGGATGTCATCAAATTTTCTGTATGACGTCCTTTGAAGTTGAAAGTTGCATGCTGTACATAGTGAGAGCTTAGCATTAGAGTGTCTCTCTCTCTCTCTCTCTCACACACACACACACACACACACACACACACACACACACATGCACACTGTGAACAATTTATACCATATCCTTTTTGAGAAGGGGGCAGCACAGACTCGTCATAGGGTCAAGTTAATTCTCACATTTCCATCGTCAGATGGCCACTTTGTTTACTTTCGTCCTCATTAAAACCTGGATCAAAGAAAATAGTTCAAGCGAGTCCAATGTAACATTGTCAAGGATTAGCCAATAGGGAGACTCCTCCTTGTCACTTCATAAGTGACACCACAGTAAATCTCTGAAATAAGCTGTCACTCCAAATCCCCGGCCAGCACTTTTTAGCTTGTCCTGCCCTCACTGTTTGGTGCAGCGCAGTGGGTTGCAGACAGCAGCCACCCTCGCTTTCATAGGTAAACTCTTCATGGCTGTCACACTAAAAACTCAAGGAAAATAAAACAATCTCAAAGAAATGATTCTGCTTGCTACTGTGTCTGTTAGATGTTGGAAACTAAGAGGAGAAACTAAGAAGAGAGTTGCTGTAGCCTCAGTGCAGCTCAGTCGGCACAATTTGGAGCATGTAGTGCCTGCTGTGGTGTACAGTACAGTAACCAGAGATTACATCACATCAGATTAGATCAAAATAAAATAGGGTTTACATATATTAGGAACATTAATTTAATAAATCTCTTTTTGCTAAAGCAATAATAAGCTTTTGCTTTTTCTTAAAATCAATATATTGCAATCCTAAAAGACATTTTTATCTGTTCAAACATTTTTAGATGATGATGAAAGTGTCGTCAATATAAGGGGCTGTTCTTCCTGCTGAGAAGGCCTGATGGGTCAGATGCCTGCAGTGCAAGGACTTTTAAAGACTCCTCTGGGAGTTTTCAAAGACTACTCAGTTTTATAAGACATTGGAGAGCTCAGCCACATTGAAATGGCTTTTTTCCCAGTACGCGATCCAATTGTGTGTGACCAATAAGATAATTTGCTTTAATTTCCTCTATTATAGTGGAGCCTGTCATTACTTGGCTTTAATAAGAGCATTAGACTTTTGAAGGATATTTCACCTTGGTGTAACAGTATAGTTATCAGCGTCAGGGATTGTTGGCATGTGTTATTTCATGTACAACAAATCATGATTTCTTTATATGACAACAGAAACATTTTCTAAGTAAACAACACAATTTTTTTCATACTACGATATCAATTTGAAAGAAACTTTAACCTTGCGTCAACTTTAATTCATTGCAGCGAACAATATAGTTTTACCAACAGTCTGCTCTGCAACACACAACAAAGACATACTTGAGAAAAACAAACTCTGTATATTAAAATCTATTAAAATCCTAACACCCTGAACCTCTGAATCTCTGCTCAACTACTGAAGTGAGCCATCCTAACCCATCAAGGGAGTCATTTAAAGGATGAGCCACCTTTAGCCAAATGTATCCTTGTCATAACTACTCAGAGCTGCATTCTATGAAAACTTGATATTTCTGAATCATTTATTGAGAAGATTGCATCTCCCTTGGGCCTCCATTAGAGCGTTGACACGCAGGGGCAGTGGTGGGCCTTTCACGCCTGTGTGCACAAGCAGCCAGTCTCCAGGGCCAAACAGCTTTCTGCATTTTTATGGCTGGATTCACCACTGGAAAGTGATCTTTCCTGGGGCTCTGGGGACAATGGAGAGGGTGAAATGGTACCACGGAGGGCCCCTCTGCTCAGCATGAGATGTTTAAAACAGCCTGGAGGTGCTTAATTCTGAGAAATGGAGCTCAGCATCTTTCCACCAGTCAATTCAGCCGGCTTGTCTGCCAGTCACACTTATACAGCTCTTACACCATATAGAACCATATATACCATATATATTCAGAGATGTACTCATTAATTGTAGTTTTTGTGGTAAAGTTTTTGTTGCAGCAGTGGTTTACTTCAGAAAACTACAGAGGGTGATTTACAGTACACTGAGAGCCTCTGGCCTGCTGGAGTCAGATGCAGCTACAGTACAAATTATGTGGGATGACATAAGTATGAAAGGCTCACTGTGAGGAGGCAGTTTTCAAAGATGCACTATATCTGAGTCACTTGGTGTGACCTTGTAAAGAACGTCATCGTCTTCATCAGTCAGATATAGTTGATGTCATGCTTTAAATGCATAATCTTTGACATGTCCTCCAACTACAGCAAAGGCAGAACATCTATTGTCATTTTGTTGCATCCTCTGTGCTTTCATTGATTTTATCCAGCTATCAAGCAGAGTAAAAGGTCTTTGACAAGTAGGTAACAGAATATAAATGAATAATGTAGTAGTGGTGGGTGATATAATGATATATACCATGAGATAAATGTATACAGGCAGAGGTTTTGCAGTTCTATTTGTGCTGTGGTGGCAAAATTCTTTAACATCTCTCGATGTAATAGACCATTGTTGGCAATGTTGCATCAATGAGCATGATGAGTTTATGGTTTTATATGATCTTGTATCAATGTGATATATTAATTTGATTTGTTAGGTTCGTCATTTTGTGGATTAGCCAAAATACACAGTCATTCCTTGTTAGTTTGTCCATTAATTGATTAGTTGAGTATGGACAGGATCACAGCAGTAAATTCCATTTTTTGGTGTTTTACTCATTTTAAAGTTACTACAAGGATCTTTGATTTTGTGTTAGTTTTAGGAGCCCCTGTGAACAAAAGCTGCAGTCTTTTCCCAGAATGAAGACTGCATTTCCCAAGAGCACCACTGCCTTGTGTTGTAAAGATGTAGGCTAGCATAGACATGTTATGGAAGTGAGTGAAAGAAAGACACTGCTTATTTCTAATGCTGTTTGTAATGCTGTTGTTTTTAAACACAGCTGTTTGCAGGATGTGTAGCGATTATATAATGTTTCCTTTTTTAGCTATGTAAGATTAATAATTGTAATATGATGATGGTGAAGCAAAGTTAACTATTTTAGTGCCCTTTATACACCTAGGCTACATGTAAGTCTACATTCACCACCAAATCCTGCAGGGTTGTGTGGAGATATGGGCGTGTTTATCTGTGCTTTAAAACATAACTGCTGTGAAACAATCAGAAAATAACGTTTTATTTTTGAGAATCACTCCTTTATTTTTACTTCATTGCTGCTCACTCGCTTCATTCATTCTCTTGTTTGCCCGACCACAGCTGAACTCTTTCTCTAAACTGTTCTTTCTCGGCCAATGGTGAACCTCCAGTACTGGGCCGGCTGACCAATGTTGTAACTTCATCACTCAGTCAATGAGTCAGTCAGCCAGTGACAGACATTCAGGGTTATATTTGTGCTCCAATTCATTTTAAATCTCTGACAAATTATTTTTGGTTGACTGACAGCAACTCTTTCAGTGGTTCCACACTGCAAAGTCACACAAAAAACAGTGTCTGTCAAGCAAACCTTTTACCATCTGGAAGTGACTTCATCAGCACAGTCAGAAAATTCAAGCTTCCCCCTACGCTCTACAGAAAACCTTGACTTATTTCAAAAGGATTCTGCTGCCTTTGACTCTTCTTGCTCTCTTCAAATGTGTTGCCTTTACTTTTCCAGAGCGGCCTTATCACTGTTCTGCTGGAAAATGTGCATTTACTTATGTTTCCATTTCAAATAATGGACTCTCTGTGTGCTTTGGGTTTGAGGCAGCAGGGAATTATGTCATAATACCATTTTTAGGTTTCTAAAGCTGCCTGTCGATTTATGAAACTCACAGAGCTCACAGAAAGTAAGAAAGTTGGAGGCCCTGAGTGCAGGAGCTCTTACACTAGAGAATCATGCATTTGCTGACATATACAGTACCTGTCAACATTTTTGGACACACCTTTGCATTCACTTGAATGAAAAAATGTGTCCATACTTTTGACTGGTCTGGTAAAAGATTTAATTTCCACTCCCCAGCTATTCTCTTCATGTATGAAGTTGTTAAATTAGTCAGTGGTGTTCAAGACCCATTATTTATGCAAAAGGGACAGAGCCTCCCATGTTTCTCTGACCACAAAGACTCTTGTCATTGTATCCGTGATGTGCAGACATACCACAGATGCTGAAGACAATAAGAAAGTAAGGCCTACTGCAAGTCTGTGGGTCTCAGTTTAAGCCTTTTGATTGGTTCAGTGGGTCCCCCAATGAGCAAACAATACAAACACTGACCCAAAGCTCATTCAGACAAGAAGATGCTGCATTACAAAGGATTTCGTCTGGAATTTCTGCCTAACAATTGTTCACCCTTACATGCATTCCCAACATGGTTCCCACAGGTGCAATACAGGAAGATATACACAGGTTGTATCTTAACTCAGCTACACTCTTCTGAAGCTACTTTTTAACCACCCCAGACTAGTTGATGTGCCTGTCGTTGTCTCTCCGGTCAGCACTGGTTCTAAGCGCTTAGAGGGGCTGACTGGTTTAGACAAAGTAGCCTCACATTAGACTAACTTAATGTGACGACAGCGGGGCGAATCTCAGGGAGGAAATCTCTATAGATGGAGCCCTGAGGCTTGTTCTTCACTGCAAACCAACTGATTTTGAAGTGCAAAAACCATCCTTCACAGGTATCCATCCTGAATATACTGCTTTGTGATTTTAAGAAAAGTGTTCTGGGAGTGATAGTTAAATCCATATTTAAGATAATTTGCTATCCTGAACTAATATTCAAGACGTAATTTGATTGAATATTTTCACACTAGCTGTGATTCAGATTAATTCAGTCAAATATATAGGTATGATGGCAACAGGGTCATTCCTAACTGATGTTTTCTCCTGTGAGCTCACATTCAATCAGCAGACTTTACAAAAATAGGAGCTGCTACTGGGAAATATCCCTTTTCAATAATGATAGAAAAAGACCAAGAATTCAGAAGGGAAATTACAGTTTGACAGTAAAAAGATAACTGTGTCTGAATGAATTCTCTTCTTTCCCAGTAAGCCTTTTGGTTCTGCCCTCCATCTCATGTAGTCTTGCTTTTCATTAAAGATCTGACGGCTGCAGTTTATTGAAGGAGACACATAATGCTTTTACCAGCTGTTTTGTTTGTGTCAGCAGATCTTAAAAGTAGCATTAAAAAAGACAGTTTGGTAAGCAAACTATTAAGTGTGATAAATGGGAGGAAATTTGAGAATCTTGTTCGAAAGTGTCTGTAAATGTGCAGATGAAATGCTCTGACACAGGAAGGCAATCAGAGTTCATCAGTGTAGCGCCAGGAGGGGATTGTGAGATGAAACCAGTGAGTGTGTGCACCCTCACAGGAAGGGGGTTCACATTATCAGCACAGTATCACTGATAATCATGCCAAACAGAAGGTGCCACGGTACTGCGACAATTATACCCGATGGGTGTCCACGCATATTTTAGAGACAGCAGGCTGCAAAGAAAGAGCCAGTGGTGAACACTGTCTGGTAGGCTCCCGCTTCCTTTGCCTGACATGAGGTTAACTTTGGAAAAAAGGATGAGCCTGGAGCTCAGTGAGCTGGCTGCCTCTTTGTTTAATAAAAAAACCCAGGGCTGAGACTCACTGTGGAGGTTATAGCCTGAAACCAATTAGCAGACCATGTCGTCCAGCTTTTAACAGTAACTTCTCACAATGACCCAGCCAGGGAATAGTTTCCGTCAGAGTGAAATGTTCTTAAATGCCATTTATGAAATGGAGACTGTCGAAAAACCACTAAAGGATCACAGAGACTAAGCGCTGCCCCCGCCAAGAAATCCAGTAGTGCACTGCCTGTAGCTTTAGCACTGATAAACAATACGCATTAGTCAATGTATGAATGAGTCTTTGCCAAAAAAAACTCCAATGTTTGATGCAAAGTGTTAAGCCTCTAGACTAAACCTAGATGAAGGTATGATGATACCACATGCTGTACGAGTGCCCAGTTCCCCTTCTAGAAGAGGTTAACAGCACATGAGAATAAATGTCTGATCTGAGGGGTTGATTTAGTCGGAATTCACGACACTCAGTCATTGCTCAACAGCCTTTTCACTGCAATGGGGGAGACTGAACTGGCCATCACCACTAGGGCTGTGCAAATGCCAAAAAATGAAGCATTGTTTATATGCTAATCCCAAGCATGACACCAATTGTGCTGTTCATTCTGTTTTGGGGGTATTTGTCACACTTTTTAGGAAGAAAAACCTAACTGAAGCACAAAGGGGGGAATCTTCTTTTTTTTTTTGTGTGTGTGTGTGTGTAGGGGGGCGGGGGGTTACGGGACTCACTAAACCTTTGCAGTATACTAACCAAAGATGTGGACAGTTAAAAAGAAATAAAACATGTAAATCCTAGCCCTGTTGGGTTGTCTACATGGGGTGCACCCCATATGCTCAGCTGTACTATATGTGCAGCTGAGAATTGTGACAGAAAAGCTATTAGAGCCAGGTTGGCAGTGAATTCCATCACCGGTGGGCCAAAGGACTAATGACTCAGAAATCCTCATTGGGAAACATATTCATTATCTGACGTAGAGGAAGGCAGAGCATCATTTAGGCACACCGTACACGTCACAACAACTCTCCATCAAATGCACATCTAGAGCCACTTTTCAGGTGCTGAGGAAACATCCTGTTTGTTTCTCAGCAGCTGTGCTCACACATTGTGTTTCAGTGGCTGTTAATGAATAACAGTGAATGCTCTTATAAATGCTATACACTTTAGCGATATACAGTTGTTAATAGAGAGACTCCACTCCTCCATCACTCTCCTTCCAAACATCTGTGAACTTTACAGGATGAAATATACTGAAAACCATATTGACCTGCTGTATCACCATGGTATGTGTGGCTTCTTTTGAACACTGTCTCTTGTTCTGTGACTGTGGCACACATGTGAAGTGTAAGATTTGTTTAAGAAACATTAGGGAGTGGTTAGCTTTGCAGTGTGCTAGTATCAATTTGGGAAAAAAAGGATTAAACACTTTCAATTCGAACTGAAGATGCAAATCCAAAAAGAGTTACTAATGCTATGTTTGCTATAATGTAACACAAGTCATTCCTTAAGTCCAGCCATAATCATGATTTGAGGCAGTAGATGCAAAGCAATAGGACAGATCTTAGCTATTAGCCGTTTATTTCCAAATAAGCATTAAAGAAGCTAAGAGACATACTGTACTGCTGTCTTAACTGATGTTACACATCCTGTTAAATGTGTGTTTTGCAGTTTATCCTTAGGCAGTTAATTATCACTTTTAACTCAACCATTTACACATTTTTCTCCTGTAATTACTCAAATCCTCTACTCTAAAGCCTCAGCAGACAAAGCTTTCCTATAAACTGCAACCTCTGTTGCATGTTTGATCTCACCAGATGATAGTCTCATTGTCCAGTTCTCTGAAACTAATTTTATCTGCTTTCAGTCATGTTAAAGTACATAAATCAGGGTCAAGCAGGGTTAGAGCGAAGCGTTATAATTATAAATAATTATTGAATGGGGATGTTCTTGAGAAGTTGCCTTGGCATTTAGCTGAATAGGACATTTCTCATCCAATGGATTTCTCCCTTAATCATAAATGTCAACTCACATTTCACCCATTCAAACCATCCAACTGCTCAGAAGCTTTAAAATATATTATCTATGTCACTGTATCCACAGTTCTTTGGGTTTTTTTTTTTTTGCTTTTACTTATTCTCTCAATTCCTCACATTTCTGGGGCAAATGCTCACACATTCCCATCATGTTTTGATGGCCCACTTTTCGGCTGGTGACGCTGCTCTGCAAACTGTTTCTCTGGTTCTCAGCGTTGTCTTGTATCACATTTTGTCTGTGTATGTCATTAAACGTGGAGGCCTTTTCTAGTTTCAGTTAAAGCTACAAAAAAGATGTGTATATTCTGTTTACACTCAATTTTGCTCATCATTAAGCAGAGATTTATAGGCTGTTAAATTGTATAATGATTTCTTCCTTGAGACATCACTTTGACATCATGATGTATTTGTCAATGATGTCCCTTCAGCACATGATAGATGATCTTAAACCTTGTTTAGATATTCTGTCACCATCCATTACATATGTTGTGTCTCCCTCAGCAGCCCAGGGCTGCATAAGTTAATAACCCTTTTGAAGAGCTGCTGCTGAGGTTCTACAATCACAGCAAATGTTGGACCACATGCTGATCAATTGGTTCCACACCTTAGAGACATAAGCCATTTCTTGGAGTATTTGGCTTCGCTGTTTTCTTTAGGCATCCTGATATCAAATGAAATTGGTGATTTTATACACTCCCACTGACCAGCATATCCAGTACCAGTCATTTCCTGTATAAATCATGTTGTCCTCATCTACTCCTCTCTTCTTTTAGATAATGACCGTGATAATTGCTGGCTGGTTGTGGCTCAACGGGAGAGGAAGTTTTTATTGTTTCATGCAGAACACGCAGAACTCTTTAAATTAGTTTTTTACTCAAGGCTTTTTGTTTACACCCCATTAGCCACTGGAGGTATTTTGAGAAGTCTATTTGCAGTAATGGGTTGACAATTTGACAATTAATCCCATATGTAATAATCTGTATCTTTTAAAGTCTTGAAAGAAATGGGTGAAATGTAATGTAAACAAATGTAATGTATTGATTGATATATATATAAATACTAGTGCTGGATGAGAATTTAACATTGACGGTGGTTGACTCTCAGCAGAATCCTTTTGTGATTATTGGGCGACAGATTTATGTTGTCCAAATGATTGATTCCAACCAATGAAATGATGATGAAAAAACAGGGGGGAAATGTTATTTAAAACTTTGTTTTAAACATATAAAGAGTTTGGACTCGTGTAATGCATAATGATGCAACACAGCTCATTGCTTTGAAAATCAGTTTGATTACTTTATATATATATGATATTTAATGTATCATGAAATGCACAGCTAATAGAAAATATCCTTATTATTATTATTATTACTTTTATGATATTGATTTTAATCATATTGCAGCATAAATACAGTATAGTGCTGGTTGAGGAGTTAATAATTGTGACTATCAGACTAATACCATAAAGTATCATCAATTATTTTATGGAATAGTCAACATCAACTTACTATTTCAACACACTGTGTAGCGGCCCACTTGGAATTACCACACGTGACGCAGAGAGCTTCGACTGGTGTTACTTTAATTCTCTCCTCTTTTCACCTCCTGACACCATGACACCGTGAAAACTACGAAAATACAAATGCCATAATACCAGAATTCAGTGAATAACATATAGAAATCATGTTCACATTTTTAACTTAAACAAATACATTTTAGTAAACTTGAATAATGAATTTTACATGGAATTACCCTTTTAAATTGCTACGAGTTACAGCTTTTATGTAAATGAAAATAAAGACATTTTCTCTTTGTTTTAAATGAAATTAATCACTCTCTTTACAATGAATGCACCATTAGTCTCCTCCTACCTCCTTCTGCTTCCAAGGGCGCTAAGTTTGAGCACAACCTGCTAGCAGCCTGTCTTCCACACACACCTTGCGGTAACAGTCCTTATACAAAAAACACAATGACACAAACACGGAGCGAACTGCAATTAAACACCCTTTCATAAGCTTCAATACAGCTACGACATGTAAATAGTTTGTGTGTATGTTTTACCAACTTTGGAGTAACGTGAGCAGCATGTCGTTCTGCTGAGACGGGAGCAGGAAGTCTAGCATCGGCATAACAGGAAGTAACAAAATAAGAGTGGGTTCTTCAAAATAAAAGCACAAAAAAAAAACGTAAAGTGGCAGAACTGCATAAATGATCATAGACAAGATTAACTGCCATTTACACTCCCACCAAATCCTGCTACAATGAATGAGCAAATACACAAAAAGAGCAAATGAATTGTACAGGATTTCCTGACTGTAATAAACGAGTAACTTCATGTTGAACTATCAAAAGTACGAGTGATTTGTACTACATTATATCATTAAAGCAGTGTGCATTTAACTGTTGTGTTTGTTTGTTCTAATCAGTTCTCAAGGAGAAGCACTAATTTTTGGACTGGTCTCTCAATAACTGAGGGTTTGGAGGGGGGATCTTGTTTCCTTTGAGACTTTCGCTCTCCTACTTGCACTTTAACTCGACGTACTAAGCCGTCGCTGTCTTGAACAGTCTCCACCACTCGTCCTAGTTGCCAATGATTTCTCGGGAGGTTGTCGTCCTTTATGATGACAATATCATTGGCTCTGAGGTTGCGCTGAGGTAAGTGCCATTTCTGTCTTGTGGATATATTAAGCAAATATTCCTTTTTCCAGCGACCCCAGAATTGTTCAATGAGATATTGAACTCTCCTCCATCTCTTTGTAGCGTACAAATCCTCCTTCACAAACACTCCAGGGGGAGGAAGAGCAACTTTAGATTTCATCATGATGAGGTGATTTGGCGTTAAAGGTTCGAGTGCATGAGGATCATTGATTCCATCTACTGTTAATGGGCGACTGTTAACGATTGCCATGGCCTCGTATAACAGTGTTCTGAGAGAGGCGTCATCAAGTCGACCTGGGCACTGGGCAAAGGTAGCATTCAGTACATTTCTAACAGTTCTAATTTGCCGTTCCCAGACACCGCCTGCGTGGCTGGCAGAGGGGGCGTTGAAGACAAATTCACATTGCCTCTCAGACAGGAAGATTTCCAGTAGCTTGGTGTCACATTGTTTAAGTGCTTCCTTAAACTCATTTCTGGCACCAACAAAGTTAGAACCTTGGTCGCAGTGTAATTGTCGGACAGCTCCTCTGAGGCTGATAAAGCATCTCAATGCGTTGATGAATGAGTCTGTCGACAAATCTTCGAGCATCTCGATATGGACAGCTCTTGAGTACAGACATGTGAAAATCAGACCATATCGTTTGTATTCTTTGCGGGCTTTCTTTACAATAAACGGGCCAAAACAGTCCATGCCGCTATTTGTAAAAGGTGCTGAGGCTTCAAGACGTTCTTTAGGGAGTTCAGCCATCCGCTGGTTCTCAGTTGGCCGTCGAAGTTTCCTGCAAAGCACACAGGTGTGTATCAGTTTAGCAACCAGCTTGCTCCCACTAATGACCCAAAATCCATTTGTCCGAAGCTCCATTTGTGTCTGGCTTCGACCCTGATGGCACGTCTTAGCATGGTAGTGGGACACAATCAGCTTAGTGATATGACTGTTGTTTGGTAAGATGACTGGGTGCTTGATTTTGTGACAGAGATGACTGTTTTAATCTCCCACCAACACACAGAAGTCCTTCAGACCAGATGGGATCGAGACTGAAGAGAGAGCTTGAGTTTGGAAGGTCTTTCTCACTTTGAAGCATCTTTATCTCATGGGGGAAGGCTTGCTGCTGTACGATTTTGATCACTGCCTCAGCAGCCTTCTCACGCTCCTCCACAGTCACATGTTCACTATGTTTTTGTTTAGACCTCAGTCTCTTGATTCTTGCAACTACCTTTACAAGTGTTGTCCATGAGGAAAACTGACTCAGACGCTTGAGGATGTCATTGCAGTTTTTGGCTTCGGTTGCAAGCACCTGAATTGTCTTGACTTCAGGATCACCAACGAGCAATTCTGCTGGAGTGCTGGGCGTTAGATGTAATTCACGCTCCCAGAGAAACTTCGGTCCTCGCAGCCAGTTCGTTGAGTGAATGTCTGAAGCATGAAGACCTCGGGATGCATGATCCGCCGGGTTTTCTGAGGTTTCCACATAATACCACTGACTGGGATCACTATTATCTCTAATCAGCTGAACACGGTTTGCAACAAATATGTGGAACCTACGAGCATCATTGTTGATGTACCCAAGCACAACCTGTGAATCAGTCCAGAAAAACTCTTGATCAATTTTCATGTCAAGCTCACCCTTTAACAGAACACTTACTTTTGCAGAAACCACCGCTGCTGCGAGTTCAAGTCTCGGGATACTTGTGACCTTTGAGGGTGCGACCCTTGCTTTTGCCATGACGAGACTGCAATGGACTTCATTCTTGTCATTTTTGTACCTGAGGTAAGAACATGCACCGTATCCTACACAGCTGGCATCTGAAAAATGGTGTAACTCTACACTGACAATGTTTTGAAAGTCATGAGGGTGGTAACATCTTGGGATTGAGACCTCTTTCAATTTGAGAAGACCATTTATCCATTCCTCCCACCGTGGCTTTATGTCTTCTGGGAGTGGATCATCCCATCCGATGCCTCTGTGACAAAGCTCTTGAAGGATAAGTTTTCCACTTAGGCTGAATGGAGCGATGAATCCGAGTGGATCGTAGAGAGAGGCGATGACAGACAAACAACCACGACGAGTTGAAGGCTGATCCTTCAGGCTGATGTTAAAGCTGAAAGTGTCGTCTTTTATCGACCATTGAATACCAAGAGCACGTTCTGATGGGGTTGGATCGAAACCTAGAGGCTCAACATTTGCTGCTCTTTCAGAGGAGTCTAAGCAAGAGAGCGCTGCTTCTTCATTTGAGTTGAATTTGTGAAGGCGAAGGCCTCCTCTTTTGCACAACTCTTGTGACTCAGTGATCAGTTTCTTGGCTTCCTCAACTGATGGGACGCTGACTAACCCGTCATCAACATAAAAATTTTTCTCCACAAATGTTGAAGCTAGAGGGTAGTCAGCTTTGTGTTGTCGTGCTAAATGCTTCAAACCAAAGTTGGCACATCCTGGAGACGAAGCGGCTCCGAAGAGATGAACCGCCATCCTGTACTCTTGTGGTTCCTTCTCCAGATCACCACCTTTCCACCAGAGGAACTTCAGATAATTTCTGGATTCAGGAGTGACAGAAAATTGATAAAACATTCTTTCAATGTCACAGATGATGGCTACAGCTTCCTTCCTGAATCTACAAAGTACTCCTACCAGAGGATTGATTAGGTCAGGTCCAGTTAGCAGAGTGTCGTTTAGAGAAACACCGTGGAACTTGGCCGAACAGTCAAAAACGACTCTCAACTTATTCGGTTTTCTGGGGTGATAGATGCCGTGATGCGGCAGGTACCACTCTGTCTGTCCCTCAGATGTTGTAGGGGCAGGCTCTGCATCACCCTTGTCAATGGTTTCCTCCATGAAAGTTTTGTACTGATCATAGTATTGTTTGTTGGCCTTTAATTTTTTCTTAAGACACTGTAGGCGAACTGTGGCTAACCTCTTGTTGTTTGGCAGGTTGGGCTGACTGTTGCCTTTGAATGGGAGAGGCATCTCATAATGCCCGTCCTCCTTCTGTGTGATGTGGTTACTGAGGAACTGTATGAAATGAACATCTTCTTGGGACACATATTTATCCTCATGAGTTCTCTCAATAAAGTCTGATTCTAGGGCCTTTAGAACATCTGTCGCTGCTGGAACTGGCAGTTCTTTAACTGTGAGCCGGTGCACAAAACTCTGACTTCCTTGTCTGTCTAGGTGGGGGTTTGATGAGCCTATTATACTCCATCCTAGTTCTGATCTCTGTGCGAATGGTTGATTTTTGTCACCTAAGATGACTTCTCGAGGAGCCAGTGCTGCTGGACAGTCGTATCCGATTAGGAGCCCTACATCACAGTCTTGGAGGGGTGGTAACTTATCTGCCAAGTTTCTGAGATGAGGCCACAGTAACGCTGTTTCTTTTGTTGGAACATAAGATTTATCCACGGGGATAAAGTCACGGCTGTAGGCCTGCTGTAGTTGAATGCAGCTCTCAGAGTAGAGTCCTCGAACTTGTAGACCATGAACACTCTTACTCGATATTATTGTGTCGATAGCTGTCATAGTGCTAAGTTTCAGTTTTACTGGTTGGACATCCACATTCAGTTTATCAAGTACATCATCTAAGACAAATGTTGAATCACTTTGTGTGTCTAGTATCGCATATGTGAGTATTTCTCTGTGTGGTTCTTGTACTGAAGACACAAAAACTGGAACGATACTTGAGGTAGCAGACGTGCGTTGTGTTGATGTATGGGACATGACCTTGTGTGTTTCCTGGCTCGCATGTTCTTCTGTGGAAGTGGAACTATTCATTATTGCTTCCACAGGTCTTTGTTTCCTGTCTTCGTGCAAGCAGGTTGGGTGACGACGGTTGCATGTGTTGCACGTGTGTCGTCTCCTACAATCCTTGGTCATGTGACCCTTTCTCAAGCATCCAAAGCAGAGCCGATTTTCATGAATAAATGTCTTTTTATCTTCAACACTCTTAGCTGCAAAAGTGGGACACCTTGTGATACCATGAGCTTCACTTTTACAGACAAAGCAAGGTGATTTTGGTTTGTTGTTGTTCACTTCTTGTTTCTCTTGAGCGAAACTCTTTGTTTGTGTGTTTGTGTTGAAGGCTTTGGCTCTCTTTGGGATTCTATCATCTATCGGTTTGAAATTTATCAACAATGGAGAAGCAATAGGATTACAGGCTATCCGTGCTTCTCTGCTCAGGAACTCTGTGAAGCATGTAAGATCTGGATAGCTGCCTGATGTGTCAAGTTCATCTACAACAATTCGACTCCACTTTCGAACGATCCATTCTGGCAGTTTTTTGAGCAACTTGTGGTTTTCCTCACAATCGTTAAGTATAGCTAGTCCATTGACATGTGGGATTGCCTCAGTGCAGCTTTGGAGGAAGTCGGCGAACTCTCGTAGTGCTAGTGGATCGTTTGCGCTGATCTTTGGCCATTTCATGAGCTTATCACGGAAAGCTTTCTGTATGATGAATGGATTCCCGTATCTGTCCTGTAAAACTTTCCACGCTCCATTGTATGCATTCTCTGAATCTCGATAAAAGAACCCTTCTACAGCTTTGCGCGCCTCTCCAGCAAGATAATTTTTGAGATAAAACATCTTCTCGCTTGCTGGGAGTGGTTTTCTGTCAATAAGAGTCATGAATGACATTTTCCAATCTGTAAATCTTAAAGGGTCACCACTGAACGTGGTGGGTTCAGGGACTGGCAAGCGATTCATACTTAATGAGCTAGCAATAGCTTGTGCTAAACTGACAGACTCCTGGGTCATTGTCATTTCAGAAGCTGCATGGCGAGGTTGGAATGATGTCGCGGCTGGATTCAATTGAGGTTCAGATTTTAGCTTTCTGTAGCAAGCAGGGCTAGTTTTGTTGTTAACTTCTTCGTTGTGGTTCTCGAAACCTTCAAAACTGTCATATGCTCTCACACGAGCTGCTGCTATAGCAACGTCTTTTTCTGCTTGTAACTGCTGCAGTTTTGCTCTCTCTTGTTCCAACTGTTGTTGCATTTCCACCTCTTTTTCTTTCATTTCTGACAACATTTTTGCCTCTTTGAGTTTCCATTCACTTTCTAACTTGTGAAGATGTGCTTTCTGTGCTTGAATTTCTTCCATGGCCTTTGATTGCTCTAGCTTAGCAGCAAGCTCTGCTTTTGCGTCTACTCTACCGCTCTGGGTGCTGGTCAAGTCAGAGTGGTAGCTCGATTCCTCTGATGACTCTAAGCAGCTTGCAGTTTCAGTTTTGGTGTAGCCAAAGACAGACCCATATTCATTTTTGTTTAACGTTTCTCTTACTCTTTCTTTCTCAAGTTGATTGTTATAATCTTCATTAACAGTCTCTAGACGGTTACTTATGAGATTGCAGATTTCCTTTGTTAGTGTAACACAGGCGTCCATTTTGTTGACAATCTCAGATGTGGTGCTACTGTTACGTAGGATAGGTTCATATTGCTGTCTTACGGCGTCGTGCTTTGCTTCAATACCTTGCTGCAATGTATTGAGGTCTTCTAATGAGCAGAGGGTTTTTAGTTTTGTCCTTGTCTCCCTCGCTACTAGCTTCCAAGAGGCATAAGCTTTGTTAAATGTTTTTACACGTTTTTTGATGTCTTCTTTATGCTTCTCTTGGCCTTTCTCTGTTAGCTTTCTCTCACGTGAGCTAGACTTGAGTGGCGTGTCTGTGGGATTGTCCGTTTCTTCTGTTGGGAGTGACATTTTGTTTGTTTGTGCAACTGCTTTAGGTCGACTGTAGCCTCTGACTGCCCTATGCTTGAGTCTATACTTATAAGCTGTAGTTATCATTTACCACAGAGTAATACTTATGTCAAGCATTTCCAGATTATGGACATTCAATAGGATTTTTTTTGCATAAAACAGTAACAACAAATGTCATAAATGAGCGCTACAGACATTAATAGCTAAAGAGCTTCACCTTTTAAACTTTCTCATAAACAGACATGTCATGAATTATTACTCCATAAACACATGTGCCACTTGTCTTGAAATATTCACCAATTTCAGAACCGTTTTTTCAGAACGAATTATTTTGACCTCAAAATATGATACGTTAGTATGTAAAACACTTCAGTTACGCTGTAAGCTTGTATGTGTGTGAATAGTCCTTTTTTGCTCCTTGGCACTCGATGTCTCTTTTTCAGTATCCGTCGTTGTACCTTTAGTGTGCTGTCCTTTTTAATCTTGCCTGAGCATGATGTGGATGCGAACGAAGTCAGCTGGCTGGTAACAGGTCGGTAGCTGGATCTCAGATGAGATGGCGTCAGCTTCTCGGCAGGGATGGCAGGTCTGTTGCAGCCATGGAGTTTTCACTGTAGCGGCCCACTTGGAATTACCACACGTGACGCAGAGAGCTTCGACTGGTGTTACTTTAATTCTCTCCTCTTTTCACCTCCTGACACCATGACACCGTGAAAACTACGAAAATACAAATGCCATAATACCAGAATTCAGTGAATAACATATAGAAATCATGTTCACATTTTTAACTTAAACAAATACATTTTAGTAAACTTGAATAATGAATTTTACATGGAATTACCCTTTTAAATTGCTACGAGTTACAGCTTTTATGTAAATGAAAATAAAGACATTTTCTCTTTGTTTTAAATGAAATTAATCACTCTCTTTACAATGAATGCACCATTAGTCTCCTCCTACCTCCTTCTGCTTCCAAGGGCGCTAAGTTTGAGCACAACCTGCTAGCAGCCTGTCTTCCACACACACCTTGCGGTAACAGTCCTTATACAAAAAACACAATGACACAAACACGGAGCGAACTGCAATTAAACACCCTTTCATAAGCTTCAATACAGCTACGACATGTAAATAGTTTGTGTGTATGTTTTACCAACTTTGGAGTAACGTGAGCAGCATGTCGTTCTGCTGAGACGGGAGCAGGAAGTCTAGCATCGGCATAACAGGAAGTAACAAAATAAGAGTGGGTTCTTCAAAATAAAAGCACAAAAAAAAAACGTAAAGTGGCAGAACTGCATAAATGATCATAGACAAGATTAACTGCCATTTACACACTGTTTTTTGCTGCAATATAAAACTTAGTACATTAGCTCACTAAAATGACATGCCATTTCAGGTTCTATGTGTGACTTGACAGAAACATACATGATTTTATGATCCACAATAAAGGGAGCTTTATATTAACTGTAAGTGGTTGAGGGTTGCCCTTTGTGTGCCCCCAGTCCCAGCAGAAGCGGCACGGTCATGACTTCAACTCCACACAGCTCGGGCAGGAGAACGAATAGGACACATTAACCAGCACAATCACTCAGCCAACTGGGACATAAGAAATAATCTGCTTATGAAACCAAAGAAACCACCTTAGGGCTCCTGGTATCTTTACCTTACAGTGCTCACACATGCACACATACACGCGCACACACGCACACACACTCGCACACACAGTCAATGGCATCATGTTCCCACTCCTCCAGCTATAAAGTGATACAATCTTTTATTAATGGTCTGTGCCCCTGCGTTGACATGGAGACCATTTTAATGATTAATCTGAAAGTGCCTATTGTACACATGGGGCTCTTTAGGAAGTAAGAACCACTGTGTTGTTTTCAGTTATAGACACATCTCTTGTCATTGTCATTGATTATAGAAAGATCTTTTTACTTATTTCGTGTCCGTCATAGATGTCCATCAGCTTGTTTCAGGACATGTTGGTTTGTTGGCAACATACCATGAACGCAACATTTGACTGACTCTATCCATGAGTGGAACATAGGATTTTAGTTTGGTTTAGTTTGGATGGTTACAAACTAGTGATGAAATAAAAAATGTTATAAATGTAAATCATTTAATTATGTATCATACCCTCTACTCCGCTTACATCTGTTTATGGAGTCAAAAAACATTATCAATAAATATTCATATGTATAAATGTAATCACATAACTTGCTCTGCCATGTTTGTCTTGAACAAAAGACAAAGTCTATATGATGGAAAAAAAAGTTAAATGAAAACCTGCAATAAACTTATATATATATATAATAAAACACACCATGGTTACTTCAATTTAATTTATTTATTTCTCCACAGGGACAATGTACATCTGAACTAAAAACGTAAATGCACCCAATTGTAGCCAAGGGCTGATTTCCATTGGTAATCCCCCCTGCCAGATGTTACTGACACAATTCCTAAAACAAAAAAAATAACTACATTTCACATAATATATACGAGGCAATTACAATAAATATTCACAACAGTCATAACGTCAGTATAAGTCGTCCAGCGACACGTTAAAATAGTATTGCACACTTCATGTTGTTTCGGTACATTGTGCTTGTTTAAGCTTTATACCCTGGTTCTAAGTGCAGCAGAGTAGTGATCAGGCGTGGGAAAAGGAACTGCTTGGGGTGTGTAGATGGACTGTGTCATTGCAGCAATGCAGAATCCAGTACATATGTGTTATTGTGGTTTTGATTGATTATAATGAATGACAGTGGTAGATGTATGGACATTTAAGGGGTTAATGTGCTATAGTTCTGATTTCCAAGTGCTGCCAGTTACATAGTAAAGTACATGATGAAAAAGGTATAGCGACAGAAAGGCATAAATAAGTAAATGGGAGAAAAAGAAAAAAAAACAGAAAAGTAATAATAATAATAATTAAAAAATAAAAAATAACAAGTAAGATAAAAAAAATAAACAAGCAAAACAGACATTGTACATTAACAGTGATTACAGATTTGGTTATTTGTAAGCCACTTCTTTAGATGTAATTTGAATGTGTGTGATATGTTGTCCGTATTTATTCATATCATTATTTATTTCATAATATGTCATATTATTTCATTTATTTAATATTAAACAATTTGGGTTTCTGTATCAGTCAGGCTACTAAATAATAAGATTATATCCACTTTATTTTTAAGCTTTTTTCTTAATGAGAAATAACTTTGCTGACAAAGAAAAAAGAGATTGCTTGAGTAAGCAGCCAGGAATAAGCAATGCTTGTAAATTACATTAGTTAACATGGTAAACATTGCATTCTTGATTAAGTCGGCACTTTCAGGACAAGACTGGGCTTCTGCCTTTTAATTGTAGCCAAGATTTATTGGTGTGCACAACATTTGTTTTGTTTTGTTCTTGTTGTTTTTTTAGAGCTCTTTTTGGATTGGTTTTTCATTAGCAGAAGGTTCAAGAATTTATTGTTTTAAAACTCCACCCACAAACCTTTTGTAGGTCTGTTGGGTCTCCTGTAGGTCTATATTGAGATGCCAATCGAGGCGAGAAAATGATTCATTAGTATTAATTAGAAATTTCGGAACATCTCTCTCCTGCAATCACCTCAATCTTGTAATTAGAGCGACTGGTGGGGAATAAAGCAGCTGTGCTCAGTGTTGGGCAGAGACAGCGGTAGGGGGCACCAGGGAACAAGAAAGAGGGGGCAGAGAGGGCAGTTGGTGGGAGTGTTGTGGAATACTAACAAACTTGCGCTCTCATTGCAACAAAGGAGCAGATGTCCTTTCTGACTCAGTGTATCCTCTCCATTCAGAACCCTTTTCAATTGTTGTGGGCTTCCTTACTTGCACCCTATTATAGGCTTGGTGATAAAACAGGAGAAGTATAATGCATTTCAACAACAAAGAAAATCACATATATTTTTTGCCTGCTTTGTACATTTTTTTCCATGTAGAAGTTCATTTTGCACATGTTTAAAGCTGCACTCATTTTATTCTCATTATTTTTACCCACCAAAATCACTGGCAAACAAGCTCATGCACATAGTAGAGCATTCAACAGCTACCTACAAAAACTATTATATTTTCCTTGAAATTTGGTGGAAACCAAAACAAAGCAAAAACAGGTCTTAATATGGGACTTGAATTCATTAAATTGCCATAAAATGACTCTGTGTGCTCTGTGTCTGCTGCATTTGTAAATAGGAAACCGTTTGCCAACATGTTCATTATCAAAAAGATGGAGATATTCTGTTTGCAGCTTCTTGTGCTGCCACTGCCCCCAAATACCCCCCAAAAAATCAGGTAATGCAGGTTTAAGTTAATGAAGTATTGAAGGATGATTGACTGATCCCTATGAAAGCTGTTTGCAAAAGAAAATCACTGTACACTCTTGTCTGTGTGCATTTACATTTTGTACATGTGTGAGTACGTGTCATGATATTTTAAAACCGCATTTAGAAATGTGTGTGTGTGTCTCCGGAAACGCCACAAAGATCCTTCCTTCTCTACTTCATCCAGGCCCGCTAAGTTAGCAGGCATGTCAATTTGATTAGTAATCTTCCAACGAAGAAATAATCTCAAAGTGACAGTAGCGAGCACCCATGAAGCCCCTCGGTTTCGTTACAGAAAGGTCAGATACCTCCAGTAGTGCAGCTCTTATTGGCATTTGGTCACAGGGAGTCATAGCGGTTAAGCGACAAGCTCGGCATCGACAGGCCTTTGTCCTAATGAAGTGCCTGTTATCTGCAGCCTGAGTAATGACATGGAGGAGAGTGCTGCCAGTGACACTTCTACTGCCACCACAGGGCAAACGAGCACAGGGAGGGGAAGGAGGAGTGAGGCAGCTGACTGTGGCTGTCCAACCTTGACCTGAACTGACCTTCACTTGAATCATAATGAGGGCTGAGGCCTGAGTAGCCATTAGACTGCAGTGAATATGATATATGGGTTGGACTGGGTATGATTTTAAAATGTTTGCAGGGTTTTTCTACAAAATAATTTTCCATAGCTGGTTTAATACAGTTTAACACTAGCAAGATTTCCTGATTTAAATCAGAAAATGTCTAATCAAAAATCACTGAATAAGACTAACAAAGCTGAGTATTTATACCTACTGATACCTTCAGCTTCAATACTCATTACAGACAGTAGGTATTGAAAAGGTAATGAGGTTTTTTAGACATGATTGTGTAACAAACCATAAAGAAAATAATATATTATCACTATTTGTAGTTAATATGCTGAGCATGTTAGCAAACAGTAGTTCCTTACACATCCAGCAGACATGAAACAATGTCAGCATTCATTTGTAGTTATCTCTCCATCCACTCAATGAATATAAGTCCAATATTCACTCTGAGCTGAAAAACTGTAAAGCGCCATAGAGCCAAGGGTGATCATTTTCTGTTGGTTTGTCACTAGAAACGACACCTTTCTCATTATACATAGACAGTTTATCCATTGTTCATATAAAAATATTGATAAGTACAGCTTTAACAGACCATTTAGACCATTTATTCTGTGGACATAACTCATTTTAACTTAACTTAAAAACTTTCCTTTCCATGGAGTAAATTGTTCCTCATCTGTGTCTCAAATTGCCGCAAGCATGGACTGCTGTTAGACATTTTTGTATGCATATGCCGACTGACTAAAGTGCTACTACAAAAACAGCTTCCATTGAGATGGTTGTGGGATGTGGCACGAGGGCGTGATGTTTCTTTAGCAAGGGGGAAGACAGTGAGCCACTGGAGTGGCACTAGGATTAATGTTTGCAGTCTTCCTGACACTGATTAATCACACCCACCTTCTAACCTTATCACATTTACTGGAAATATGCTCTGATACAGTGCTTTAATGCCACGGAAATCAAGATACCGAAATGTCAAGGTTAGATCATGGGTGCAGGTTTTCCTTTTGAATGAAAATATGTTATGTAAACTCTGAAGTTTATGTTATCCAGGCTTGTGAATTTACATAAAATGCAGTTTTTCTGATATAATTGTACAATATTGATGATCATCTTGACTTAATTGTAGCCCTTCTGACGCTGATTTGCACTTCCACAGCATTACATTAGTTGAGAAATTGTCACTTGTTATTACTCTACCTGGCTCACTGCAGAAATCATCCCTCTTAATGTAGTTTGTGATTTTATCTGCATCGCTTATATAGGTGTATAAAACTCTTCCAGAGGTAAGGCAATGGATTATGTTGAAGAGAAGCCTTAACCTGTCATTGTTCTGTCATCTTTTTGTGAAGAGCAGCACAGTGAATGCTACAGGGCATTTCAAACTACACAGAAAAATGTGTTCCGGTCTGATCCAAATTTTCTGGTTTAAGCTAGGGTGGCCAGTTTAAGCTGCTCAGCAGTGTAATGCAGTCTACAGTGTTGTACATAAGGTGGAGGGTATCAGATGTGTATTGGACACAGTTTTCTCTCTGTGTTGTGGTGCACACAGCTGTTTCTCTGAGGGAAGCGTCCTCATGAGGTTCAGAATGCAGAGTATTAGCAGAACCCCAGTGAGATCTCGGCATATTTAATCCACCCTATATTTGAGTTCTTCTTTTAGCTGTGGATGGGGTTTATTCCACACACTTCAAATGGCTCTGGCTGTGTATTAATATTGAATGAATCCAAGATATCTCTGGCGGGATTTGAAGCACATTCTGCTAACAGGAATTACTGTGTTTCTCATGCAGAAACTCAGGACAGTGCCTTTCTATTGTTGAACCTTTTCACAGCCGCATATTAGTATTTGTGTTTTTGTTGACATTTCTCACTGAATGTTTCTTTTTTTTCTTTTACAGCGGGATGCAAAGGGACAGTATCTGTTTGACCTCATCTGCCACCACCTCAACCTGCTGGAGAAAGATTATTTTGGCATCAGATATGTGGATCCAGACAAGCAGAGGGTAAGTGTTTGTTGTGTTATGACCAAGGCCCTTTGTGTGGTCCCCTTCATTTGATTCATTTATCAGTTCCTGTATGGGTATTTTTAAATAATCAGATTGCTTTCCAAGAGACCCAAGAACAATAAATCATATCCATTCATGATAACACAGTGCTACGTCCTAAAAAGACTCGCACACATTAAAGCAAACTTACTTTAAAGGCCTTTAGGAGAATGAGAAATCCTAATTGAAAGCAGTTTATTTCAATTATACAGTGCATAGTGCAGTAGATACACCGTGCTTTGTGTGACGTTATCGCTGATTAAAAAGAATACTTTGATATTTTGGGAAATACCATTATTTACTTTTTTGTTCAGAGTTAGATGAGAAGAGCAATAACACTTGAGCACCTGTGTCTGTGCATTACGTATGGGGCTGGATCTAGCTGGGGGACAATTGGCCTAGCTTAGCATGAAGACTGGAAACAGAACAAACAAGATATATCACATTAATGTGTGAGTTTCAGGCTAGTTGTTTCACTGTTTCCAATCTTCAAGCTAAGCTAAGCTAAGCTAATCACCAACTGGCTCGAGCGCTATACACCAGTCTTCACATTTGACTCTCGACAAGTAAGCAAGTATGGATATTTCCCCAAAAGAAGTATTCATTTAATATTAAGAAAAATATCCAAAATATCACATACATTGGATTGAAATAGGGATGCTAAGCTTGAAATCTGTCTTCTTATATTAAAAGCATCCAACATTTCAAAAGCAGAAGTGATCAAATGTGAACTCAGAGTGACTCCATGCAGTACACACATGGCTATGTTGCTTTGTGTCTATATAAAAATCACATGGTTGACTATACTTAAAAAATGGATCAGATTTGATTTAGTCCATGAATGAGAGTGAGACTGTGGACCAGAGTGAAAAGTTGTGTTTCCTCAGATTTTTTTATTCACGCCACCTTTCAGTGTGACAGTTGTTCCATCAAGCTCCTCAGCTGTAGCGCGGCTTGATTCATAAAGTATTTACATGTTCACAGATCATATTGTTGTCTGCAGATAAGAGCCAAGCCCTGCTGATGCTGCATTTCCTATGCTGTCACTCAGGACTATTTTGGTGGTTGCTGCTGTGGGTAGGTTTGGTTGGTGCAAAGGCAACTTGGGAGAAAGATGGAGAGTGAACATGCTCCCAGAGAGAATGAAGAATCTGGCCATAGACACAGATCCAGTGTAACTGTCACCACCAGCAGGAGCTCACTGTTAAGTCAAAACCTGTTGTCTAATCAGCCTTACTGCTCTAACAGTCTCTCAAGAGACCTCCACTGCCGTGAGAGCTGTTTGATCTGATTCGCCTGAAAATCTTTGATGATTTCATAAAAGAAAACCCCACTAACTCTGTATTTTCAACTGCTTTGACATATTGAGGCAATATGTGATAAGAACAGGTGTCCCCAGAAAACTGTCAGTAGTGACAGGTGAAGATTATAGAAACTGCCATTGCAAGTGTCAGCTGAAGGATTTGATGTGTGGATTACTTAGAAAGGATTTTTGTGATCTAATTATGTGCATTTATCTGCTTTCCTTTCTAATACAGCACTGGTTGGAGGTCACAAAATCAATTGCTAAGCAAATTAAATGTAAGTACTGTGAGTTTATGTTTATCTTTGTGGATAATCTTGGAAATTGGGCGAATATATCTTTCATCCTCAATAAGAAGTCTGACACAAAATATATTTGAATCCATATTTGAATTTATAGGAAAAGTTCAGCATTTTGGGAGTTATGTTTTGGCTTGGACCAAGTAACTTTCACTGGTTGCCTGGCAACTGGTCCTGGCCAGGAAATGGCACATAACCACCCATAAAATCATTTTATTTCCATTTTCAATCCTTGTATGAATAAGCAAATGAGATATGACATTAATCAATAAGCCTTAGAGGTGGTTGACAGATTTTGTTAACTTTGGGCAGAGCCAACAACCGATTCTCCTGTCTCCAGTTTTTGTGCTACATTAATTTACTACATAGACATGAGATTGATATCAGTCTACTTATGTAGAAAACTCAAACTGATCATTACAGTAATTTGTCCTTGTGAAAATGTGATGATATTCTTACCTTTTTAATTGTTAAAATTCAATACTTTGGGTTTTCTAGAAATAAATTGAAAATGGTTCCACTTTGGGCTCATGTAAATAGGGTCTTATTATGTTTTTATAATGCAGAAAGACCAAACTGAAATGTATGATAGGGATGATGATTATTGATCAACAGAAGAAAAAAATGAAATCTAAATAAATAGTGGGTTAATATTCAGTCTTTAAAAAGGCACCCTAGAATTTTTATAAAATTCATACATACAAAATATAAAATATGCATAAGACAGTACAGTACACTTCAACCAATAAATAAACATTTCAACACTGGAGCAATTTTTAGTTGATGCCAGACATTTAATCTTGTAATTCATGAGGATAGATCTGCATTTGTCTGCTACAATGTAGTAATTTGTTGATGTTGAGATGGTTCTGTTTCACCTCATCTCTGGTTGATTGTCTGATCTGTTACCTGAAAAGGATTCCTGCCCATTTCTTAAATGCTGTTTTGTTTGTTTCCTCCAGCTCAGCCTCCCTTCACCATGTGTCTCAGAGTCAAGTTCTACCCTCCCGAGCCTGCTGCTCTCAAGGAGGAAATCACTCGGTATGACCTCCTGTTATTGCTTTCACTTAAGATGACTTGATATAGGTAGCTTTGTTTTAGATTCCTACAGTGACAGTGTAGTGTGGAAGAGGGACAACTTTTCTTTCATGGAGAGGCTGCCATCATTTGACAAACCTGTGAAAAGCAACTGTGGATGTTTTTTTGTGTGTGTTTAGTGCCTTTAGTACAGATTGTGCTCCAGAATTTTTAGACACATCAAACGTGTCTCTTTCTAAAACATTATTTATGAGCCTTCATAATTAAAATGCCCAAGTACTTTACTGTCTACTTCATTATGTTAAATATTACACAGAACACAGTTTACAAAAGCAGGGAGGGCAGTAAAAGCACTCAATGCACAACTTGTTTTCCCATCCAAATTATTTGTAAATCACATATTATCAAAATATTTTGCCCAGATAATTTATGGAAAGGTAAATATCACAAAACATCCAAACACTTACCAGCTAACTTATTGCCTCCAAATAATGTTGACAATATCCAGCTGGTTGCATCTAGTTCGCTGATGTATTCATCATCGCATGGCTAGAGGAGTCCGCTCTTTCTCTGAAGTGTAATGAGATGAAATATGTATCACATAGAGGGCACATAATGAAGAGAAAGGGTAGAGGAGATAGGGAGCAAAGGGTGATGATTGAGAGTGGGAAGGGAGAGTGGGAGGCTGCAGAGTGGGGGAAAGAGGAGAGAGAGTGATACATGATGATGAGAGTGGAGAGGACCCACAGAGTGAGAGAGAGGGTAAATAATCAATCACTCACAAGGCTCATTCAGCGTGTGCTCCCTCACGTCAAATTCTGTGGGGATTGTGTGGATAGTAAAGAAATGCAAAAGAGATTTAGCAAAGATGCACCACTCCTATGTGGTAAAATTTACGTAAGTTTTTTATTTCCAGCATCTTGACACGAAACTCTTATCACAGCATACATGACAGCAGTGAGCTCCTTTTTTAAAGAACACATCATAGAAAAGAAATTAAACCTGTCCAACCATGAAAACATGGAACTAAATGTCATGTAATTTAAGTATTATATTAATTAATAACCATGCAGAAGTGTCTCAGTCACATGTCTCAGAAACAAGAGGTCTTCAAACTGAGCTGCATATCACAGATTTGTTGTAACTCAATCAAAATGCAAAGCCCTTAACCCTAAATGCATGAATTATTACCCATCTATCCTTCTGTCACACCTTCAAAAGAATCTATTGTACTTAGTGCAGAGAGAACAACATGGGAAATGAAGGCAACTTTTTTACGCATGTCTCCATACAGTGAGTGTTGTTAGCCTTTGTGGAAATGGGCCAGTTAGACAGTTAGGCAGTGTGTAAAACAAGATGAGTGTCTTATTTTTGTGCTTTTGTTCCAGTTGGGGTTTTGAGAAAGGAGTATTTTAGTAATATTACCCTCGTGTGTTCACCTCATCATTAAAAAAAAAAATTATAATAAAAACGATCAACACTATTAGCTTCCCTTTTGCTGCGGATATTGTCTTGGAGTGAAATTCATGCTTCAGGATCTGGTTAGTTGGGTGAGTCTGAAACTAGGCTGGAGGCTTTAAGAGAAGCACAGCGTCAGTAGCTGCTTTTCTCCTTTCCCCAAGACAAAACCCTCATTTCAGCTAAATCAAAAAGAAATATTCAAACTACCCATAGGGAACGTGAACTCAACAATCTTTGAGGTTCATCAGGTTTGTTGTTTTGCTGCTGCTTCTGTCTTTTTTTATTGTTTCATTCCTCCAGTTTATTGAGAAACGTAACTGTATTAGTGGTTTAGAGGTATTTATGAGTCATGAATCATCAGTATGCTTATCAGCAGGCCTGATTTATCTCATTTTCCTCATAGATATCTTGTCTTCCTGCAAATCAAGAGAGACCTCTACCACGGCCGGCTCCTGTGTAAAACCTCGGATGCAGCCATGCTTGCTGCCTTCATCCTTCAAGGTAATGAATGGTGACAGATGGAAATTACTTTCACCACTCTTACACTGTTTTACCAGGCCCTGTAGTTCACCATGCTGAGAAATCCCTCCAGCCAGGCAAATAGATTTCTATGTGGAAAGGAGTTAATTAGGTGATACTCTGAGAATGTAACAGTATAATGCTCCAAAAAAAGATATGCTTGCAGTATTTTATTAGTCACAGAGAAAATTTTCTATGGATTAAGATATGTGATGATAAATGTTTTACGGCCATCAGATGTGCTTTGTTCATACTGATATAGACTATGAATCTGTACTTTGTATGATAATTCATTTAACGGCTTGCATAGTGTTTAATAAACAAAACATCACGCTCAATTATAATGTATTTGAAGTGGTTATCTGCCATCTTATCATCCTCTCAACACACTCACACCCATACGCTCACAAATGCTGACACAAACAAACAACACACGTGAGGTGGCACAGCTAACATCACAGAAGGTACAGTGTTAGAGGGGATGCAGGTTTTCTGGAGGAGGGGCTCATGAATTAAAGATGGGCTGCCTGGTCAGCTCCTCCTTGCAGAGAGAAATCAGCGTCAGGGTCATCCGAGGGAGTGCAGTCAGCGTGCCATGAAGGAACACAAATAATCCCGAGTATGTTCAGCCTGTCTGCAGTGGCAGAAGCACCAGTGTGCCTAAAACTGTAAACATCAGTTTAACTTTTATGTGCACTGAAAGTTTGTGAATATGTTAATATTCAACTTTTTCTGCTTCTTCTTCCAGCTGAGATTGGTGATTACGACCCCGGGAAGCATCCTGAAGGTTACAGCTCCAAATTTCAGTTCTTCCCTAAACACTCGGAGAAACTGGAGCGCCGGATTGCAGATATACACAAGACAGAGCTGATGTAAGATATAAAACAAATATAAGACTGCATCTCCATTGTCAGCCTACCTCTCAATCTTACATACCTGCAGATCCAGATCTCATACAAGCTGAACAAATACCACACTTCCTCGGACATTTTTGTAATGGACTGCAGTAATGACGTCCAATTGGTTTGTATTGGGTTGGCCAGACAGATTAATGTTGATTATCTGTGCAGATAGCGGAGAAAAGCACTCTCTTCTCTGCTATCAGCTCAAATAACACAGTTGGATTGTCTTGAGCTCATAGCCTGCCCTTTATTTGCACTTATTAGTGAGTGATCGGTCCTGGAACCAGCCCTAACTGTAAGAGCTGCACAGTGTACTGTAATAATGAAAGTGATTCTAAAAGTTTAAACTACACACACACACACACACACACACACACACACATACACACATACTACTATCACTGGCAGTAGGTGAGCTGATGAAGCGTTTCTCCTCAACACTGAGTCAAGAAAACATGGCCAAAAGGTATTTGAACTAAACTAATGTGACCTTTTCTTCTTGGCTCTGATTTGCTCTAAAATGAGTGCTTAAATGAGCCACTGTGTTACCTTACATTATTTAAGAGGCAGTTTAAAGGATAATGCTGGCTGCTGGTACTGTGACGCACTCCTGCTGCCTTCTGGATATTGGCTGAAGGATTGTCAGTGTAATATGGCTTTCCTGGACCTGCCAAGCTGTAAAAACACATGTGGTCACTCTTTCATTCCCTTTTTCATGCTGATATCCCCCCTGCATCATCTTCTTTTGGTTCTGTACCTTGTTACCTTTAGTTGTAATGAATAAGATTTGTTTCTTTGTCACATTCCTGAGCCAGTTTGTGACAGCTATGAAAATAAAGCCCCCCCCCCAAAAAAAACCCAAAGACAAAAGATGTCTGTTTAATTATATTCAGAGACACAATAGAGCTGGAATTGCATCAACCATGTCTAGTTTTGATGCTGCAGGAACAGTATGAGTCTCTGCTGCCCACTAGTGGCTTCTTCTTTTCTCACCACCAAGTGAACAGAGATACTCTGAAAACTAACAATGTAAGAATGAGTTGAATCCAACATAAAGAATAAGTGCTTTTTAGAAATGTTTTCAAATTTTAACATTTAATAACTTCTGTCTGCCTTTTTGGTCCTCCTCAATATGAATCTATTATATGAATTCATATGAATCCATTTTTAATGCTTATGGTAGACTGACACAGATGTTTGCTATGTTGTTGCCCTCCCTTAGTGGACAGACGCCCGAAACATCAGAGCGAAATTTCCTGCAGAAAGCCCAGATGCTGGAGACATATGGTGTTGATCCACATCCGTGCAAGGTTGGGTAGTGTTTTTTCAAGCACTGCTTTGCTATTTCTAGATTAACATTAATATCAGTAAACAGAAATATTCCTTGTATGTTAAAACATGCGGTTGAATTATGTTTGTGTCGTGGGTTATTTGTTTCTTTCAGGATGTATCTGGGAATCCAGCTTTCCTCGCATTCACACCATTTGGTTTTGTGGTCCTTCAGGGAAACAAGAGAGTTCATTTTCTCAAATGGTGAGCCAAATGTGCATCGTTGTCAAATGAGAGCTATACACAGTGCACTCCATGGCTTCAGTTTTACCTGATCTAAAGTATAGTAATCTGCTATAGGACATCAAGCAGCAAGTGCACAGCATCTGTTATATATTAACACTCAAAAAAGAGCATCCATCTGCCTCTACCTGGGAAAAGAGCTGAAGCATCTGCACAGATGGCTAATTATACCAGCTAGATTCACAAAACTTAGCAGAAGATCACGAAAATAGCAATACACCAGAAGGCACTACTTGTACTAAATGCTTGCTAATTCAAATTCACCAAGATGCTTTATTGAGAAATTGAAAGTGTGTACAACATGATGCATTTCTGCTTTAACATTGTTCTTTTTGTGCTCTGAAAAGTATATATAATAATATTGACGGACTTGTTATGTATTTTGTTGTCAGTATTTATAATGGCTTTGTTTGCCTTCAGCAGGAGCTCATGTTCCCCTGTTTTTGGTTCCCTGTCTGCAGGGAATATGATCAGTTATTTGTTTTGCTAGCCAAACACAGAGCTCCATTGCTGTTTATGTGATCTCCAAGTTGTTTTCATGAATATTTAATGAGGCTGTGGCTTTCTGTTCTGCTCGCTGTATGTGCAACCTGGACAGGAACGAGGTAACCAAACTGAAGTTTGAAGGCAAGACATTCCACATATATGCAAATCAGAAGGAGGTGAGAGCATGAATTGTTGGATGTTGAATAAGAGTCTGCATGTTCTGATGACAATGATTGTAGAGTGTACTATAAATATTTGTGATTTTCTCTCAGTGTGTTATATTGTCCTGCACGTTCTCTTATTTTCAACATGCAGGACAAAAAGGTCATCTTAACATACTTTGCACCCACACCTGAGGCATGCAAGCACCTGTGGAAGTGCGGAGTGGAGCACCAAGCTTTCTATAAGTGAGTCCATGAATAACTTCCTTCATTTCATTTCAATGTTATTCTTTTGCTCCCCACACTGTGATGATGTAGATATCTGCTCTGTATCCTTGAGCGCTCTTATAGTATCTTGGTGTCCTTAAAAACCCTCCCCTCCGGATGGTTTGTCAGCGGGAAAATTAAGTGTGAGTTGCTGCTGACCTTTAGTGAATGAGTGTGCGCTCGCACGAGACTGCAAGCACTTTGGTTCTCCTTCTGAGATATGGCTCCCCCATGTCAGCCATGAATTATAGTGCAGGTCCCCTCTGCTCTCTCCAGCTCTGAAAAGGTGATTAAAAAAAATAAGTAGCCTGTGTACTCAGGGGCCGGGTGTGGTGTAGTCATTTGGGGGCTGATGGTTCAGGTGATGAATGGTGTGTGGGGGTTAACAGATGAAAAGAGAGTAAGAGAGAGGGCATGTGAAGGGCACAGCTGAGCACGATGGATGGAGTTAATATGATGTGACCTTTTGATGACGCTCTGAAGTGGCAGACTGATAATATTTTAACAGCCTCCCACTTATTAGGGTCTTACTGCCTTAATAAGAAGTCAGTTGGGATAAAGACGTTCTGTCTTACGGCGAAGCAAGTACATCCCTGGAAAGCAAAATTAAACATTAATCATTAATGTCTCACTTACTATGACAACATACTGTAAACATATTGAATACTGTATGGAGACGTGCCTATAGTGCATGGAGAGCATGCATAATTTAATAATGGTATATTTGAGCCTGCTTTCTGCTGTGTTCTGCGATTCAGATGGAAAAGATTACAGATATTCACACTTTCTCCAAGAGTGAGATCATATTGGGAGCACATTCTTGCCAGAATCAGAAGAAAATTTCATTTTCAAGTTCATGGTGGCATTTTTTCTTTGTGTCCTTAATTTATCTCTTCTTTTTTTCCACCTTTTTCCATCAGGCTCGAGAAATCAAGTCAGGTTCGCACGGTGTCCAGCAGCAACCTGTTCTTCAAGGGCAGCCGTTTCCGTTACAGGTAGAGTACACAAGAAGACAGTGTGACTAATGTCAGGGAGAGGAGGACATTGCAGAAATCCCACCAGCTAGAATTGGAAAGAGGTGTTCCCAGAAGATGTGGCCTTCTAGCTTTCTGTGCTGTAACACCAGCCTACCTTTGCCTGGAGGATAGGACTGACACCTTACAATATAGAGGACACATAGGGGAAAATGAAGGGGACTGATCACGAGGCAATATCACATTGTATCTGCTGTATGCCGAAGGGATTGTCCTACATTAAAGGATCAGTTCACCAAAATGGAAAACATAAGAAACACATTTTCTAACTTATCCTCAGTGGTATTGACCCTACTGTTAGTTTTCATTTTTATCTGTTCAAGTCTTGAGATATCCATCTTTAAGATGTATGCATCTGGACATGAATGCAATTATTTTTGTGGTTCTCACAGCACAGAAAACTGCTTTTTAATGTGTTCCAGAGACAATATCCTGGTTAGTCTGAATTATCCACAGACTTTACTTTGAGTAGATTTTAATTGAGATATTTGAGACTGGTTTCCACATAAAGCTGTCTGTCTCCCCCCTCTGGCAGGAGAGTAAAGGGCGGCCCCTTAGATTGCCTGACACAGGCATGCAGCACATTCTCTCTTACACACCCCAAATAACACAGGGGGCCAGTAAAAACAGATATGTTTTGATGGTCCACCAGCCCATCGGGATTTGTCCCAGCATTCCCAATGGTCAGTACACAACTGGACGTAGCCTACCATTGTAGCTGTAAAACAGTGGGCGTCATACCCCAGTGACATGATTTGTTTCACTATCAGAATTTGCAGCCAAACAGCCAGCGTGGGAATGTCATGCCTAACATAAGATTTTAAAACTCTGTGCTGTGAAATACAGAGATTTATCTGGTTGTATGAACTAGTTTATCAAGGTCTTGAATGAAATGAATATTCATTTATATGTAAAAGTTCTACAAATACAGGTTTAATATGGAAGAAATTGTTCCTCTTGGGGTGCTGGTAGAAAAATGGATAACTCAGATCTTTGGCAAATAAAACTGAAACTCTTCATACCAAGATACCTCTAGAATTATGTGAGAAAATATGTTTCTTCTTCCTATGTGAATGAACCGGCCACTTTAAGAAGAAAATATTCATAATTGCCTGTTGAAAGGTCAAGATTAAATACATTAAAAGTCATTTTACAAAAATATCAGATGATATTCATGAATGGAGATTGTATATGAAGTAAGAACACAAGTGAAGTCAGTTCTCTGAAGTCAGTTTACTGTTGAAGGGCAAATCATGGTCATTGTTGTGATATTACTGCCTGCAAGTCTGTGTGTGCATTTGTCTGACTGGTGGTAATTCAGTTACACAAACCTGAATTCACCGGGTTTATTAAATCATGATGCTCATTTACTGTGCTCATCCACTGCAGTGATGGCTCTCATGGCATTGGATTTCACCAAGATGCCTGGTTTTGTGTGTGTGTGTGTGTGTGCGTGTATGTGAAACTCATCCTGAGCATCATCTCTGTGCTTTATAACAGTGGGCGAGTGGCAAAAGAGGTGATGGAGCAGAGTGCCAAAATCAAACGCGAGCCTCCAGAAATACACAGGTAGAGTTGTAAATTCAGGAGAGGTCCGAATGTTCTCCATTAGTTTTTTGTTTATTTCCCCTCCATTTTCTTAGGCACCAAGCTACTGTAAATGTCTTTATGTCAACAGCATCTACAAGCTACTGTATGAGTAACTTCCATTCATAGCAGTGCAGCGACTTTTGTGCATATGTGTCTGTGCTTGTCTCTGCAGGGCTGGCTTAGTTCCCAGCAGAAGTTGTCCATCCATCACCCATGGTCCCCGCCTCAGCAGTGTGCCACGCACGCGTCGGAGAGCCGTGCACATATCTATCATGGAGGGTAAGGAACAAGCTTTACCCAGAGGCCATGTGCCATCTTCATCAAGTGAAACATATCATTTGTAGTTTCAGTACCGTTCACTAAGCAGTTATGATCCCATATTCTTTAAATATAATCATTGATAATGTTCAGAGTTTTTATAAATGGATCAGGGAGCCATTGGTCCTTTTTGTAAGCACTCCTCCCCTTCTTGAGAAAACACACTTGTGTTCACACACACACACACACACACACACACACACACACACACACACACGCTGTAACTAGAGCCATTTGGCCCGGTTCATGCTTACAGAGTTGGTGGTGCTGCAGGTGTGTGCGTCAGTCAGTCCTCACATTTTGAGGTTTGTGTTTGTGTGGGTTTTTGTGTGTTATTCTGAACAATTGCATATTGTTTTGCACCAACAAAGTGGCAGTTAAAGTCACTTTTAATTCAGCCCACCTGCAGGCTCCCGGCCTAGAACAGGTGGCCTCACTTACCTCCTTTAATGAGATGGACACAGCAGGCAAACAGTCCTGCATGCCCCTGGATTAAATCAACAGTGAGGCCCTGTGGCCTTGCCTTTCAAGTTCATATTATAAGTCTTTATACACCGAGATAAATAGAGGTCAGTAGCAGGTGTACTGTGTATATTGAGGGTCTTTTGCAGTGGGTTCAAGAGAGCTATAAGAGTGTCCCACCCCCAATGTGTGCTGACTGGGTGTCTTAAAGTGGTATTAATACCCCAGCTGAAAATAGACTCCGTCTTCTACTCCATGTATGTCACTGGCCTGGGTGGGGCCAAACTAGGCCAGGCCAATGCTGGTGATCGTAGCACTGCAGCAGAAACCCACCGTTTTCACCTCACACACTCCTCTCCTCAAACTGCAACTAAGACAGAGCCCTGTGGCCTACCACATACACAGTGAAACTGTGGCCTGGATTCCAGGACAGGGACCATAAGGACAGGATAAACAAGTGCATGTTGCAGCCATGGTGAAGTGTCTGATCCGCATCACCACCCGGGTGAATGTCCACCTGCGTATGATCAACCACTGCTACCGGGATGTGAAGGTTCGCGTGCTGAGCCTGGGGCCTCGTATGTTGGGCAAGGCCCTGGGCGTCCTGCCCCTGTATCCTGCCCTGACGTGTCAGCAGGAGTCAGCCAGTGTGACCCCTCTTCCTGGCACTCCACTGCCCTGCGTTCAGCCTCCAGGTAAACTCATCACCGACCCAGCCAGGAGTGTGCTGTGCATGGAGCTGCCAATAGCTTTCTCTATTTTAAATCACTGGCCGTCTCATCAGTGTTGGTGAGGAGGGAGTGACACCAGCCCTGAGGTTACCTGTCTCTCCTGGAGTCTCCTGAGTCACTGGACATTCAAATATTTTTAATACAGTATTTCGAGGCATGTGTTCAAAGTATCAAATTTAAAGCTCATAAAAGTGTGTTTATGAGCATTTTGTCACCCAGAAAACACAAATTAAAACATCACTTTTCTGTTTGCTGCCTCACTTTTCGATGCATAACGTAGGCTAAGCAGATCAACACTAAGTAAAGATGGCCGCTGACAGTCATCCAGCCATTTATGCATTTTCTTTTCACTTGTCAGCAGTTTCACATCAACAGTTGCACAGACTCTGGATGTAATCCATCTTACTTTTCCTGACCTGATCAAAAGCAGAATTTTAATCCCTTCTCTTTATAGTGAAGGTGTAATGTTGCTGCTTGGACACTTTGGAGAATGTGATATCGTCAGCAGGGGCTCAGCCACAGCTCATCTTCAGTGACATGTACACTGTAAACAGGTTTTCACATACTGTTCTGTTACTTCTGCTGCAGAGTGGATTGTACAATAACAGTATAGTAAATCTGTAAAGCCTTGAAACTAGTGCAGTATATAGCCTACCGTAAGGAGATATATGGATGAGTAAATGAATCAAATGAATAATGTAGCTTTTGCTATCACGTTTGTTTTGGACTTTAGAAAGAGCTATTAGCAGCCAACATCCTCTTTGTATATCTATACAAAGAGGATGTTGGCTGTTTTAAAAGGAAGCAGGCTTGATTTATTTTATTTTCTCTCATGTATACTTTATCTTAATGGTTCTGTACACTTAGTGATTGTTAAATGAGGTCTACACTTCCAGTGCATCATGATTTGTTCCATTAGAGATCACCTCTTCTGTTCAATGAGAATATCCCCCCTGTCTGCTTGACTCAGGGGAAACATGATCAGATCTCTGCTATCAAATTGGAGACTGTTTGTCTGCCTCTGCTGGACAAACTGGAAAGAGTCATCTCAGCACTTAGTGCTACAGTTTATTGTGTCTGTGAACGCCACTCTAGAAAGCAGCATGAATGACCACATCATATCTTCTTCTGCTGTAAATTGTGTGTACTAATCCTTCCTTCCTACTGTTTCCCCTCCTCCTCTACGTCCCTGAACCCCCAACACCACCACCACCACCCCTCCAAAAGGTCTGGAGTCCTTGCGTGACAGTGCCCACTCTACACCGGTGCGTTCAGTGTCCCATGGGGAATGCTTCATGCCACGCTCCCGGAGCCAGGCCACAGACGCCAGCGAAGGGACGGCGGTGATCTCAGATGAAGCCTACAGCCCCTCTGACAGCGTCCTGCCCACACCGGTGGCCGAGCACAGCATGGAGCTGGCCGTCTCGCGCCAGATCAATGGGGCGCCCTGCAGCATCGAGGAAGAGAAGGAGTCAGAAGCGGGAACCCCTTCGTATGGGGAAGGGGGTGATTTTGGTGCGGACAGTAGATCAGCACGAGAGGGTGCATGGGGGGACTCGGCACTCAGCGAGGTAGAACAGGTGAATAAGTTTGTCTTAAGTGTCCTCCGTTTACTCCTTGTGACCATTGGACTCCTCTTTGTCTTGCTCCTCCTCCTCATCATCCTCACCGAGTCAGACCTTGATATTGCATTTTTACGTGACATCCGCCAGACCCCCGAATTTGAGCAGTTCCATTACGAATACTTTTGTCCCCTCAGGCGGTGGTTTGCCTGCAAGCTCCGCTGGGTGGGCGGGTTGCTCATTAACAAGTGAGAGTGAGGTCGTAGAGTTCGTAAGCCCGTTCGGGGGTCTGAGAAGACGGTTAGGACTCCGGAGTGATGGAGGGCAGCCTCGTCCCAACCATGAACCCTGCTTCTCTCATCATCCTCCTGCAGACATACAGCTTGGACCACTCCTGGTAACACTGGCCCAGGATCTCTCTTCCCCTCCACTTTGAGTTACCCCCCTCTCCTCCCTCCCTCCACACACACACACACACACACACACACACGTCCTCCTCCTCGTTTCGCTTTTCTTTTTTCTTTTTTTTCTACAAAGCCAGAGGACATTTTTTGCATTTCTTTTTTTAAATTTTTATTTCAAGTCATTTCAGGTATTTATTTTTTCAAATAACACAAAGGAAAAAAATGAAAACTGAAATCGAAGAACTGAAGAATTTTAAATAGTTCCTTTACAGCAACGGGAGATTGTTGTTGCAACGGATGAACGTTGCCTTCATTTGTTATTTATTACTTTTAAACCTGTATTTGTTTAAGAAAAGGAAGTAAGATGACTAAGGTAATTGAGGAAGTTGATACATCATTGAAATTAAGATGGAAGTGAGTTAGGTTAGAGTGGAGGTGTACTGCTGTGAAGTAAATGTGAAACAATGTAAAATCTTTTGGTATGAATTCATCCCCATCAGAGGTCAACAGTACAAACAGTAGATTCACCTCATTAGAAGAAAACACACAAATCTGATGGTAGTTAGTGAAGGTTCATGATACAGAGAACAGACAGGGTGATTACCAAATGCCTTTTTTTGAGAAGTTGATGACTGTTGGCAGTTTTGAATTTTGTGGATTGTTTTAAGACACTTTAGTACACAATGGTCTACAGAGTGAAAATCAAAATGTTTTACTAACATTCAATAAGGATACACTGAAATCAACCAGTACCAATAGTGTTATGTGACCCAGTAGTGTCAGATACGGTTAGAGAAATATTCATGATGAGCAAAGATTCACTGGCACCAATAGATAATAGTCTAGATAGATGTGCAATGCTCATATGGGTTTAATAATTAAGTACTTTTGAATGTGCTCATTTGTTCACTTTGTTCCATTATTTCACCAATTAATTTGATTTGCATCTTTTTCATCAAGTTGAAATTCAATGAATTTCTTTCTATGAAGAGTGTGATTTATTTTGGTTTCAGATCAACCTTGCTCTTAGGTTTATGTATCATACTATATTATTATTATTATTATTATTATTATTATTATTATTATTATTATTAGAGTAAGAATAATGATGTACTTTTTGTACAAATTAGTTTGTTTCCTAATATATTGACAGGTTTTCCATGTATATTTTAACAGAACTGAAATGTTATTTTGTTATTGAAGATTAAATTATACATTTTTTAGCGCTGTGTTTCAAGTAAGGTCAGAAGCATTTATGGAAATGTGGAAAGGGGGACTAAAAAACAAGGTTTTAATCCAGATCCGCTCAACACTGATCACATGTCTCATCAGTCCACCAGCAGTGAATCAGCCTTCAGTGTGTGTGCAATTTTAGTGATGACTTTTAAACGTGTATTTGTACAGAATGAAATCTATAGATTTCGTTACACCACCACAAATACCAAATAATCCAGAAAAACATTGTCACCTTTCATAACTTTACCATATCTTGTTTTACTTGAAGGGTTTGGAGAGGTGACTGTGAGCCTGACCGATACTGGATCTACACAAACAGCTAAACCCATGTCCTGATTTACAGCTAAGATTTATTAAGAAAATATGTTACACAAAACTACTTCTAAAACAATTAGTTAATCAATCATTAGAAAATTGCCAATTATTTTGATAATTGATTCATCATATTTCTGGTTTCAACTTATACAATGTGAGGATTTTCTGATCTGTTGGTCAGATTTTTTTAAAAAGTCATTTTGAAAATGTCTCCTTGAGACCTGAGTAATGTTTCACTTTCACAGTTTTCTTAGATTTTCTAGTTGGCAGATGAATTGATGATGAAAGTAATTGTTATTTTTAGCCACAATTAAAAATGTACAATGACATACAACTGGAAACATAATCTCTTGTGGAAATAACAGCACAGTCTGCTGGATACACTACAGTATGTGATGATGACACTTTCTGAGGTACTTTATACACATTGTTTAACAAATGTCAGCCAATAACATTGGCCCTTTGACTTGTCAGTCTGGCTCTAGACTCTTTTGCCTCACAACTCAAGGGAGCAATAACTGTCATGGCTGCTGGATTCTGAGTAAAATCTGTTTTTTCGTACTGCGTGTCTACCTCCTGTACCAAGTACAGGTGTGAGTGAGTGTGTTAATGTGTCTGTATGTAGGAGTGGAAACCAGACTCGAGGTGGTAGAGATAAAGGTTTAGTCAAAGAAGAGTAAAAGGTCCTTTTTTTTTTAAATGTCGTTTTCAAAAGGCGAGAGGAACGAAAAAAGTGAAAGCTGTGAAATGAGAGACAGAGGATAAGAAGACTGAGGGATGTTAGAGGCCTTTGAGAGAGGTCCAAGTGACCAGTCAGTCTATGAAAGTGGTTTTTAAAAAAACAACTGGGAATGGAAGGCACTTGGCTGTGCAGGAGTACTTGTTTTAGCCTGCTATTTCAAACCCCACACCCCCCACAAACAAACGCACATACACACACACACACACACACACACACACACACACACACACACACACACACACACACACCATCATACCAGCACCTGCAGATGCTCCACTGAAGGCCCAGTGGTGCTACCTTCTTTGTTTTGCTCCTGTGTAATCTGATCATGTCAGTACCAGGCTAACTTTTAGTCCTGACCACAGAGTAGCATGCACATTGGCATTGTGGCTGGATCCACTCCTGTAGCTCATTATCCTTAACAAACTGTAGTTATCTGTGGTGGAGGGAGCACAATACTTGAAGGAATATCAAATCATTAGAGCTGTGTTGGAAAGCAACCTGGTGTAGGAGCTTATTTATGTCAAGTTAATAATTACATTTTTTAACTGGGATATATCTAGTAAAATAGTTGCAAAGATGAAGCACATTTTCCCCTTACAAGTTGTGGTGCTGGGTAGGTTGGTGGGTTGATGTTTTTTTTTTTTTTTTTTTGGTGTACATTCATACTTCATATTTATTACTTACTCATACTTTACTAACCTAAAGGTCAACACAACCGACCAGTCCAGCCAGGTTGAGTTGTTAGCAGGACATCTTTTTAAAGGTCAGTCTGCAAGGGTGTTTCTCATACATCTATCAGCGTTATGTAGCTTCAGTGGTCTCTCTGAACATGCAACAATTTTTAAAAAGGCAGCGTTATTCAAGGAGCAATAATCAGCTGTAGGAGCAAAAAGATGTGATTTACAAACTTGTGTACAAAAATCCAACCATGGATAATGTTTGATAAGTCAAATATGTCCTTTCTGTTTCAAGAAAACGGCTTACCAAATTGCTTTTGTGCTAACTTTAATGATAATGTGACCACTGAGACATCTTAGTTAGCGTTGCATTCAGTGATAACATTTTATAGTCAAGACCTCTTGTGTGGATGTTTGTTCTGCTGTTTTTTCTTTGCTGTGTCATTGTCAAGTGACGGATTGCTCCTTGTGCCTGGATCCCAACTCTGCAGTTTACCAAAGTGGAAAAGATGAAGAAAAGACACAATGTCCCTATCAGCTGTACAATAGGTCACTCCATCCTTAAATGTCTTAGGCCGAGAGGGAAAACAGTGTGCATCTGTGTCTGAAACTGTTTGTAATGCACACTGGTTCTATAGCATCTGTCTTAATGTTTCTTTACAGGCATGTTTCATGTGACAAAGCTGACTTTACATTTCAGTTGCTGTGACATGTTTACATGTTTTGCATCTTTTTCACAGTCATGGGAGATGGCTTCAGGATTGGCCAGATGCGTGATTTCTTGTCTTTTTTTTTTTCTTTTTGGCTGAGCTAGTGTGATGATCAGCCATGGTTTATAAATCAGAAATAGCAGCAGTGAAGATACAGCTGTGCAAAACACAATGCGGTGCATTGGAAGCATCAAGTCTTTGTGCCCAGTTTAAAATACAGAGGAGGGACTCAATAACAGAGACACCTGCACAGTATGATGTAATGCCATACAACAGCCCTGCAACAAATCCTACAATCCTACACGTGTTTTGTCACATTTTAACAGAGACTGTCAAAGAGCTAACAATGGCGTTTTCTGAGTTTGTATTTTGTCTTGTTGTTCTATTTGACTGCACTATGCTGTGAGGTGTTCTTGTTATTTTGTCTACCCCCTGTGCCTTGCTACATATCTCCAGCAATCGTCAGATAGCTAAATAAATCACATATCAGTACATGCAGGAAATAACCTGGACTAGTTTTAAAGATTGTCATTGTCTGTCCTTCAAAAATCCTTTAAAGTTTTTGTTAATATTTATGAGATAGAAAAGAATTACATAACTCATCTACATGATTGAAATGAAGAGATTTACACTAAATTGGCTACCTAAGTTCTGATCCTAGTCAAAATCCATGTATCAACGTGGATGCTGCATGTAGAACTAAGAGTTTGATTTTTTTAAAAACAGTCCTAGCAGACAAAATCCTGAACCCCACTTTGCTCCTATTCCAGCTCCCAGTAGACAAGACCCTCACATGACCATGCATACACATAAATGATGCATATGCATATCCATGTCTGGTGGCGTTTTATGTAGTCTGCATTGTTTCTATCCTGGGATTGGAGATTGCTGTTTGATTACATTATATATACAAGTATATATATATAAATCCATGTGCCAAATCCAGTTCTTGTTCAGTCCGATCCATTCCGAACCCATGTTTGTACTGTAGGTAACCTTCTGTACAAGTCAGTATGAAATATTGTTTCTCTCCAATAGTCCCTTGTAACTGGTGCCATTAAATAAAACTATTCAAACTTGAAATAAACATTGAATAAAAACATCATGTGGTTCCCTGTGGTTTTGTAGTAAGACACATTCAATTCAGTTTTTTTTTTCTGTTCATAATACTGAAAAAGCGGGAAAATTTCCTCAATGTAGGAGATACAAAAAACTGTTGAGTGGTTCAATGCCTTTAATATCAAAAATGCAAATGTACATTAAATTTAACAATGAAAAGTCAGCATTTAAATAAATTTACATCCATATCAAAATCTAGACAACCCCACGACAATGACTGAACATGACATAAACAGACAATTTGAGCAGCAACAATTAGCCATGTGTATATTACAGGTTCATACTTTACAACAGTGATTCTTAAAAAAACAATTTGAAAATGTAGTGAAAAAGCCATTAGTTTTCTGCTCTAGACAGTCCTAGCCCATGTGTGAAAAGGTCGGCTTTAAGAAGGGTCGCTGGTTGGTTTGTGGGGTCGGGGCGGCCAAGAAGCCCGGTCTCCTGCCCGCTGATGCGTCTCCTGCTGAGCTCCTGGACCCTCGGCCTGCAGACTGGGGGTAAGCTTTTGATCCCCCTCTGGAGTTGGATGAAGCCCCCGATTTATTGCTGCTGTAGCCACGACTGCATCCGCAACAACACCACACAGCAGCAAGGCAAAAGAAAGGAGAAAAACAGAAAATTGGTTATCAGCTATGAAGTGAAGTTTATTTCTAAATGTGATGATGAAATGTGAGACGAACAGATTACAGACCCTTTAGAGTTGGCTCCTGTGTTGCCATATCCTTTTTTCTTCTTGGAATACTTGAAGAAAGGTGCTTTCTTTCTCTTCTGTCCCTGTGCGGCCTGATTACGGAAATATGTGGAGGACTCAGGGTCATCCTCGTCATCGTAATCTCCTTGTCTTCCTCGTGCCATGTCTATCCACCCATCTGCACTGTTGTCAGTCGGTTCCTCTACAGAGCGAGGGTATGGTTAATTGTAACAGTAATGAACAGAGGGTGCAAGATATTGTAATATACATAAATGTTAGTTAATCCATTACCAGGTAGCTTCCACTCAGAGTATTTCTCCAAGACCTTAATCACTTCAGCTCCATACTTCTCCAGTCTGTCTTCAGTCACCCCATCAATTTGTAGGAGAGTTTCGGGGTCGGGGGAAAGTTTCTCTGTTGAAAAAAAAAAAAAAAGGTTGACAAGTTATATTCTAGTTGTATAACATGAGGAAGTTGTGGAATTCAAAATCAAGACTGCTGCTAAATGCTAAATCTTAGCAACTACTTTAGAACTCACCAGCTATCTTTTTCAAGGCGGCAGTGGAGAAAATGTTGTAGTAGTGAATGCCAAATGCTTTGCCCAGCTCTTTGCACAGATCTGTCAGCTCCTGCAGACACTTCTGAACCATCTCGTCTCTCTGGGAAACATTCTTGGCCACAGCTTTGTTCTTCCTGATTGTAGATGCGCTCTCCGTCTCATAGAAGTCCACCTGCGACAAGACGAGTGCCAGTTAGCCATTTGTGTTTTGATGAATATCTGAATAATTGTGAGCTCATATTTCTAGTTCTTCACATATGATGTATAATAGGTTACCAGCATATGTCCAGACATGACTTTCATGGCATTTGGTCCAGCAGAGATATAAGACACAGCTTGGCCGCCATTGGTGATATACAGGTCTTCCACCAGGACTTTGTCCAGAACCAGTTTTTTGAAGAGACGGTCTGCGTTATGCCTGGAGTAGGCTCCTCCCATCCCAAACATTCCTGACTGTATCTTGGCAGATTTAGAACCTGAGAGAGAGAAGTTTAAACAACAATAATAAATAAACAAAGCTCTGAAAGTGTCAAATGTGCAACATTCGTTAAATTGTTGCGTATTGCATTTTTATTGAAAGCACATGCTTGCACTGCAGGTATGTACTGTACCTAGGAAGATATCCACCAGCATGTTCAGTGTCAGTCGGTTTTGCTGAGCAGTCCTGCCAAACCTTGCTCCCACTTTCTCACAGTTCTCCTGGACGAACTTCACAATCTTCTTCACGTCTTCAGTAACATTTCTCAACTTGTATTGCTGCACATAATCAAACATGTGGAAAGTGAATTACAAATGGCCAGGTGTGTTTTTTGTGTGATGAGTTTTGATTTGTGAAGAATAAAGAAAAGACTCCTACATTTGGTTTGGCACAGTTGTCACAGCTGACGTCAGAGTGGTCCTTACAGAAGCTTTTGTTGAACTTTAGCTCCCCAAAGTACGCAAGCAGCTGGATTCTTCTGCACTCCATCACGTTCTCACAGAAATGCACCATGCTGTGCAGATTGTTGAAATGAGTTGCCTTGGCATTTTTATCACCCTCTCTATCCACTGTAATAAGAAAAAAAGTATTTTAGTTTACATGACTGTTGTGGGTGGAGTCTAAATTATCCATACAGATTTTGCATGAAATAAGGAAAGTATTTTTGCCACATACTGCTGATAATTCTCTTAATGCGGTGGACGTCACTGTAGGAGTAGAAGAGAATACAGTGAGAGATCTCTCCATCTCTCCCGGCTCGCCCAGACTCCTGGTAGTAACCTTCAACTGATTTAGGGAGACTGGCATGGATCACGTAGCGCACATCGGGCTTGTCAATGCCCATGCCAAAAGCTATGGTGGCACAAATGACCTGGTAGACAAATGGGGACACAAAAACAATATAAGGTATACATGTTTTGTGAGTGCTTGAAATCTTACTGTTCAGTCAACAGTTTGTTCATTTCTTGGTAACTTTATAATATCACTGAGTGAGAGGTGTCCTCACCTGGCAGCCGTCCTGATTGATCCACTTGGATTGTACATATTCTCTGTCGCCGTCACTCAGGCCTGCGTGATATGACAGAGCCAGTATCCTTGCTCTCTGCAGACTCTCAGCCATGGCATCACAGTCATTACGGGACAGACAGTATACTATACCTGAATCACCTGCAACATGCAGAGGCAGAGAATAACCAAGGACAAATTTAGGAATGGCTTGTGGAGATGATTATGACGGAGATGATTAAAAATATAAGGTGGATTATCACATAAAAAACCCTATTTTCAAGTTATTTTTGATCCAATTTACACCTTACAGTAATTTGACCTGGAATATTACAATAAATTGGGCTTTTTGAGAGCAGAGTGATGATTTCAGACAAATGGTCCCCTCAGAAATGTCAATATCTTCACCTACAAATCTGAATGGAATCTTCCAACAAAATATATGCAACAATGTTTTGATAATAGCATGAACCAGGACAAGAAAAAGTAGCTCTGAATTACTTACGTGGATAGTGCTTCTTGATCCAGCTGATACAGTCTTCGTCAACCTTTTTGGGTTTCTTGGGCAGCACTGCATACTTGAGGTTTGTTCTGTTGAAGCTCATAGTAAACCTGTTGTTGAAATAAAAAATGTACAATTAATGAAATTCCGCAATAACAAAGCAGCATTGTAGAAAAAAATCAGAGCACGTACACCTGTGGCCGAGTCATATTCAGCTGGTGGAGGATGTCTTTCTGCACACGGGGGGTGGCCGTGGCAGTCAGAGCCATCATTGGGACATTGGGGAACTTCTGACGCAGTTCATGCAACCTCTTGTAGTCTGGACGGAAATCGTGGCCCCACTAAAACATTTAAGGGAAATGACTTATGATGGTACTTTAGATAAAATCATCCTAAAGCATAGAAAGTTAGTATAAAGCAGAGAAACACACCTGACTGACACAGTGAGCCTCATCTATGACAAACCGGGCCAAAAGACCTCGCTCGTACAGGTTCAGCAGGGCCGAGATCAGCCTATTACTTGCACTCACCTTGGGGGGAAAAAAAAAAAACATGCATCAATCCTGAGTCAGGCAGAATAAAAATGAATTATCAAAGCTCTTGTTACAAACATACAACACACAATCCTCACCTTTTCTGGAGTGACATACAGCAGTTTAATGATGGGGTCTTTCCTGGAAAGCTGCATATAAATCCTTGCTGTTTCACTGTCACTTTTATCACCAGACAGACTTATCGCTGGGATCTAAAATGTTGATCACAAAATAACTTATAACTTAGAATACCACACATAAAAACCTCGACTTCACCCTGATTTAACAGACCGGCTGCAACAAACTTACATCCAGAGTGGTGAGTTTTTGGATCTGGTCTACAATGAGTGATTTGAGGGGGGAGATGACCACAGTGACCCCTGGTGACACGCAGGCAGGCAGCTGGTAGCACAAACTTTTACCTCCACCTACAAAATACATGTTACAGATGCATTTGGATATCTTGTGTGCAGCGGTTTAAGTTCAGTAAAAGTGCTTCTGTGATTACTACCAACCTGTGGGCATCAAAACAAATGCATCCTCTCCCAGAACCGTAGCATTAATTGCTTCTAGTTGATTGAACCTGAATTGATGAAGACCAAACCGCTTGTGAAAGATCTTCATCATCTCCGGTGAGTGAGGGAAGTTGTACCCTCTCAGGCGATCGTGGGCAGGATTTCTGTAGGTGGGTTCTGCAGTGAAGAACATTAAAACGGAGTCAGTAATAATGCACCAGAGCACATTTGTCAAGCATCTCTGAATCACTATAAAAATAATACATGATTGACATGTTGTAAATTTTTGTTCTTATTTAGACACCACATTTGATTTGATGCAAAAGTGGTGACTGCAAAGACATAATGGCTCAAAATGTTTGGTAAAATTTCCGATCCCATGCTGACTGACCAGGGGAGCAGATGTTTGCAGGTTTGGGTGTACGTGCAGGTGTTGCTGGTTTCTTCTCCCACGAAGACTTGCTCAGTCCCCCCTCTCTCACTGTTCTCGTCACAGTGCTTGAGTTTTGTCCTGATGTTGAGGAGCTCTGGAGTTCATCAAAGTAGCCAGGGATATCTGAGTCGTTAAAGTCATCTATGTCAAAGTCATCAATGTAAAAGTCATCTGGTTCTGTCATCATGTCTACTGTAGCTGCAGTGGTTGCTGGGGTGTTAGATTTGTTCTGCCTAGAAATGACAGGCCTTTTGGGCGAGAAGAAGAGATCTGATCCATCCAGGTCTGTGTTTGTGTTCTTAGAGAAATTGTGGGATGTTTTTGTGAAGTTGTTCGTTGATGGAGAATCACAGACAGTCTCTTTTTCCACTAATGTTTTCCTGTTGTCCTTATTGTGTGAGGGCTTCATATCGATAATACTGTCAGAGTGATCAGAGTCATAGTCTAAAGGGATAACCGAAGATCTCCCGATCTGAGGAGGTTTTTTTGAGTCCACAGGCACAGAGCAGCTGGAAGACATAACACTATCCCAGCTAAATGAAGACTTTTCGTTAAAGCTGGGTTCAGAAATCACAGTGCTGTCTGGCTGTTGGTTCCTCAATAAAGTTTCACCACCAGTTGCAAGAATCCTCTTCCTGAAAGAGAAAGACAGATAATTGCAACCATACTGAGATATCATTAAATATTATGAATAAAAGCCAAGCTGTTTTCAACTCATGTACACACCTTTGAGCTCTCTTCAGTAAAAGTTCATCTCCACAGGACAGTGCTATTAGTTCATGTTCAGGGATGCAATCAACCAGATTGCAGATGGACTCCATGATACTGAAGAGTTGATCATCTGAGAAGGGATCAGAAGAAGAGAAAAAAACCCAATTAATGATCAGAGAAAGAAACACATTTGTGATTTGAAGAATAAAACAAGCAAAAAGTCTGCACAAATGAGTAAAAAGTGTAACACCTACTTGTTTTGCCTTTTAAGTGGCGATCAGAGGGTTCCTGTAGAATCGTGATGGGTCCTTTAGATTGCAAAGAATTGTCTCTGCATTCAGCATCAGTTGACTTTGATCTGTTTGAAATAAAAGCAATATTAGGTCCTGTGAGCTGTAAGGAAAGTGTGACACTGCTCACAGGTTAAATCCTGAATGGCTACGTCAAAGAACAACTGGACTTGTTTTTAATTCTTCTGCATTCCGGCTTTCTTAGATGAGTCCCAAATTTCCAGATTTTATAGACAAAAACAGGTTATGGCTGACACAAGAAAGATGCTTCTAGCTCTCGCTAAACTTTGTTTGGAGTCAGTCTTCTTAAAACACTCAAAGAGAAAATAAATAACAGGATATAAAGCAACAAACAGACATAGGAATGTGGTGGAAATTTACTGAGGTCATGGCTGTTTACCAGACTTTGGCAGTTTACCTGTAAAACAAAGGAACTTCAATATAACTAACACAATGTCGTTTCTTATGTTAAGTTTCACCTTATATGTTGAAATACAACACTATTAACAATGCATGCCAGAAAGAAAACCTGCAGGTTTAGTAAAGTCAAGAACATCTGTATTGTGCAGCTTAACAGTAACACATGAACTGTGAGTATTCTGGTTTTGATTACAGATAATATATCATTTAAGGGTCGGACATATGCACCAAGTACGATTTACCACGTGCTTCCTTTTTCTTTTATTTGCAGTTGAGATCAATTTTAAAAACAAGTGGTGTCCCTTTGCAGAGCCCTCTCACATCACATCCACTTCACAAGGTATAGTTTTCTACTAGAGGCACAAGTGGCTTAGTTTCTAGACGCAACATTCTTACAGACCCCTGGAATTAGGTGCTCTGTGGAGGACCAGCACTTGATTGGGACAAAGTGTGGGCTAATGTAGCATCCAGAAACCCCTGATCACCAGTAAATCCATTGCAATTTTATACATAAGAATGTCTTTAATGCCTAGGAAGCTTTACTTAATGAAAGCAATTGGTGATCCTACATGCACTCATTGCCCTATGAAAGTGATTGGCAGCTATTTTCATATGTTCTGGGAGTGTGCTCCAGTGACCAGATTCTGGAGGATGGTCGTTTCTAAACTCTCCAAGATGTTTAAGGTCAAGCTGCCCTGTTGGCTTGCTGCACTCATTCTGAATGACTTGTCAAATTTGGGCCTGACCTTAATTAAAAAACTAGTGCTGTTAGCTTACAGCAGCAAAAAAAAATGGTGGCTATGTGCTGGAAACCTCCACATTCACTTCCTCTACGTGCCTGGGTTCTGACATATCTGGACATTGCATGTTTGGAGTTGTCGACTGCTCAAGTCCGCGGAGCAAAGGAGTCTGACATAGAGGCTTGGTATTCACTCTCAACTAACCTCTGAAACTTCCTGGGATTATATTCTATAAGAGACTCTGTTCTGGATCCATGGGGTGGGGGGTGGGTGGGGTATGTTTGGGGTTTTGACATTTTACTTTATCTGTATTTTTTATTACTATTTATTTTGCTACGTCGCTTTTTCTTTCAATTCGATTTATTTATTTTCCTTTTAGTGAAAATTTAAATTATTGTAAAATTTTCTGCAAATGTATGTTTTATAATTTTTTTCGATAAAGTAAAAATTTGATAACCAAAAATAATAATTTCAGCTCACCTGCTCTCAATTGAAGATTTGGTGTAAGAGATCTCATCTGGGATTGGAGAAGGAGGAATGTAATCAAGGTCATCATCAAATTTGTCATCAAGCTCTATCACTTCTGGGTCAATCCATGGTTTCTTACTATCTAAAAGGGGAAAAAAAGAGAGATTCAGCCTAGACTGCTTTCCAGACCCACTTCTGCCCTCAAATGTAAAAATAAAACACATGAGCAGAAATAAACAGTTTGTTACCTGTTCTTTCCTCTGAGGCTTTGAAAGGAGCATCACTGTCTTCTTCACTATCACTAATGACAGGCTTCACGTAAGCAGGAGGACGTCGCCTGGTCATTTTAATTGGACAATCCTCCAGTTCAAAATCCACTGGATCATGGATAGGACTGGGCCTTGGTGAAACTTCAGCTTTGTCGTTGCTGTGCTCCACTTCATCTGTTTCTGTACAGGAATGTTTCCCTGTGGATTCTATTTTTTCTTTGACAGGATATAACACGGACTTGTTACACTTCTCTGATATTTCTAGACTGAATGAGTCATTTTTTGCTTTGGAAGGAGGTTCAAAGTCATCAAAATCATCCCAGTCGTCCATTGGGAATCCAAGAGATGCATCAAGACTTGTAGAATTGCTGCCAGTGCATTTGGTAAACTGGTTGTCAGGTTTAGATGGAGCTGTAGACACCTTGCCAGGCACTGCCGCTGTTAATGGAGGCAGGACTGCAGGTGCACAGTCACCTGCTGAGCTGATGGAGTCCGACTTGCATTTTGAGTTTACAGTGAAGAAGTTGTTGATTTTGGACTTTTGAAGTGTCTCAGGCTTGTTTGGAAATGTCAAAGGAGATTCAGTCACCAAACTGCTCTTAGGGACATTGACATTCCTGTTTGCCAAAACATTTGAGCTGATTACCTTGGTCGGGATTTCCACCTTGGTTGTACCTGCCGGGGATTTCTTCTTGAAAGAAAAGGCCCTGAAAAATAAAAATGAGTAATTAGAAAAAAAATGGAGTGACTTTAACATAGCTGATTTTTAAGGGTTTTTTAAATCCCAATCCAATTAGCATTAACTTGTCGTCTTTAGCCCACCAAAACTTTACAGCAGTGGAAAAATGCCTCCTAAAAAAAGAGAGGATGGAAATGCAGTTCGGAGCTTTTCTGCTTTGACAACTGACAATGAGACAATTATTATACAGTGTAAATAATAATAAATGTAGCTCAAACACCAATATCATGCATCTGTGACAATACCGGCAAATATTATTGGTTCACCAATATATCGGTTGGGCTCCAGACAAATCTTCACTTCTGGTTAGTTGCATCTTTTTGTTAAGTACATATAAGTTCCATGTTCAGTGATAAGGTTTAACTAATCTAAAATTGCTATTTATGGACTCTAAAGTACCTTTACTGACACAAATATGCTCAATGGATGCTCAGACACTCTAAATTGTCCAATTACTTCACATGTGGGTGGACCCTCACCAATCAGATTAATTAGATGTTGTAATGTTATAACAAATTAACGTTATGATGAAGTGAACCTGTTTATGTCATGTTGTGAAGCTATTTTGGATGCACAAAGTCACTGGTTAAGGGGAAATAATAAACCAATTTAAACAACAGAAACTATCTATAATAACGATAACTTATCCCTGTTGTGTTCCTAACTATTACAAAAGAGTCAGGAGTGTTTTATCTACACTTGGCACGGTTGACAGCTCGAGGCTAACAATGACTTAGCTGTTGTTATTTGTATTGTAGCATGAGCACACTTCAGACTTACCCCAGTTTGGGTTTAGACAGAGACAACTTGCTCTGAGCAGCATTGCTGTGCCTCGCCAGCTGCTCCTTCAAATTATTTTGAGGAAGACTGGACATTGTTGGTTGGAGCAGAGCTACCGAGTGTTAGCTGGCTAGCAGTCCAAGCTTGGTTCACGAAGTAGCGGCCAGTTTCTTTAACTTTGCCCGTAACAGCAGATGAGACAAATGGCAGGAGGCTCTCGCTGAGTTCGTCCCACTGCTGACTATGTTTCATTGAAGTTCATTAAAATGAAGACTGTGTTATCTATTACAGTAGCTGCAACGTTCACTGCAAAGGTCCCTCTCATAATATGCAGGATATACACACAACGTTTTTTGCGCCCATTCAAAACTGACTCCTGATTGGTTGATGGCAGCGATGAGGATTCTGGGAAATGTAGTGTTATGCTGCCAAAGACAAACGTCACTTCAGAGGCGAAACTAACTTTTGGCAAAGAAATTATCGCGAATTTAACTTTTTAACTCGTGCTATTCAATTAATTCAACCTGTGAAAAGTCACTTCAGTTATGGTGAAAAAAACATACCACAGTTTTCTCTCATGTTGAATGGTATTGAGCAGGTAACAAGTGTAACAATGAGCATATTCGCCAATCATTTAAAAAAAAAGAACTAAAAATTGATGACATAATTTGTAAAAGAGCTTGGCTTTTGCCTTAGCTACTGTATCACAAACAAAGCTAAAGAAATACACTAAAATGTATCCCACTGATTTATTAACTTTATGAATATTGATGTTTATTTCACCTTTTGTAATCATCATACAGAAACTATCTCAAACCTGTTATTTGAATGTGAAATATCCCTTGTATACCATATTCTTTATTTCCTCATACTGTATGTGCTGTACTAGCTTAGACTGTATGCGTGATGTCATGTTTGCCTGTATTGTGTTGTTTCATTTTTTTTTTAAACAAAGAAATAACTGATAAATAGTCAGTTGTAAGTTCTTGTTTGTTTTTTTAACAGGTTTTTTTTACACCTTCATAGCCTGACTTGAAAATCTGTCATCTTAAAACAATATAACTTTATTGTTTTTAATTTAACTGAGTTATTTTATTTTAACTTTATACATTCAGTCTTTTATTTGCTTGTCAGATATATCTGTTTATCTGTTTTCAATGTGTTGATAATGCATTTACATTCAAACATACCAGAATTTGTAATGAGGCTGGGAAAGTTTTGAAGATGGACCACAGGTTTACTTCTGGTAATTGACAATGAAATGTTTTAATGAGTCCCACAGCAGCAACTTATTTTTTTTATAAATATGGTTCCTTGAGTTTAAAAGTGTTTTTAAGATCTATTAACCACACCATGATCCTTGGCGTACAGATGTATAATGTTTAGGACAACCATTAATATTTGAGCTATGTTACGACTTATTAAGTGAATAACATATATTTAAGCATATTCTTCCTTTTCTTATTGCAGTGATCCAGTTGTTTCTACAGAGGTCTTGAAACTAGTTTTATGTCAATAATGTGCCCAGCCTCATTCTGGAGATATTGAGTTTCTAGAATCATTATGATAATTGCAGATTATAAATGTCTTAATCATTACTACTATAACCATCATATATGGGCACCTTGCAGGCAACTGCAGTCCACAATAAAGTGTGATGAAAGACTTAGATTGGATTCAAAGTAATTTATTTGTGAATTTAACAACAATGAATTGAGGGATCCACACAAAAATCACAAATATATTGATTCATCTACATATGATTTAACAAATCTTGTCATAGTGTTCATTATTGGATCAGACTCAATTTTGCTAAAAACCTATTGAACAATGATGCACAGTTGGCTGCTGATTATATAAAAAAGTATGAATAAAAATCTTCTTTTTTTTGCTCCCTTTTCAACCCTTTTGTAGTTTGCTATCTTGCAGAAATCACACCACCGGGAAAGATGAGCAGGCAGCTAGTCCACACATGTTCTTCCCACGTTGAATGAGAAAATATCTGTAAGTGGAGCATTAATGTTATTATCCCTCTGTTCTTATACATTTAGTGATATTTTCTGTATGTAACTAAACAGACAACTTACCCGTCAATCCCCCAGCTGGATCCCCATGAGTTCTTTACTATCCAGTGAGGGACGCCCTTTTCCTCTCCAAATCCAACAGCTAGCACTGCATGGTTCACCTTGTCTGTGGTGCTGTGGCATTCAGTGCTAAAAGCAGGAAGAGAAAGGAGCTACATCTTTCCAATTTTGTGCACATGATTGTTTTGATTAAGAATGAGGAACTAAACCACTTTCACTTCAGTTCACAGCCTAACTGACAGACAAGGCCTTTGTTTAAGAACAGACAGTATGTTAAATCATATCAAATAGTCCTAATCCGTACTTCTAGTGCAGGATGTTTGGTAAAATGTGATCCTAATAATACTCAATTAATTCCTGTTGATAAATGCACCAGTAAGTGTGTATGTGTCTAAGTTAACTGATGTAACTTATTTAGCAGTGGTGAAAAGGTTATTAGCAAACCAGTGAGAAATTAATACAAGACTGACATTTTCTCTCCAGTCTTGAATGGAGCAGGTAGGTTTTTATCATTTTAGAGACATCAGGTTTTTGATATGGTGTCAAAGTGTCTGGTCTGAGTTTGTTGGAAAAGAGATATTTCCCAGAGATAAATACTTCTAGATATTGCAAAACTATTACGAAACCTGCTGAATCATTTAAACTAGTGTTGTTCCTGCATTTGTTACCACAAAATAGCACAGACCATTGTCTTCAATTAGTAAATATAACCAGCACCTCGTCTTCATAGTTCATGGATTCATAAATGTTACAAAAAACAAAACACAGACTAATCTCTTTCCAATAAAATGCATGACAATATTTCTGTGACTTGTGCTCACCTGGTGTACACGCCCTGTTGGTAGTGCATGAAGTCAGAGGTCACCTCAAAGGCAAAGCTGACAGGATTGCGTGTGGCGACAGCATCCACCATCCCCATCTCGTCATACTGACATAGTAGGGAAAAAAATGTATCACTCACAGGTGCTCAATAAAGACATTTACCTTGAAGAAAGACATTGATGTTCACTCACCGCTGTTATGTTCATCACCTCTTTCACAAAAGCAGCTGCCCGTTCTGGTTTATATTTGCAAGTACCATCCTGAATTTAAAGAAAAAACAACAACAACAAAACCCATTAAATCTGTTCAACCAAAATCACTTTTGTTCATCATTTACTTTTTTATAGGATGCTGTAGGATAGCAAATCATTTAGTTACCATGGCTGTGTATGGGTAGTCCTCCTCTGTCATCACTCCCTTGCTGTACATGATGTATTCAAATGCTTGACTTGGAAGGCCGCTAGAAGACAAATTAAGAAAGATTTGACCACAGTGATGCAAAAATGGTAGTCACAGGGATATTTATCAAAATGGGAAAGAAAAGATTAAAGTGACTCTCACCCGTTGCATCCATGGTTGTTGAAATCCTGGGCACAGTCCACCAGCTGTTGTTCTGACTGAGCAATACAAAAATTGGGTAACAGGTAAAAAAACAAGAATGAAGTTCAATATTACAGTCTTTGTTCTACAACGACAAAGACAATATAATAACTTGCAGGTGTTGTTGTGTGTAATAAAGTAGGCGAATGCTGATACAACATTTAAAATATAATAACAGTATGTTTTTACCAGTGGCACCAGTTTCCCAGTGGCAATGGCAGTGACAGACTCCAAACAGCCTGTTGTGGAAAAAGTCCAGCAGCTACCACAACCTCCCTTTGGTGCAAAAAACAAAAAGGTTAAACAATAAGTACAGTAAGAGCATCTTGTGAGATAAAACACAAAGAAAGGTTGTAGCTGAGGATGTGTGCAACATTCTCAGAGACTGATTATGACAGTAGCCCCTCCCTTTTTGGAGAGTGAAAAAGTTTTATGACGTTTTATCTTGTTTCTTTACTGCTCCCAAATTAATCAAATGCATTTCCACAGCAGTCAACAGTTTGACTTCTCATAGCAGCTATAGTGCAGCTGGACTGCATCATTAACAATGGCTCTGGTCCAGCAGCCATTGGAATTCAGAAGTTAATATGTCAACTATCTACAAATCTGTTCAGCTTTAATCTACTTTGTTTCAGTGCTACAACAACATTGTCAACTTTGAAACCAATTACTGACAATAAAAAGTGTGTGTGGAGGCAAACCTCACCTGATTCTTCACATCTGTCACATAATTTCCTTTCTTCCTCCAGTCAATAGAGTCCACATGTGGTCCGTTGCTGCTCAGAAAGTTCCCTTGGGTAGCAGAGCAGTTCTGAAATAGACAGAGTGTTAAATGACTACCTTTCCTGTATAAAAAAAAACCCCATTTTTCCCACTTAATTGATGACCTCACCTGAGGCTCACTCCAGAGGAAAGACTTCCGAAATTCACCAAATGTCATGTCTGAAAACTGGTTCAGTCCCACTGCAGGCAGAGATTAAACAATGCTCAACACATTTGAATACATTGGGGTGGAGAAAATTAAATGATAAGGAGTTCATACTTGTGAAAGAGTGATTTCCCTCATTGTGTTTGTCAATCCTCCTTTTGTTCTCAGTGAATGTCTGCAGCCTGTCATAGTACTCTCCATTGGTGTACACTTTGTTTTGCTGTCAGGAGAGGAGACTGCTGTTAATCGTTTCAACCCAGCAACTACTTGATTACATGAAGATTAATTTTATGAGTATCCTATATGTGTTATGATGGTTGCGCAGTTGGAGAAATAGACTACTTCTGTTAATGATTTTTACGGTTAACTCCCTTATAGGATATTGATCTCAGTAAAATCAATATCTATGGACCCCATAACACACCGCGTTTTAAACGTACCTGCATCATCCATGACTTGAAGTGCAACTCGTCTGAAAACAGTTTAGATACAGTGATTTAAACATTAAGAAGAAACGAATAGACGCCATGGCGGGATATGAAAGTGAAAGCTTGAATTAACACAAATAATAAAACTCCAAAAGTGTTGACACTGTATGATAGAAAAGAAGAAGCTTACCTTGTTCAGACAGGTGAAAAGCTGAGGCAGCGGACACTAAAGTCAACAAAAGCAAAGTGTTCATGATCATGATCCTTCATTAAGACTAAAGCCGTCGGGTAAAAGCGAAGTGAAACAGATGAGAAAGTCACGGGTTGATCAACTGCGATGCAAAACCTCCCACTGACAACAATACAATAGAGCGGTTGATGAATCAGCAAATCACTGCGGGAAAAACCCCAGAAGTTTTTTCCCACTATTTTTATTCTTGTTCCCTTTTCGTTTTTGAGTTTGTTTGTTTTTTTCAAATATGCCTGATACAATGTGGGTTTTTCAGCAGGGTATCTGTAGCCTATGATAGACCACCTTAACCTCTGTTGTTAAATGTTGAGGGGACAAGAATTTACACCAACCAAAAAATATTTTTATGGTTATAATAAAAAGTTATGTATGTTATGGTTATATATTTTGGGTATTTTAAATAAATAATAAAAAACTTTTTTTGCAGGTTTTAGGGTATTAAGGAGGTTAAATTGAAAATTAAGGTCAGGGGTCATTTGACCAAGTTAACCAAGTTTTTTTTTCCATTGATAAAAATAAATTAAAAAATCACAATGCAAAACATGACTTCATACACTGAACACATGTTCAAAACACATGCCAAAAAAACCCACACACAAAAAAACAAACAAAAACAAAACAGTACTACTAAACTGGAAAAGAAGAAACAAACTCAACATCTCACAATGGTTGAATATCCTAAAAATAAATGGAATCCTACGGTGGCCCTGAAGTACAAAACACATCAGTAAATCGCAATATGCTGTTGTGTTGTGCGATTTGCTGTTGTGTTTTGCACTTCAGGGCCACCGTAGCATCCTAATATCAATGGAATAACAATCAGCTATAGTACAAGTAAAAATAATCTGAATAGTTCAATAAAATATATCCTATAAAATATATTGATCTCAGATCTATGTGATGCATTAATGCTACAAGTGGTTCATAACACAAGTATAGGAAGAAAACAAGGAAAGCAGAAAAGGAAAATGTGGGAAAAGTATGTGTATGTGTGTAGCAGAAAGATAAAAATAAACCCAACAAAACTCACCTGAAATGCATCCAATCCAAACAGATCAGTCCTCGGGTTGTTTATTTTTATTTATCTATTTAATGTTTTGGTTTATTTCTTTTGTCTCTTGTTTTTGACAGTCCTCTCTTGTCTTGCAGTCCTCTGTTATCTCTCCGTGTCCTTGTATGTTTTGTAAACAAATATCATCTCCTGTTGCCTCCGTATTTGTTATTACAGTATGTCCAAACTACTGTATGCACTACGTAAATGGTTTTTAATATCTTAATGGAGCAATAACGGTATAATACATATGATATGTTTGACTAAAATATTTAGTTTTGAAGGATACTGTAAGACAAACTGAAGAATTAGTGTCTTGATATATTCTTAATATACTCATTAATAAAATATTAAAAACTCACAAATAGATAACAAACCCTAGCTCCAGTTTCCACTACATTTAAATAAAAAATTAACCCAAACATAGACACTGAATAAACACTATATGTATTGCTTCTAACAATATTATTTCACCTGTAAGTCTGATCAGAGTTCAGAAGTGATCAGTATCAGATTATTATTATGCAAGCATACAAAGAATGTGTCTTGGTATTTTCTGTGTGGGCTTTTACTGATGCATTATAACTTGACAGTAACTCCATTGTCCAAAACAAACCCAACACGATGCAATTTAACAGATCCATATAGCTAATGAACTAAGAAGAAACAACAGCCTTTATATTGCCACCTCATGCATTTGTTGAAGCACGGAATATGCGTGACAGCCATATGTTTATTTTCCCACAAACAGCCAGGATTTTACAAATGCCTTAATACATCATTGCCTGCTAGGACAGAGGGTTGCTGTAATGTTAAATAGCTTCAGGTTACATTTTACTTCATACTGAGCGAGCATGATGTCAACTGATAGATGATCTACAAAAACACTTGAGACAAAATGCCCCTGAGATAAAATGGATTTATTAGCAAGAGGTAACTGGGAAACATATTTTTGTTTGTTTGTCATCATATCTTCATTCTTCAGATTTTTTTTTCTTACAAAACGGGGAATATTTCTTCAGGTGTGGAAACATGAGGGTTGAAAGATAATTTTCATACCACTGGGTATTGCTAACAGCAAAATGTTTATTTGTTTATATACCTTATAAGAGTATGTGCATGTATAAGTGTATACAGTATAAGTATATAGTATTATTCTGTCTGTGAAGGTGTTGCATGCCTGCCACATGAGCTTCAAAAGTGTACTGTACATACATAGTAAAAATACATACAAATATTCACAGAATAAGCACTACATTACTATATTCCTGCTAACAGAAATGGTTATAGACAGGATTACAGTATAAATGCAAAACACTTTGAAGTTGTTTTCCTACCTCTAAGTCATGGTTTCAAAACCCCACTGTTTTGTGTTTAAGCTTGAGATACTTTTTTTTTTTAAAGGATTAAACTGTTCCACATTGAGAAATATGCAGGGTTGCATGTACAAAATGTACAGCACATCTCAGTGAGGTGAATTAACAACAAAGTACAAAATACTTTCCCATGTTCATATAAAGAGCAAGTCACTCTCTCTTATACTACTACAAAAATAGTGTTTGAATGCTGCAGGCAGAGGTCATTCACATATGTTTTTTTATCATATTGTTAAACAGCAATGCATATAACAGAGTGATATACAGTCACGTTCCACAATCACTGGAACAGCAAAAAGGACAGATTGTCTTTTAATTACAGAAGAGCAACAACCTTTTACTCTACAGAAGTATCGCCGAACCTGAAGGTACAACACTTACCACCATGTGTGGTTAAAAACCAAAGAAAATTTGAAGAAAAGGGAATCTCATTTTACTGAACTGGCGAATTCCGGTGTAACAGTTACTTCAGAGGAGAAATCCATCCCCTTAAATCACAGCAAAACTAAAGAGGTGTAACCCCTCTTTATCATTGTATGTGTTTACATACAGATTATAACTGATCAGATTAAATTAAAGGAGGGATCTGAGGCAAGTTTGGGTCCTCTGACAACAGCCAAGGAAAGAGCTTTATCTTTTGTTAATTTTAGGTAAATGATGACATTTATCTTAGAGCAGAGGTTCCCAACCCGTCACTGGGCCTTGAAACGTTTGATATCGGGCTGCGAGGATGGTGCAGTAGATCTACTGTAGTCACACACCCGAAAACAATATATTGTTTTTTAATTATTAATTAAATAAGGTTATTAATAAGTGAGGTAACAATCTGTCATCTCCACCGTTCAGCAGTATTCTTTTAATTTAAGTAACCAAAATGAGAAACTTTGGTTTTCATTTAGTCTGTCTTATGCCTAATACACACCCACAATGCAACTCTCAATATAAAAATGGTCTGTGGTGAAAAACAGGTTGGAAACCCCTGTCTTAGACTGGTGAGCAGAAATTAAACAAATCCCTCTTGTTTTGGTTTGGCGAGCACAGAGACACTCACGCTCCCCTCGCCAGCATCACAACTAAACATAGTTCTCCATCTTTGAATACAACTAAATTCTCTGTGCTCTTTTACCTGATTTGATGCAGTTACATTTTTACAATGCTACATTGGTTGCAGAGAAACTCAGTCACCGACTGAAAAAGAGAAGAGAACAATGGCCGAGTGCTCAAAAAGTGCAAAGTAGACACAGTATGAGACGATGCAAAACAACATCATTGGTCACAAAGATTTGGTGGCAAAGTGACCTCTGCTATTATGCTTAAAATACCCAAAAGAAAGACTTTTTTTAAAAAAATACTAAAAGCAGGTGGCATCATGGCAACTGGAACAAACAAAAATTATACATTGAAATGTTTCATGTCGTCAAACAACCTTAAACGTCTACTGTACAGAAGAGCAGATATCTTAAACATGTACAGCTATACAAAAGTCAATGTGTATGTTAACTAATGTGTAATATTAATAGAGAAAATAACGTGGAGGACCATCTTCCCCATCAGTTGGGCACTTTAGGCTCAATTCTGAGCGAGGCTTCGTACATGCTTTCTTCATCCAGAGCAGAGCTCCCGTCCATTAGATAATGGGCTACCTGAAGCAGGAAATGAAAGAAAATGTCAGCTCCAAAAGCCAATATTCTTTATTACCAACAGTGGTTTCCAACCTTTTTGGTTTGTGACCCCTTTAAATAAAGAAAAAAAACACTTGAGCGCTACATATCACAAGCTGTACATGTCTATAGGTTATGACCAAATAAACTAAAGACTCATATTTCCCCGCTGTTACAGTACTTAGAATTTAAGAGGCCTGAAGGAATAAGAATAGCCATCATTTCACAAAGAAAAAAAAACAAGATCTACAGGAATGACTGAAAAAATAATAATGTATGTGTCCTATCCTGTTAATTGTTTTGCAACCTGTTTCATTTATAGCATTAGCAATACCTTGGCTGGGGGGTCCTTTCCTTTTTCCAAGAATGACTGAAGAATGACTGTGCATTTTCTGTGGTTAGTTTTTTCATCTTTAAGAGCACCTTTAACCTCTCTGGACTTACTGCAGGTATAAGTGAAACTGATTGAGACCCCTTCGCCTCTACATTCATTCTGGACAAAGCTACATTTAAGAGGTCACAACAAACCGAGAAGGTTGGGAACCACCAGTCTACTGTTTCGCTATACATTTACCTTTGGTTGAAGGTCAAGCTTGTAAGCTGTTTGCTGAAACTGCCTGATTTCTCTGATGATGTGAGAAATCTGAAACACAGGAGAAGCAAGACATGAAGTTGTAAAAGATTCTCATGCAGCGGCACACTGAATAAGGTGCAACAGCAAGATCGTCTCACCATTCTCATCTTTGAGAAGTTGACCAAGTTGTCTTCGGTGTAGTTGGGTGTTCCCTCCTCAATGAAAGCCAGGTCAGTAAGGTACATTCCCAAATAGGGCACACAGGGAGGATCACAGCTGGTGGGAGAAATGCACGTCATCCACTTGCACTAGATGTTTGCTTTATTGATCAAGTACAAAACATACATCCTTGAACTGAACTCACTTTTTCAAAGCCTCTCTCAGGTTTTTGAACCTCCCCTCTGATGAGACCAGCTTCTGCAGCTTGTCAATTACTGCCTTCGTCTGGAAGAAAAAGGTTATTTAATGATAATAAGCAGCTTTGGGAGGGGAAAATGAAACAAACAATGAGCAGGGGGATATAAGTAAGCACCTGCTTGGAAACCTTGAGCCAGGTCTTTTTGAGGCGGAAGACTGAGCTGCGGTTGAGAGAGGAGGTGATCTCAAGCACGGCGTTGTAATTATGGAGACAGCGGCAGATGTCAGCCACAGCTACCCATTTCTCAATGACCACGACCCGAGTGACCACATCATCACAGCGCAGGATCTCTGTGGCGATGAGGTTGCTTATCTTGTAGAGAAAAGAGAGAAACAAGGGGTTTACTCTCAATATTGTGTTAGAAAATCAATCAAGTTACAGGTGATGAGAAGATTGATTGGAACATACATCATTGAAGTGCTTTGTTGTTCTCATGATATATGGCGTCTTCTCATTTTTGTCATTCTTCATCCAGCCTTGTCCAAAGAATTCCCTAAAAAGTTAACAGATCAAGACGATTAAAAACGTATCTCTGAATTTGTATGTGTTTTCCTTTTGACCACAGACATGTACAGTAGAGATATGATGCCACTCACTCATATGGGATGACCTTAAACACCAGGTGGTCCAGAAGGGTGAGCTGCTCTGCAATCTCCAAGGCAGAGTGGCTCTCAAAGGGCTCGGCCTTCCCTGTGCCCACCTACAAGACATACACAGAGACTATCAAATCTGCAGCAGGCAAATAAACACAAAATGCTAGAAACAGAGCATAAGTACTGAAAATGAAATCAACACGATGTTGGTTAATGGCATAAGGATACACATATGTAAAAAAACAAAAACAACAACAACAACAACAACAACAACAACTAAACCCAGTTCAGTCTATGATCATTTTCTCTCAAAGAAAAAAGAGTAAGAGGCACAAATATCAATAAATATTCAATGCAAAGGTACATGCAGCTTTCTGTAGCCAAGGCAATGGTTCACTGATTTCAATTTTTCAGTTTCAGTGTAAAATGTCAGTGACAGTGAAGAAATGTACAGGTAAGGTAATAATTTTACTTAAATAGTAAAAATCCATGACTGCTACAAATGTACTTATGCTCCTGACAGTCCTCTCTATCACAGCCTGGCCTTGTGTGACTGACTTACTGGTGTAAAGGTATATATTCTTGCATATTTCTGTTACAATCTACATTCTGCAGTTTTTAAACTCCACACTAAACACCAACACTCACTAATTGAGGACAGCAGCCAAAGACTTCTCTTACCAGTTGTGTCACGTCTTCAAGGGTGATCTGATTGTCACCATGATCTTCCTGAGTTAGAGTCCTGACAAAAAGGAAAACAGAGGCCAAGCTGTGAAGTCGATACAATGTAACAAACTGTGTCATACTCATTGGGTAAATGGATTTAAAGAATACGAGTCAGTACCTGATGATATTAGCTGCTGCTTTCCTCTCCTGGGTCAACAGCTCAGGGTCATGCATCACTTCCTCCAGGAAGACAATAACCTTTGTTTTCAGCTCATTATTAGTTTCAAAGTCCTGGAAGAAACACATACAGATGGCTTGTGTGAAGAAACCTCATCTCCCTGATTCTCTCAAATTGTTTTTATGTCATCGAACCTTTTAAGATATTTTAAAAAAAAAATGTTTCCTATTTTTAGTTTTTGCTCTGTATTTCCTGTTTCTTTTGGGGGGGGGGAACTGTGACTGTCAAGAGTCACTACACTTCCAGGACACGTTGAGGCAAGATGTAAACCAAAAACCAATAATATTTTTTTGAGATATTGAACTTCACACATAGAAAATATCTAGAACTCTAAGACATTTTGTGGTTAAATCAATTTCACACAATGTTTTTGAACTAGATGGAAGATGGAAATCAAGCTAAAACATACACAGGGTTAAGAAATCTTGGCAATTTGCAGAATTTAGTGTAAAACATGTTTGCAGAATGGATGTGAAAACAGGCAATTAATCAGTATATGAATATGTAAACAAAATCATACTGCAGTTATGAACTGGGACTATAAATGTGCCATGGACTGTATTGTGGTGTTTTACCGGAGAGTGTTTGGACACCCAGTGCCTCAATACATTTAGAACTCTGTTGGTCGCCGCTCGTCTGATCACAAACTCTTTGTCTCCATTTCTCTGATCGGTTGGGAATCCTGCAGAAAATATATTATACTGAGTTTCAATACTGAGTGTCGACATGCAGTTCTCATCACAATGAGACATACTGCTCTGGCACTGAAACACAATAAAGTCTGTGCTTGATGGGTTGCACTCAATTCTTGGCAGCCTGGTTATGTTAACAAATAACCACAGTTGGACTTTGTGATAGTGGATAGGTGTGTACCTGTGCTGGCGAGGGACATCCTTCGATATTTTTCCTTGGTAGGGGTGCCTTCATTGGCTCCAGCTGTAGCAATAGCAAAGGCGGAGGCAGCAGACAGGGCACTGCGGTTGTTGTCCATCTCTCGACATGAGGACATCACCATGCCATTGTTGTAGGAAAATACGGTGAACTCTGTGTGGGCAGTTTGAGGAGAGTTGTTATTGCGAAAAATATTTTCATGAATATAATGACAAAAAATATTCACATTTTAAATATATATATAATTCATGCTACAGTGTATCACCGAACTGTGTATACCGCAGAATGGCCTGCTTGTCCTTACTCAAGCCTCCATTAGGGGGCTCTACAGGCCAACACAACTGTTCCCCTCCAGACTTTCCTTTACAAGAGGCTTTGATATTCAGGATGGTTGCAGCTAAATATAGCCACCAAATATCAGCATAACAGAGGAATCAACAGATTCTCTGCAGTCTGCTATGTTTAAATCCCGAGAACATAGACAAACCATAAGCAGCAAGAATTCCTACACCATGTGAGACACTCTCTGCTTCACAATTTCACTTAATTCGGTTCATTCTGGTGATGGCTTTGCTTTTAAAACCTATTGTGTGATTTTGTCATGAGAATTAGAAGGCACAGATAATCTTGGCTCCAGTGAAACAGCCTCGTTACTGGGGGCGGAAAGGAAAACACGCTCTTGATGTAGTTGCTATGACACAAGTTTCCCTAACACCCACTCAAGGCAAGCATTGGCTTTCCCCACATGTTCATAACCATGGACCAATTTATGTTGTTTATGCTTGATACAGTGTCTTTTTTTGGTTTTTCATATTAACAAACTGACCACTGCAACCTTACACTAAGTGAGAGCTTTAATTTACTTTAAAAACAATCAATCCACAACCTTCAGGCAGCAACATATGCCCTATTGTAAATTATGAATACAAGCTTTGTTTCTTTTTGCAGTCTAACAAACAGTTGAGGAGGGCTCAGTGATAAATGTGACACTGGTGAGGGCACTGGATACAGGTGGCATTTCAGTATTAGCTTAGACATCACACTATCGAGTTGTAATTATGTCACAATGGGACACAATGTACCTGAGGAGTTTTTGCATTTGATGTTTTTCGGGGTTGTTGGTGACTTGGTAGGAGAGGCTTCTGGATCTGCATCATCACTTTGGTTTTGATCATTGTCACTTTCTTCTCGTACTGAGAGATCTGCATAATAACAAAAGCATACAGGTCAATCAACACATCAATACACTGAACCAAAACTGGAATAATTTGATTGGAATTGGCTCTAGCTGACCCACCTTGTTTGCACGCTGTGGTATCTTCCGCCTTGTCCTTCTTGTCCTCTCCCTCATCTGGTATTTTGCTCGCGATAGGGCTGGACACGTACAGTTTGTTGATATCTAAGGTGGTCTTGCTGAATGGGGACATGGAGGAGTACATGCTTGCATAGCCATTTGAGGAGCAGCTGAGGGCAGCCAGGTCAAGAGCTTTGCCCCCAGTGATGATAGGGATGTTGAGGGAGAGCTTGCGCCGGCGGTTTGGGGATGAGTTCTTGGCGATAGCCAGAGGAGGAGGGGAGGAGAACTTTCGGCTGGCCCTAGGTGAGCTGGGTGGCTCCCCATAAAGGAGTTTACTGTTCTGACTGCTGGCAAAGAATAACTCCAGGGACCTGCATCAAGGGAGGATATATGTGTATGACTTTAGTACATATGAATATGTTTCTTTGATATTTGGTAAGTATGCTCTATGTTTTAAGAACTTAGTTAAATACATAATAACCTCCCAAATTATTTATGCAAACCAAGTAAGCCCAGCAACCAGAAGTCTCTTTGCAATCGCATCTTGCTCTTTTACAGCAGGATACAAGCTGCAGTGTTGCAGAAAACCTCTCCCACTCCCCGCCACCTTCCTGGCGACCTCACGGGTTCCCATAAATAGCACAGCGAGTGATAGTGCGCATGGCCACTGCTGACACAAGCAACCAAGTGTGGGTGTCTCACAGTGACATGACAAGCGCCACGGGAGAGCATGCTGCAGGGTGTGGGGATAGGGAGCTCCCCCTGATCTGAACCCCACAGTGGGACCCTTGCTCCTGGCCTGTGGAGAGCTGAGTTAGCCCCACTGCAACACTCTGTCAATATTTCACACTATGGATCTTTTGCAGACAAGGAGAGAGGGAGGGAGGGGAGGGTGGGGTCCTGCAGCATGAAGGTTGGTTGCCATAGAGCAACAGAGCCCAGTTGAGACACTCCCAGACAAACAGGAGAGACTGGACCTAATTACCGCCTTCAACCACTGAACACACACGTAAATACACACAGACACACACACACACACACACACACACACATGCAAAATGATACAGAAGCATCACACAGCCCATCTGCTGCTTCTCTGCTGCTTCTCTGCGCTCACATTAACCAACTGAACAAACTCCTCAAGTTCAAACACAAAAACTCTAAGATCACTCAGTTCCTTTGAAGTCCTACAGACCTAAACACTGTTTATGTCACATGTAACACACTATAACAAATAACCCTGAACAGATTTTCATGTTTCACCTTCCTCTCATCCATCATCTATGAAATTCCAATTTGCTTCATTGCCATGACTATAATTACGTACAACATTGTCATATTAGTTAACACTGTAAGAATAATAATTCAGAATATTTAGAGGGTTACTCCAGAAATGTAGTATCATAATTTCATGAAGATGAAAGACTTACAAGAAACAGATTGGGAATGGTCAATGATGCAGCAGAGGCCAAGACTGGCATCAATGTAATTTCATTGCGCTGTCATTTTGCATAGCCGTACAACAACAATAAAGCTTTATCATATCTTATCCCACATTTCTCATAATGCAACTTGATAGCGTCTTTTTGATAGATGTGCCCTCCTGGTAAATACCCACATCTTTCAAAATCTACACACCTTTCTCTTAAAAATGTGTAATCACAAAGGCCAAGTCGAGATAACTCCGATCTATCTATCTATCTATCTATCTATCTATCTATCTATCTATCTATCTATCTATCTATCTATCTATCTATACAACAGCTGCATTTGTATCTAAATGTTGGCTTCTGCTCATGCCTTGCATTGATCAGAGACTTAATTTTCACATCATGATAGATCAATGTCATCTTTATGCAGCATGTCAAGGTCTGAAGGGACTACAAACTTTTCAAATACGATTTGTTTATCTATTGTAAAAGCTGTCAACAACCGTGCAACATTCAAGTCTGTCCTAATTGAGATGACTCACCGTGCAGGGATGGCACTGATGGGCTTCTTGTAGATGGTGATGAGTTTGTCTAGCACCACATCAGCGATGGTGAACACGCGATAGGAGTGCAGGAAGGTGTTAAGGAAGTCGATGGAGAGGAAACGGAGGTCAGTCAGTCTCTCCAGCAGGCGCTCGACGCTGGCGTAGCGTATCTGCAGCACCTTGCAGGAGTTCATCATCTTACTGAAGCGGATGTCCACATCGTCACAGTACAGGCTCGAGTCTGATCTGTTCACAAAAAAAAGAAACTAACTTATATGGCAGTAAAAGCAAAGAAGAAAAGAGGGAAGGGGTTGCATATATAAAAACAAGGCTTACTTGATCATCTGTGGTACTGTGACTTTGGAGTTGTCTTCAAAGGCATTCATCATCAACCCATTGCAGCGAATATTGTCTATGCACTGTAGGACAGATACAGCACAAGTAAACAGAGAGGACAGAGGAAATGTTAGCGAGTTCTGTAATATTCAGGCTTTCTGCCGACATCCTCGGCTTCTTGTGTGACAGTCTGTGACTTTGATTTGTGTTGACATGCCTGGCTGATGTCACTGGTCCATGCAGACTTCTCCTGCCTCGAGGAAGCCACCAAAATGACTGTGAATGACTGGCTGTCTTTTGGCTCAACGACAATCTTGAAGTCCAGGTGCTCCATGTCCTGGCCACTCTTGTCTGATTTGGCTTAGAGGTGAACATAAACACATAACTAGGTGACACTTTGTCTGTAAATTCATGTACACATTCACTACAGACCTAAAAAAGTTAATATTAGTGCTTCTACTGTGTCTATTTACGAAATATGAAAGAAAATTACAAATATATATGTAATTTTTGTGAATCGATATTACTTTCTAATGGTAGGTAGCATTTAGAAAACGATTCTTTAAATGTTCCGAAATATTACTAATACAATATTTATAAATCTGGCACAGTCTAGTATGCATAAATTATATACATCACACACAGTACATACAACACATATTTCTGTAAGCTGCTATACTGTATGAATAAAACACTCACACTCATCATCTGTCCCCTCAGGGTCCTCCATAAGAGTGCAGTCTATAAGGGAGACTACTCCATTCTGCAAACAACATACAATTTACATTTAGTTTCTTCACACCAGCCTCATGTGACACACTGCAACATTGCATAACATACCATAGGTTTACACTACATGCAGACCATGAACTGAGGCTCACCAGGGTCTCCGACGCCCTTGTAAATGACAGTAAGCTCCTTTGAAGAATACCTTGCTTTTTAAAAGTATTTAAACTACTTTATTTGTCAAAAGGCCAAGAACTGTTTGCAAGGTGTGATGAACCCCAGCTTTACAATTTTTGGCAATAGACCTCTTGCACAACTTGCAAAAAGGCACATACAATTATGAGTGACCCAGTGATCATTTTGAGAAATGTTTGCTTACAGTTAGATGAGGAGATTGTTATGACGCTAATGTTTGTATGGTAAAGAGCTTATAGCTTAGCAGAAAGACTGGAAACAGGGAGAAACTGCTACCTTGGCTCTGTCCAAAGGTACCACAATCCACCTTCCAATGTCTAACACTCACTAACACTTTATTTGTCTTTTATTTACAGTTTTTCTCAGTCGCTTTGGTACATTTCTCAGATCCGAATTGAAATTCTCAAAACTACTTTTTCAATCTTCACATCATTGTGTCACTTGTGCACATCAAAAAAGCAGATTCTCATTTCTTTGAACAAGTTGCAAATGCTTTGGTATATCCATGCAAATGATTATGTACAATTCTCTGCTCTTTCCTACATTATCAATTGCTTATGTCATGTTGATCAAAATGTATTATAATGGGTCTCTGTTGAATAGTCGCACCCCCCACAACATTTAGGCGTTAGTTCATTGCATAAGTCTTACATGCAAAATGGTTGAACAAGTTGTTATAATATATGAAGCATATTTCTATACATTTCCATTAGACTTTTTTACTAAATCTGTCCTGAATTGGTAAATTGCTCCCAGGTGAATCTTGACTTTCTCTAACAAAGTGAAATGTGTGAAGCGTTAGATCAACCAACGATCAACCAGTTTTCTGAAATAGCTCAAAGCTGCATCTCATAAACCATCAACTGGCAAGTATATATATAATGGAAGGACAAGGAATTGGACGGGGTCAACAGCCAGAGAGACGAAGAAGAGGAGTCCCATGTCAGCCTCACAGCGCCTGGACACTGAAATCCTGCTCCTGAAACAGGCACAACAGGACAGCTTTCCTGAAGAAGTTCAAGCACTTCAGACTGCAAGGGCAGTGCGCCCTAACAGCCGCTTAAATGCCCTGTCACCTGAGTATGACCAACGCCTGGGGCTTATTAGAGTGGGAGGTCGCCTGTGTAAGGCTGAGGATTTGGATGCTGATGCTCTATACCCCATAGTGCTATCACCGGATCATCATGTCACCAAACTCCTCATACAAGATTACGACGACCGGCTCCTACATACAGGTCCTGAGCGTGTTTTTGCTGAGTTGCGAAGAATACTGGGTACTCAGCGGTAGGAAAGCTATAAAGAAACATCAACGCCTGTGTCTGCAGTGCAGGAAGTAGCGCAGTAATCCCATCATCCCTAAAATGGCTGACCTCCATGCCTCTCGGCTCCGCCTGCATCAGCCTCCATTTTGGTCCACCGGAGTGGACTGTTTTGGTCAAGATATGCAGACGACGAGAGAAGCGCTGGGACATTATTTTTAAGTGCCTCACAACACGGTGTGTCCACCTGGACCTGTTACCGAGCATGGACACAGATTAATTTCTCATGGCTTTACGCCGCTTCATGTCGAGGCGGGGGAAGAACTAGAACAGCAGTCAATCAAAGCCTAGTTGTCGTTGTCGTCAGTCACATGTCCTCATTGGCTTTGGGGGCATGTACTGCCTGAGCACTGATTGGCTTGGTCAGGACGTGCAGGTCAGGAAATGACATAAACGGACCGTGTATGGTTTGTTATTTGTGTTATTACGTTACGTGTTGGACTGAATACATGGACATATTGAGGAAAATATTCCAGTTTTATGGAAACGGATTTCATATTTCACAAGAATGGATATTTGGCGAGCTGTACAGAAAGTCCCGAGTCATAAGATGATCGTTGTGGATAAAGGGAAGACTTTGAAGGTATGTAGCATTATAGCTGTTCTTACTTTAGCTGAGTGGCTAGCCGAGCTAATTGCTAATACTATTACGGCTGTGAGCAACCATACAATGTGTGAGTGGTCTTGAATGAATCAGGACAATCTAAGCTTTCTAACAATGCACGGCATGAATATATATGTTTAAGGGTTGCTGTTTAAAACATTCAGAAGAACGTGTCGCTACCTCCTAACATCCGTCCCGTCCCGTAAGAGGAACAGCGTGCATTAAGAGGATAAACTGCTCTTCATTCATAGGAACATACACTCTGCCTTTTCACTCTAGAATACGGTGTGTTATGTGTGTGTAGTGTGTGTGTTTAATCCAAGACATGATGTAGTCATGCATTGGAGTGGAGGAATGTTAGCATTGATGTGGCAGCCAGGTACAGAATTACGAGTTCGTTTTTTACATTGATCAGAGTCAACTGACTCACTTGCGTTGATGCTGCCTCTACCGCTACTCGTTTTTTGTTTTCAAACGACGCATCGACGCACAGTTTTTGCGTCGACGTATTTTTTGCTTTGGCATGAGCCAAGAGAGGCTCACAGGACTGGCTGTTATGTCAATTGAGCGTGATATTCGCCGGTCTTTGGACATGGAGGACATTGTGGTTGCCTTTGCTGAAGCCAAGGCTCGCAAACAGCAGATGTAGATATTTTGCATATTTTTGAACGGTTAATCTTATATGTGTGTGTGTACTTTTATCTATGTTGGATTTTATATTTAATACCGAATTTGCAGTTTGTTTATATGTTAATTGCAAATGTTCAAATAAAATAAGTAAACATACTATGTGTGCAGTAGCCTATATGCAACATTTGTAAGCAGTATTTGCACTGTTAAGAAATATTTTATTGATATAATGTGTGGTTGAACTTCAACAGTGTGTCTATGCTGTGGTTCCTGTAGGCTTTGGGCGGGCGGGGCGTAGGTTTTTTTTGCTGTGGTCCAGGGGGTGTCGGCGTCGGTGGGCGGTGGTGGTGGGGGGGCCTCCAAGTTCATTTTGCTTGGGGCCCCCAAATTCCTTGAAACGGCCCTGTACAGCGCTAACTGCCCATCCTTCAACCTCGTCAGAGATGGCGGCAGTCCACTTCTGACCTATCAGTGGGACAAGTGGTGATGGTTTTAGACTCACAGTTACCACATACCCTTTGGCCAGTGGGCAAGGTTACTTGGGTCATCCCCAGTAGTGATGGAAGAGTCAGGCTCGCAGAGGTAAACATTGGAGGACGCACACAGTCGCCCTGATGCCAAACTAATTGAACTCCCAGAAATGCCTGCTGATACTGGCAGTAGTACCCCCTCTTAGCAACAGGGACCTTTATTGGATTTCTAATTTGCTTAACAAATTAGGGGGCGGCTGTATAAAACCCCCGTTGCACTCTCTACTTGGACTGACCCATGACATCATCAGCAGTAGCGGAGGTGATGAAAATAGTCACATAGTTGGACAAGTCCAGTCGAGTCCAGTCAGAGTTACATGCATCATTTATAGACCTGTCCAATCCTTTGTTGTGGACATATGTGGACGTTCATGAGAATATACACCATACTCTGTTCACAACAACCTTGAATAAAGCAGTTGACAATTGAGGAATACACGCAGTGGAAGTCCTTTCTTCATTCGATCAGTTGTTAGCCTTCTGACAGAGGCTGGGACTATCTGGTTGTAGCACGCCAGTGATAACTCACACACAGTGTCCCTAACAGAAGTGTAGGGACACTGGTAGGCAGTGTGTTTTGGAACCAAACTAACTGTTTGCCTGCTAAGGTAATGTCATACTACTAGCCCTTTAAGATAATACCAACAGTATAAGTTTTAGATTTTCTGTGTGTAAAACAAACAAAAAGAAAGAAGAGACTATAAGAATTATTTGGAGTTTTTGACATAAAGTGCCTTTGCGAATTGTTTTAACAAACTTACCATTTTAAACATTTTTTTTAGACAAATGAATTGTTTGGGTCTTTTTGTGTTTGCAAACCCATCTGCCTCAAATTGTTCCTTGAGGAATTAATACTTAAAAATTAATTATTGGTTCGAAGTATGCTTTATTTTTTAAAAACAGTACATTAAAACTGCAGTTTTTACTATATTTAAAGGCTTCACTTGAAAGTCAAAGTGACATCAAGCAGCTGCTTTCAAACAATACGCAATGTACAATAAGCATGAGCCTGTGTGTGTGTCCGTGCGTGCACAGACTTGTATGAGCACTTGTAGCTCTATAGTGGTCATTGCCACTGATAAAAGCCACGGCATTGCTAACCCTTTAGCTTTCATCTGCTGTCAGTTACTCCGTTCAATTTAGCTCTGAGATTCAGGGCTTTGCGGTGCTGTAAGATTGATTTTTGAAATAGTAACTCCACTGCTAGCTCAGCAGCATAGGCCCACCTTGGTGAGATGAAGCTTTCCCCCAGAACCCCTGGTGCAGATGATTAAATGCTTGGAGAAGAGAAAGCACTGCCTCTCCCCCTCCTTCTTCAGAGATAGAGAGCCCAGTCGCCCACGGGTGATCTTGCCCTTCTCACTCATCGGCACCTGGATGAGAGACCCTGTACGTGGGAATAAAAGAGTGTGTGCAAATAGAAGGAAGAGGGAGGGAGAGAGAGATACATATATAAATGGAAAAGAGTTAAGAACAGGGGGTTTAGGATTAGAAAAACTGCTCCTCTACATATGAATACATGTACAGTCACATGAGATACCCAAGATTAAATAATCTACTATTTCTATTTTCCCTTTTCTCAACCATCAAAGCCTGTTGGGGATGTGTGACATTTACAGTCCCAGATTCATCATCAGTTTGCCTCAGAACAGTCTAATTACACTTGGAAATTAAAGACTCATCTCACGAGGATGTACATGTTGTTCCCCAGAGAGAGATTAGCCCTTTTTTTTTAAACTGAGTATTTCCCCCACTGCAGAGCTGGAAATGTGAGATTATGTTGTGAGACAGGTGATGAGGGACAGGAATTTCTCTCTTGTAGAATCAGAGGTTTCTTTGCTGAGAGCGGATCTGAACGCAGGAGTTACCTTGTCTTACAAACGTCTGGCTGGTGTCGAGGAGAATCTCGCAGCCCTCTACAATCATGCGCTCTATCGCCAGGTTCTTCCTGATGTTCTCAGTCTCGCTCACTTCGTCATGCATGATTCTGGGAAAAAGGACATTTCACTGTTATTTTTTGTACTGTACAGAATGCCCTATGGAAAAAAGGCACAAAGAGACACTCATGTACAAGAAGCCATTTGCTTATTTGTGTGTATGTGATGAAAAGTGACATCTTGCTAAATTGAGACAACATGCTTGTCTTGTTTTTGATGATATTGCACAGTACCATCAACAGCATTGTACCTGGAAAGCTCCTCCAGCTTAGATTTTGCGTAGTCCAGACTGTTTCTCTCTACATGTTCATGGGGTGTGTGGGCCAAAAGTTCGTGGAGCGTAAGAATGTAGCGGGGAATCTGCCGAGACAGAATAGACAGCGACAGGGGAGTTACACTCAACGATAACAGCTTACATGCATGCATAAATGTAACCAAACATGCACACACAGGAATATACACGTGCCAACATACTGGTACACTAATGAGAAGTAGATCAGTGGAGAGCACAATCTACACTCATCAGCAAAATTTATAATATCAACACAGCACAGCCTGCAGTAGGCCCCAGCAGAGTGGACTGTCGGAAAACTGCGTGCCTAGCCAGAAAGGAGCCTGAGCTGCAAAAACAACTGCTTTTTACATGAAAAACAGTACAGGGATGTTCTGAGCATAAGCAGACAATGCCTGCTGTTTATGTTGTTGATCAGTGATGCTATAATATGGGACAAGAAGGAAGTGGGTCTTTGAAGCCAAGACCTGACTGAGCCACTCTGGCCAGAAGAGAAGCCAAGACACATTAATGAAAATATGCTCTAAGGTGGATATTAGTCACCACACCAGCAATAATTTATGAAATTTGGTTACAGTGTTTTTACTGGATCAAATCACCTCAATTAAATAATTTTATTTTTCTAATCAGAGAGGCACAATTCAACTTAGAATTAACTTGACATATTACCAACTATCTCCTATAAGTGAAACTGCTGATGTAATGACAACCCATTCATATAATGGCCTTTTTTTAAGTTGGCCAATCATTCAGAGGCATCTTTAAGTTAAAGCTCTTTCTGTCTTTTAGGAATATACTTTAGTTCATGTGCAGAAATATCAAATCCATCTTATGCTTTCCTCTAAAAACTGTTGCATTTGAAGATATTGACTCAAAAGAGTGTCTGACTTAAAAAAACACATATGTAATTTATCTGTTATTCTAGAATGTAAACTCCTCCTCAGGATGTTACAATACCCAAATTCACAATGACAAAATAATTGCTGAAGTTATATGTAGAAAATACTGCAGTGTTGTCATTTATAAACTTAATTTATTACTTAAGAGTTTTAAAATATTTCAGATTTAACTGCAGTATAAATTTAAAAAGTAATCATTTTAAAACACTTGCCAATTAATTTGTGAGTGATAGTGGGCTGCAAACCCACTAAAACACTAAAAAGTCACAGTTGTCCAGTGACAACTTCACACACATTCAGTTTTAAGAATGTAAACTAAATAAATTTCTAGGCCATATAAATGACAAATACAATATATAAAGAATATTCAGTGATATACACAAATGAAAATGGACAAGTGATTCATTTTCGGAGTGATAATAAATTACAGTTATGAGTTTTGGAATTGGTGGTGGGTCTATGTTGTTAAGCTTTAAACATCCAGAAAACAATGTGGCCAACAGCTAAAACTGGGTATCATTGGCATAGCAATAGTCAACTAGCATCAAGTTGGTGAATTATATGGCCCAACAACAGACAACAGACCATAAAGACAGAAGAATGTCTGGGAAACCACAGAGTTAACAACAAAATCTGTCTCCAGTCTGCACTTCTACAGCAAACAATGGGACTGCCTTTATTTCCTGTGTATATCAGTGGGACAAATTAGCTAACCTGGAACATGGGGTAGGTGAGGAAGGTCTCCAGGGTTCTCTCCTCGCAGTCGGGTTTGGCCTCATACTGCTTCAGCAGCTTGTCAAAGTCTCGGTTCTGCTTGCAGTGAGCAAGGATCTGCAGGCTGTACTGGTGGTTCCTCACAAACTCCTGGTAGATATTCAGCATGGGCAGCAGGATATCGAACAGGTCGGCTGTGGAGAGATCAACATCGACACACGGGGAGATGTCAGTTACAGCAATGAAAATGAATCAAACAAACAAACAACACTGCTGGTAAAAAAAAAATGACTATCTTTACAACTACACACAAAAAAAGACTTCAAAATAGCCACATTATGAAAAAAATCATTAAAATGAAACAAAGAAATTAGAAAAGATTTTCTTACCCAGCACTAATGTTGGCCAGCTTGCTATTCTGGCTTTTAACCCCTGGTAAAATATCTGATGTAGAAACATGATAGTTTCACTGAAAAAGAAGATATTAGGAAAAAGAGTTAAAACTGATTTTTTTTTAAAATCCTCTAATCTCAAATAAATTCAGAGTTAATAATTTTGCCAACATCCAGTGAAGTAAATGTAAGCCCTGATAGAAGACAGCGTGCATGAGAGCATGGGTGTGCCGGTTTTGAGCATGAACATGCTTGGATGAGTGTGTGGGTGGATTCTGAATAGACCAATGAGGTTTCATGCAGATTAGTGTCTCCATCATTATATTGTTTGTGTGTCAAGAGTTGTTCTGATGGGACAGAAAAAAAAGTGGAAACACAAATTTAAGACTGTCAGATTATATCCACATGGTACAAAATCGGAATACAGCTTGCAGAGATCTTGTGTAATTTTTGTTCAAATAGTTAGAAATAATGCTTTTTTGATTGTTAATTATTTCAAACTTAATCTTACTGTGGACATAGAAACAAAGCTAAAGTCTATGATGGATCCTTCTGGTAGCATGAATGTACAACAAACTAAATATTCTGCCAAATGGTGAAATAATTTCACTTATGCAGTTGTCCTCCTCCATTTCTTCTAGAAATGTTTGTCAATATTGAAAGCAGGAAGATACACTGGTGCACTAGCATAAAAAAAACAACTCTTGAAATAAGCAAATCTTGTGAGATCATTCTGCTATCTTTACGGATCAAGCAATAAATAATTAATATAACTTGTGGCTCTCATGAAAACGGGTTCCTAATGTCTTTCTGCTCTCTTATGGTAGAAAATCACTTCATGTAGCTTTAAGTAAATTACATTTTTGGACTCAATAATAGACAAAATTATTTTGTAAAAGTCCTCCCTGTGGAGGTTTATTTTAATTGAATGTTTTCAGTGTCTTTTGTTGGTGCATTGTTATGCTTTTTGTAATGTTACTACCTGACTGTCAATTAGCAGAATACAGTGAGCACACATAATACAAACCAATTGTCTCAAATAAACACTGCATCACAGTGCTACCGTACCAGTGATCCAAACCCCCACAGAGCACCTTTAAGACATTTTGAAGGGTAATCAGTGAATATGTGAGGAAAGGATCCAACCTGTTGAGAAATATGCTGCTGACGTCATCATGGGTGATGGGTGGCTTCTTGGAGCTGGCTGCCATGCGGAGCGGCCTCAGGAAGTTGTTCACCAGAATGTGAAGCTGCTGGACGTACTCAGCCTCCGAGTCCAACATGCTGAACACCACCTGGTTCCTCTTCCTCATGCTCTCAGCATGTGGTGAGCGGATGTAATCCTGGATGATGGTCTTCCACTTTCTCCTGCAGATCCAGCCTCGCAGGAAGCTCTGGACCTGCGGAGAACCGGGGTTTTGAAGGCTGTGGTCAGTTTCTCAACAACTTAATTTACTGTGATAATGCAGTGACAGGTTTGAATCATTTGCATTACTTTTTTGATTTTCTTGATTTCTGAGTCATCATCAGTCGGGGTGGCTGCTGGGCTGGCGTGGATCTTCTCATTGTCTTTGTGCAGCCCAGAGATCTGGCAGGGCATAAACCGCAAGAAAGACCAATCATTGCCACTTACACACTTCTCTTCTTCTCACTTACTGTACCAGCATGTAAACAAAGTGACTAAGTCAACAGGACAGGACCTGTCAGTACTGTCAACGCTGAGAGAGTAGCTTGACTAAACTAGCTGTGTTCACTTGGCTGGTATCTCTGCACCAATATTTATTTACATTGGTCATTTAAATGAAATGTGTACCAAACTGTCCTACATGTTAACAAGAGGTAAATAGGCTTCTGGAAAAAACAAAAAAACAACAACAAAAACAGACTGGAGCTGCCTTAAACTGTTTGAAGCTAAGTGTCTCCATTTACTTTGTAGACGCAAGAGAGTTAATTGTCATTGCATTTCATGGAAGAGATGCAATATAAATCTGTGTTCATGCATATTCAGCACATAATTTGATTTCAAGCATTACATTTGCACATTAAAGTGAAATGACTATTTGATCTGAAGAATACAGCTGGGAACGCAGCCCTTTTGTAGGTATTGTTTCCGAGAGAGGAGATGCAAAGTGGAGAGCAGTTGGTCTGGACACAGCTCTCTGTGGCGGGCTTCCTCCACCATTGTGATTTAGTCAGACAGGACAAAACAGTGTTGAGGACCCCAATAAAGAAGGAGACCCAGTTCCAAAAAAGCAAAAACAGATCATGTTCAGGATAAAAGGAATCACTCTGAATATTACCTCTGACTTAAGCCTTTCAATCTCTATTTCTCCATCTTCTATCTGTTGTCGAAGTTGCTTAGCAACTGTTTTTTCCGTCTCCACAATCTGAAGTAGATGAAGATACTTCTGCATGAGAGTCTCATGCTCGTTGGCCAAGTTTCTGTAACTGTGACACACACACACACACACACACACACACACACACACACACACACACACACACACACACACACACACACACACACACACACACACAGTTTGTATTGTAGCTTGAGTAATGAATTCCACATCAGTGCATGTAGTTTCAGCTCACATCAAAGCAATTGCATTTTACTTGTGAACAAAGCAGTTTTTCTTCAAGTCTGTCATTCCTCATTTCTTGACCCCACTTATGAAACCATGGCAACCTCCTCTACAGACTGAGCACATCCGTCAAAAATTACTTACCCTCTACTGACTAATTCAACTCCTAATTGCCATGTCTACACATTTCACTGATGTGTCCCTTTACCTGGCGTGTGATATGGCAGCCACCCATTCATCGCTGTCCTTTACATCTTCTGTGCGTAACTCAAGCGCCTTTTGGTTTTCTTGGGTAAAGCTGACAGTGAAATAGTACTGAAACAAACGGGGGGGGGGGTGGTGGTGGTTAGAAACATTAACAGTATCATCAACCTGACATGTTATACGTTCCACACAGAAAGGAGAATTCATTATTGGATACTTTCTAGATACAGTAAATCTATTATATAGTGGCTTGACTGAAGCTTCTCCACCGCTTTTGTCTTTGTGTTTGTTCCACTGCCTCGCTACTGCAGACATCAAGCGGGTGACTTAAAACCACACAGGGCCTGGGGAAGCCACATCTTACTCGCCCACCACTGCAATTGATAGAGCTCACTGAGGGAAGCCTCCCCCAGCTCGATTCCTGGGATGTCTCTGGTTCCCAGGAGGAAATGCCATAAGACATGGAGGCTGGAGCCACGGCCAATTACATAACTGTACGATACCTGTTTCCTAGCAACTCCAGTCAATGTGAACAGTTGGGCTTGTTTTTGCGTTTTCTTTCTGTGTCACTCGATTCTTGATGAGCATGCTTTCTTTCTTGTTGGGCTCCCAGCAGCAACTAATTATGAACAGTGTAGTTGTAATGAGGGAAGCATGCACTTTTTTTCAAAACATGAATCTTATATTCATCAAGTTAGGAACTCAATACTTCAGGCTATGTTTTTTTTCTGCATGTTAAGTATTCCTGTGCAATACAAACCCTCCTTGTAAAAAAACTGCCTCCTTTGATTGGACGAATGTCTGTTTGCAGAGGACCATCACAGACTTGTTAAATGCAGCAGTGGAATGAAACCATGTATGTTCAGTCAAGTGCTTTGACAAAGTAAAATCATGATCATGTGTTTTTTACTCTATCACATGTATTTGGCAGCTACAGTTATTTTGCAACATTTTCACACAAAAACATATAATGAGCTTATATAGAGATTTTGACTTGTACCTTTACTTGTAATGGAGTATATTTACACATTGGTAATGTTATTTTCATTCAGTAAAAATATGAATACTTATTTTATATGAATATGAAATAATGTGTGAACTATTAACCTTTCCATCAAATATAGTGATGTTTGTGGATTTTTATACGGTTAATTTTCTTCATAACTGAGTGTCTAATTGGCTGCTAATAAATATCTGTGCAGTGAAAATGAGACAGGAAGTATTTTCTCACATCAAGGAGAGAATAAAACATCACCTTTTTTTTATAAATGAGCAAACTATTGTTTTTTTAATGCAATCAATTAGCATTTTGGATTTATTTCATGTTAATGAAGGCCTTTTTAATGAGAGCTATGAATTTCCTTTTAAAACATAAATAATAAAATAATAAAACACCTCTAAAAGCGAGATGTCATCTTTTCCTGTGGACTTCTCCAGCTGTGTCGAGGGATGAGTATAGACTCTAATCTTTGGCCTGCATATGTTCAACAGGCGCCTATCAACCTGCAACTGATCATTATTCATGGCTGACTGCTCTTCCATCTTCACATTCATTAGGTATTCATCCTACCGTCAAAGAAAATCTATTTCTGGCAGGGAGGCATGCATGTTGTTGTAGTTTTCCCTCATGATCTCTCAAAGAGCGCGATGAGTGTCTGGTCTGAGGCGATGTTAAGCGCACTGTCTGCTTCCTGCTTTATGTTTATGGCTGAGTCATGCACCTTTAAAATCATTGACACATCTGAAATATATGATCGGATAAAACCTGTGATATTGTGCATTGAACGAGAAATGCTTCTTTTGTTTTGATTGATTGTTCTTTTTACATTAGTATAGTAATTCTTCTCTTGTATAATTGCTATTGACTAATAAACAACTCTCTTTTATTGCAGCAATACTATAATGGACTTTGCTGAACCATTTAATGAGATCTATACTGTAATATATTCCCTGGAGACCTAATTGAGAGTAGTAATTCTACTTTAATGAGAAGCTTTAGTTTGGATGTTAGCCCTCTCCATACCAACAACCCCAAAGAATGCAGTATATCTTCTACCAGTACATGTTGAAGTCGGAGCTTTCGATTTAAAATACAAATCATAACAAAGCAAATCAGCCATCGCTTGCTCCTGCAGTCTCTAGTGGATTTGGTTGGAGTGCTGCTGTTTCCAGTGCGAGCGAGCTGTGTTTTCTATAAATGGACTCTGACCCCTCTGAGGTACCGCAAGGAACAAATTTAGCCTGGATAGCACTCGCATTAATAGGAGAGATGCGACACACTACTTCTCTCCTGTAGTTACCCCACCTCTCCCAACTGCATCATTCTTTACGATGCAAATAAGGGTTGCCATAGAAACCCCGAGCTCAAAATCATTTTCACACTAACTGCATTTGAGGATAAATATAATGTAGGGATTATGGTGGATTTCGAAAACGTTGCCACAAAACCATACATCCAGGTGGGGATAGGAGATAGAGGTGATATTTTCTTATTTAGTCTCATTAGGGATGTTTGTTTGTTTACAATTGGAGGTGACTTTTCAAGCAGCTCTTCATTTCAGTCATACAAGCCATTTATTATTGCTGAACCTCTCCATGCTTTCACTCTCTGCAAACAGGATTCGTGGAACAAGTATCTTTACAATACTTGAATTCATGAATTCAGTCCAATGGCAGATAACTATGCACCAGGATTTAACATTTCTGTGTTCAAAACAGCACAATGCAGGGAGAGCTGCACTGCTGATAACATTTTGAAAGAATCCAAATTCTTTCAGGGAGGTTTTTTGGGTGCATTTAAAGCAACTGTGAGAGCACAACATTAGCCAGTGTGTTGCATTCTGCTTCGTCAGCACAAGGGCAGCTGTTCACAGGAAGAACCTGGACTCACTTTGGATTGCAGCCCTACCTACAGAGTCAGGCACAGAGCCTGGAGTGAGGAGAGGAGAGCTTGTGGCCTAAACAGTAAAGCATTGCTGTATGTTCTGTCAGCTATTTATTTACAATAACAGTTATAACAGACCTGCTAACCTCTCTACTCCTCACTTCTGTGTTTATTCTTGCAGATGATGATTTCAATTTGAAAACCATGCCACATATGTCCTTTGTCATGCTGTTCATGGGGTTGTGGGGGAAAGCCTGAATGTCAGATGAAATTATAAAATGTGATACTATTATCATGATGTATAATGTAAATAAAGGCTCAAGCATCTGAAAAATAATCTCATTTTGGCCATGTAGATCAGAGCTGATTGATCACTGGAACCCTGCTGTTTCTTCAGCCTCCACTGTAATTTCACCATTTTACCACAAGATGGAAACCTTGAGGCCACAACTTTTTTTTTGCATGTTTCATTAGGATCATTATAGATATATCACTCTCCGCCCCGAAGAAATGTCAAAAAAGATGATGACTGAAAGTCAAAAGCAAAATATGTGACCAACCAGTATGCAGATTTTTAAAATTGATAAATCCAGAAATCCGATTACATTTCATGCACCACTGAAAACTATCCCACCAATAAAAAAAGGAAAAGAAAAAAAAGGCTCGAGCGCGGGTTTGCTGCAACCCCAAGCAAAACACTGCATAGTCCCACTGCCAGGGTTGCTGTAATATCATTAGGTGTTCATATTGTTACCTCATCATTAATGCCATGCATGGATTACATAACGTGCAATACAGCAATCTGGGACCTCGTGCTATTCTGCTGCGCTGGATTTGAGGTCATCATGCGATGGGAAATAAGAAGAATAAATGCATAAGGAAAGCGCTTTGATGGGGACTAAAATAGAGTTGAAAGGCGCAGGAACAAATTTTGCATTCAGTGTTTCACCTCGTCAATATTTCAACATGAAGCCTGCAAAACAATAAAGCAGTGCCACGGAGAGGGAGAGAGCTTGCGCGCGTGCGTGTGTGTGCGCGCTCTCTCCATACCTGCTTTTCCAAACACTCCTTGGCTGACAGTGAAGGTTTCGGTGAAGGCGCCCTGTCGCATATGCATCCTTCCAGCAGGTATAATCCGGAGGGTCGAGAACTGGACTCGTTCTCAAAATAAAATAGCATATTTTGTAACAAAGCAAACCACTTTGTGTGCCATTTTGTGTTGTCTGAGCTCTTTTTGCTCAAGCACCCTCGTCTTGTACCATCCTTTTTTGCCAAAAGCCCCAAGTAGGTGACATGACCATCATTAAGTCGTATTCCCTTCTGCATTTTGATAAGGAGACTTCGGCTGCGCAAGGTGGATCGGTCCTTACATCCTTCTGGAGTCTCTCCGGAGAGAAAATCAAATAAAGAAAGACCAGATGTTGACTTTCTGTATGCGGACTTCTAGCAGCAGGCTTGTCCACTTTGTCCGACGCATTAACCGTGTTGGCATTTAAGTAAAAAGAGAGGAACAAAACGCGCAGCACAAGTCCTGCATCCTAAAATGTTCTGTTATACTCCGAGCGCTTTGAAGGTCCACATTATCCGATCGTGTAAAAAAAAGACGGAAGAGGAACGAGAAAAAAACAGTCCAAACAACGCAAGATGAGAAGGAAAGGGGTTTGTCCTTTTCTCACATGAAATCTCCAGAAACCAGTAGGCTTGGTGCTGAGCTCGGCAGTGCTGCTGGGCGAAGTCACATGACGCATGCTTGGGAAAGCAGATTTCAGGACCTTGGACAGGGACGTTTCAACAAGATGCCGCATAAGTTGAGTTTCCTTCTCAGTCACCCCCATCAAGCCGATCATCAAGCCAGTGTAGGAATATAAGAGGAAAATGGAAAGTGGTGCACGTTTAAAGACAGAAATCCCCCATTTTAATGGTCGTTTATAAGCTTCAGGGTCAATTCATTTTCACTTTATATTCTCTGAGAAATTTCTGTTCTGATTTTGCGGCTGATTGAACAGTTTTAAGTTAAGTATTTATATCAAAACTTCACGTAAATTTGCAAGTGGATCCAGTTTTCTTTAATACAAAATGTTTTGTCATGGAAACCAACAACCAATCTACAACCAATCCATATAGATATTTTCAATTTTTAAGTGGATGCATCACTAAAAGTTTCTCTATGACCTTGAGCACAAATAAGCCATTTATTTGGTGTAGCTCAATTTCTGGCAGAGAGCTATTTTTAGTTTATACTTTCAAACCTGAAAAAAAAGGTCTGAGGTTACAATGTGTGTCTTTTCCCCAATTAGACAAAAAGTGATCATTTGTACTTTCGGAGCTTTCAGCTGCATTTCAGAGTCTTCATCCACCATAATAAACAGTAAAATGAAGCTCGAGTTGAAATTATTTATCCGGTCAAGAATGAACCAACCACAAACCCAACAACGTTACATCACTGTTAACACATTTTCAAACCATATTTTAGACTTTTTTGTGTAATAACTCTCTTTTGTCATCTGTTTTAATTGTTGTGAGGGTTGATTTATTACAATTACTCTGCATTACCATCAGTAATACATCAGTAACCCTGACAACAATTAAACTAGACACAATGTTCACTGCAATGGATTACCAATAAGGTCAAGCCTCTGGTTTTCATGCTATCACTGCTCACATTAATGGAAAACAATGACTGCCCAGGAATTGTGGAGGGAAAAAAATCGTAAAGTAGTGTATATGACTTTTAGTTAATAGGATAAAATATGTTTGTATGGGTGAAGATCAGTTGTAGCTGTGAGCGGCTGCTGCTGCTGCTGCATTTTAAACCTAAAGAGAGCCAACTACAGTAAATCAGGGTGCAATCGCTGGCAGAAAGTAGATAGAGGAAGACAAACTGCTGTGACTAGTTGGCTCTGCAGGATCTTAAGCAAGCAAATATTGATAACATTGGTCAGGTATAGATCAGATCCAGATATATGGATTATATGGAAAGAGGAGCATCCAAGCTAAATGTGAAACTGTGGAGTCTTTGTGAGGAATCAAGCAGTAGTCACATATTATAAAAACAACACCTCTTGATCTGAATTCACACAATTATTGTGCAAGATGTTACTATTTCACTAATTAAAAATATGTATGGCTTATCTAAACCAATTTTAATACACACATTTTTTCTCTTAGGTACACATTTTAGGATTGAGGTTATTTTATCATCCATTATTTGTTTCCATGGAGACTGTTAGACAACAACAAAGGACACAGTACTCGAGAATGTCATGTGATATGAGACCCTACTATCACACAACATCACCTACAATCAAACAAACCAACCAACAAACAAAATGCAAGTGATACAACTCTTATATCACAATAAAGATTTGTTTATAGCTATAGTGGCAGGTATGAAAGATCTCTAAGCATGGGTTGATGGTAGGCTATATGTATATACTCCACCTTTTCTAGCACATGATTTATCGTCCTGTGGCCAAATTCCCTCAAAATGTTGAAAGTTTTTCTCTCACATTCATTTAAGTTCTAGGAAATCAAGATAATATGACAATTCCTTAAAGTGTACTGAAAGTAGAAAATACAGAGATTTGGTGAGTTTTCATATTAACATTAATACACGTGTAGTCTGACTGTGGTCCCTTCAGGTTTCTCTTGGACTGTTTTGTCATCTGCTTTGTTGAGGTGTTTGTTTCCTTAATAAATGAAATAATCCCCCAGAGAACCTCATTAGGGTGGGTCTCTAATATTTCATCTTCCTAACTATACTGTTAAGTTGGGCTCTGCACTCTCAATTTAGCATTTCATACTAGATGCAGTACCACCTTAATAGATTTGTTAGTTTAAAAGGGTGATTAAAAGTAAATAAATAAAAAACAAAGTGAAACTGCAGTGTGAGCTTGTTTGGGCTGTACCGTGATGTCATGTGGGAACTGACAGGCTTCTGTGTCTCGGTGGATGCAGAGCTGAACTATAAAACATGCTCAAGCACACAGCCAATATGCCTCTTTGAGTACCCAATTTGTTTAAAAGGCACAAGCTCTAATCTGCTGCTGTCAGTCCTCTGGCTACTTCTCAGAGAGGAGGTTTATTTATTACTCCATCTCTATTGTCTCTCTGATCTATTCTGCCATAAATCCCTCCAGGCTCTGCAGCTTCTTCTTCAACAAGCCCATTTTTTTAACACTTCAATTAGCTACTCACTTGTTAAATATTAAGTAAATGGAGAAAAAAAAGTGGGTGATCAGTGAAACCCTGGCTGAGATGTAGTGAAATGTAAGTGAACATCTGTTTTGGTAATAAACTGATCCAATGTTAGCTACATGTGCAATTAATGCTGCCAAGATTTGAATAGATTTGCACAGACACACGTGTGAGCGGCTGATAACACTGTGGGTATTGTCAGTCAGCGCTGAATGAGCCAAGGTGCAACACAACAGGGCTGTTTTGCTTAACGTGCTCTAAAACTTAAGAGAGCAGCAAAGGCATGACCCAAAACGAGTCTGAATGTAGCTACTACCAGGTTTTTCAGCAAAATTGTGTGTGTGTGTATGTGTGTGTATGTGTGTGTATGTGTGTGTATGTGTGTGTGTGTGTGTGTGTGTGTGTGTGTGTGTGTGTGTGTGTGTTTGAAGTGATCTGAATCAACAGTCCTTCAGTAGCACAAACTGAGGCTCAATGTCCCTGCTGGAGAAAATACAAACAACTGATTGAGCAGGGAAGGTGTGTGTTGTTTATGGGTGTCAGTGACAACTGATCAGAGTGTATTTCTGTACAAAAAGAGCTGATGTTTCACCAAGTACATTGAGTTCACATCCTCAACATACTGTATATATATTTTCTCACAGTTAACTGATAATTACATTCAAAATATATATTTGGAAGTAGTGCTAGACATTTTCTTTTAACTATAACAATTCATTTAATCAGTTTAAATTGTATATTTAATCTCTAACTAACAATTATTTACATCACCAATTAAGCTCTTGATTTTTTTTTGATCAATTGATTAATAATTTAGTTTAATAAAATGTCGGACAGCTGTGAATGGCCATCAAAATATAGAAGAACTGTTGATGAAGGCTTAAAATTGATTTGGTTCAAACGACAACCAAAGATTTTCACAAAACAAACAAAAACAGAAAATCATCACAATTCAGAAGCAGAAACCATCCGTTTGGTAGGTTTGCTTGATAAATGACTTAAATGGTTATTTGATCATAAATATCATTGACAATTAATTTAATATTGATGAACATTAACTAACAAACTATTAAAAAGTCACATGTAGAAATCCACATTTGAACTGCACAAGTACACATTTTTTATACACATGTTGGATTTGATTCAGTAAAATATGAAAATTATTTGCAGTCCAAATTATTTGCAAACATAAAAACATAATTCTCAAACTACCATTTCATTCTGTCACACTGTGTTAAAATTGTTTATTTTATTTTTTTAAATCTAATTTGATTTTATTTGATTTAAAAATGATTCTATTCATGACATCGAGAGATTTTTTTTTTTAAACAACAAAACAGAAAAAACAGTCATACACCACTCTCAGCCTTGTTTGACATTGTGGTCTGTCCCTGTATGTGTGTAGGAATGTGTGTGTGTGTGTGTGTGTGTGTGCATGTGTGTGCTTGTGTGCTTGTGTGTTTGTGTGTGTGTGTGTGTGTGTGTGTCAAATGGTGTTTTGCTGTAACGGTTCATGCTGCTGTGTAGTGTTCAGCAGAAGATGCCGCCGTGGTGTCCTCGTCCTTCCCTGAGCCGCCTATGAAAAGGCTCCAGTCCTAATTACATGATCCACCAAGCTTCTAATTCGCCATACTCCTCTCAAATGACATTTACTAATTACTCCTTCCTTTTTTAGAAACAGCTTTCTGGATTTGATCCAGGCCCCCTCATGCTCATTGTCATGTAGGAACAAACAAGTTGGCTGTTGTGGCAGTCACAGCCTATTTGATTGAAAGTGAGTAAGCAAACATACAAACAGAGATCTTAAATCCCTTTAAAGCATGATGTTGTGTTGAACAATCTGGATTAGTCGCAGAGACAAACTAAATAAAAGAGAGATGGAGGGGGAAATCTGCAATGCAGTAATGTTGGGACAAAAGGCAGTACCTCTTCAAAAAGGGTAACCAAAATGTTCTTCCCAGTGTTCAAAAATGTTTCATCGATATTTCAGTTCTTTGGAGCTGCATTCACACATTACGTTAATGATAGATCCATATTAATGATACAGCACAAGAAAGAAAATATTTTCCTCTTGCCTAAATGGAACAAGCTATGTGATACATTTGAGACCTGTCTGGGATGCCTCAGTACCTGCCCAGTGCATACTGGAATAATTTTCAGCTGGTGGTGTGCTGTGGAAGCAGCAGGGGTGAAAATGAAAAAGGTGTGTCTCTTCCATGTGCAGGGTTAGGGTTCATTTTTACCCTCAGGCCGCATCAAAGTGGCACTTGAAGTAACCAGAGGGGCACTTGGGGGCCCCTTGGGCTGCTCGAGGACCTCTTGAGTGGCCCCTGATTGAAGGATGAATCCATAAATGTTAATTTTCAGTTGACAACAATAATGGAAGAGAGCAATCACAGTTGCATTACATACTGTGTACCTGCCCTGCATCAGTTTTCTGCAGTATAATTAACAACCATAGGACTGTATTTATTTTCTGTGGCCAAGCTTAAGCTGTTGGTTTGTGGTACAGCACAAAACGGTTTGGGGACTTAAACTGGAATAGAGGCTGACATGTCTTCTCTGATGGTCTCCAATGTGGCAGGCAGGCATTGCTCCCACGGCTGCTCCATCTCAACTCAGGCTGATACTCTTGTGTCAAGACTGGTTAGTCGGGCTGCCACTCACAGCTCATGAGTGGGGGGAGTGGGAGAAACTGGACCCATCAGGCACTGCCTGCATTATGTTCTGGCAGTACAGTGATACTACTGACACACAATATCTAGCCTCTTCCACATTTTCAGGAAAACTATTTTAGTTTTCGCCTTGTTATCAGGAGAGCCGTGTGTAGTCTGCTGAAACTCCCATCGCTCACATCCGTTGTGTAACAGCACGGAAATGTTCCAGGATCCCTTGGGGCCACTGAATCTTGTTCACATGTAGGATGTCTGGGCTTGTGTTCATGCAGATTTCATGGTAGCCTGGTTGATCCTTCACCAAGTAAGATTTTATTTACAGTTCACCCTCTCATTAGCAAGTTTGATTCAATGTCCAGTAGTATAAAGATATGACTGTGCAGAGCCGCCATACTTTACAGTTAACCTCCCACATGGTGAAGTTAGAGAAGCTCATGCATGCACACATCACATCCTGAACAGAGATACAAATAATTTCTCATGTCCTAATATAATCCCCCTTTGTCTGAAAATATGCAGCTCTTTACTTCATATGCTACGTTTCTATTTTTTGCAGGCACCAAAGAAACGGTGCATGCTGTTCAAGTACTCTATTTTCGGAGCAGGACATGAATTATAAAGCAAAGTGGCCAACAATGTGTATTACATTCCCTTTCTTCTGACCTGAATGCACTGAGAGAGAGAGGCACATGGAGAGTGTCTGTGATGAGTGACCATGAGCTGCTCTTGGAGTGTTGGTGGGCTGCGTAATGGCAGAATCCCAGCTCTTGGCAGCAGCCCAGGCCATTGTGATTTGTGCTTGCTGCTGCCTACAGGGTCGCCACCTGGCTGCCACTTCCTCCAGTCTCCCTGGGTTACACAGAGTGCTTCCACAGCAGGTCTGTAATTGAATTTAACACATGTCACACTCAGCTTAACTGTGTTTTCTGCAAGGTGCGTGTACCTTGAAAGAATTTCATCTTGAAATGCTTGAGAATTATCATGATGAGGGAGAGTGTTCACTGCACACCGTACACTTTAAGTTATTGTGACTGTGAAACATTTAAATGTTGTTAGGTGTTTTGACCCTTGAGCTGGCAACCGTTACGTCATTAGGCTGACATAAAATACATCTCCTATACCTTCTCCTACTGGATGACTTTTCATAATTACTGGAGCCTTAAAGGTAGAATATGTAGAATGAGCAGAACAACGCCATCTAATGTCTCGAGATCGTAGTCGCAACAACCAAAAAGCAATTCCAGCAGTCGGGTTGCCAGGTCCGGTGCCGGATTTTATTTTAGCTCTAACTCTGTAAATATACCACTTTATCCACATGTCTAACATTTTTAGGCGAGAAAGTAGCCCTTTAGATCCACAATGTGACGCTAATTTGTCCAAAACATCTGCTTAAAGTTTTGTTCCTGCGAATTCGGAGCCACTCAAGTTAGCCGTAGCGAGTAACGCACTTCCGGTCATTTTCACAAAATAAAACACCCGTTGCCTTTTATTATTAAGAAAACCATAACGATAGAGTTGGTGCTTTTATTTTGAAAACAGGAAGCGAACATACCCTCGCTGTAACTGACTTGAAACCACCGAGGTACATTACATTGTAACGCCAGTGGGAGTAGCAGTTAAACCTGGGGAGCGTACCTATATTCCCCGGGTCCTATGTTCCCCGATCGCGGCTAACTCGGTTGCTAGCTCGGCGGCTAACTCGGCTGCTAATTCAGCTGCTAACTCGGCGCTAACTCATCTGCTAACTCGGCGGCTAACTCAGCTAACTGGTTAACTGTAGACGGGATCATCCCGGGGAACATAGGACCCGGGGAACATAGGGATGATCCCCTAATTATGTAGCAATACAGTCATACTGCACATCAAATTAAATAGGAGAAACTCCGCTACAAGCACGTCATTTTTACACACACTAAACACAACTCAAACACCAAGCATATTAATGATCAAATATCAAAATCCGAATAGCGTCAGAAAGTCAACCCACTCTCCACATTTCCATTGCTACCGTTTTGATACTTCATGATACACAAACAAATAGCATCTCATATGGAAGCTAAGACCCTGGCGAGTTCAACAGTAGCCTACTACTATTATTATTATTGCAGTGAACCAGCAGCCAAAGAATACAAAGGTAAACAACCACTTATTTACAGCTACTAACAGATATTCTGTCTTACCTTCGAAGTTTTGTGATGAAAAGTTGTACTTGAGAGCTAAAAACGCTGGTTTTAGTAAGTCCAACACGGCTCTGCTTGTTTACAACTCCATTTCACCCAGTGGCAGCCTACAGTAGCTGCACCGGAACAACCCTGGCAACCCGCAATTCCGGCCGCTAACTGGCTGGTACAATGTACACAGAACGTGTCAGAACGTCATTGTCGAACCCGTCAAAAATTTTTAAAAATATTAATTCAGACTAAATTTTTTTTTTTTTTATGGAAAAGCAATACTTTCATTCTGTACCCCTCAAAACGCCCCGTGGCTGTATTATTTAAAAAAAAAATATAGCTTTTAATAAATATTCTACATATTCAACCTTTAACCAACCTGATGAAACACTTTTTGTCCCACTCTGCAAGAGACATTTTTGACCTTTACTAAGCCTTGCAGGTTGCACCTCCTCCAAGGCTGCAGCTCTAATAATCAATATGTTGATTCAAGGATATTCTGTACATTAGATGTGTATAGTTAGATTTTTCACCATGGTTAAAGGTTCTCTCCAAGTGAAGGACGCAGGATGTGAAAGTGATGTGAGGGGAAGGTCTGCCTTGAAGGCAAAATGCCCTACTATTCTGTGCTTCAGCATTACCAGCTGTCCTTCCAAAGCAGACATGATCTTTGTCAACTTTTCTGCTCCGTTAAGACTTGTTTATAAGTTTATTAATGAGTGAGAGACACCATAACCTTGGAAATAATACAAGAGACTGCTGAGTTTCACTTGATCATAACAAGAAAAAAGTATTTTTTGCCCTTTTCTTTAACCCAAACTCTAATGCATACACTATAGTATATACAACTGCATTAATATATAATGGTGAAAATGTAAGAATATTTACACAACAGATGTGCCTTTTTATGAAAAACATTTTGACTAAATATATGTTCAAGTGTGTATGCTTAGTATGACGCTGAAATATTAAATTTGATATTAATTTTTCATATGTTAATTATTTTTGTTGCCACAATAGCGAGCCTGGTGAAAATAACTTGTTCAAATAGCACTTTACTAAGGCTAATACGATGAAGAAGGTAGCAATTTAGCTGATAAATCTCAGCTGATAAGTTATAATGTTTCACATTATAGTCATTCGACCCTACAATATGATTTAAAAATAATTCTAGTAAGAGCAGCTTTTATGTCTCAGATGTGCTACACTGGAATGATCTTTATTACAATATTAAGCAAAAAACAAGATATTTCTCCCTCTCAGAGCTGCATTAGCTCACACTTCATTACAGCTTGATATGCAACTCAAACAGATTTACAGTAAATCTTTTTACGTATGAATATTGTATAAAGTCACCAAATTGGCCACAATTAAAAGTCATTGCTGAGGCCTATAGACATGCAAAAAACCTATATTTAATCAAAATGGTAAAATCAAATAATTATTCTCAAGGTTTTCATTCCTACATTTAAATTATTTTTTGCACTTCCACTTAAGTGTTATCTTAAGACAGCAGTTTCTATTCCTTTTCCTTACTGTACAATTTCACATGAGAGACAAATGCTCGCCTCAAAGTAGGCCAATTACCAGTCAGTATGAATAAAGACATTAATGCAATGTGGCAGAGCCCAAGAAGAGCAGCAAAGGCAGGGTGTCTTCCATCAGCTAACATGAACTCAGAGGGGACACATAAACAAGTCCCTCCATTACATAATCAGTCCCTTCCTCCTTGAAGCGTCTTCCTCTTGTTTTGCACACCCATTCCTCGCCATGTCAGCTCTCTGCTTTCTGGCTAGAAGAGATGGAGGAGATGGAGATTTGTTGATGTCTAATTTTATACTTCCTCTGGCGTTCAGCATGTATAGCTGCCTCATTACTTCAATGCCCATCCATTGCTCATGGCAAGCCAAGCTCATCAAGACAAGTTTGTTTTGGTTATGCTTGCAGTCGGTCCACCTCTTTGGTCTAGACTGAGATCTAAACAACTTTAGGATGAATTGCCAGTACATTTTGTACAAACATACTTGGTCCCCAGAGCATGATTCCCAACCACTTTGGTGATCATTTGTCATTCAAAGTGAAATATCTTGACAACTGATGGAAGGATTGCTGTAAAATTTGCTACAGATATTTAAAGTAGAGGATAAATTCTAATGACATTGGTGGTCCTCTGACTTTTCATATAGTGCCACCAGCAGACCAAAGTGCCTCCGTGGAGGCAGGCACATGTGGCTGTAAAGGTTTTGACTTACTCAGTTTGTTCCTGTTTGATCCCTGATGTTGATGAATTGCGATGAATACTGATGAATATTTCTTATATGTATAACTTTTTGTGTTTTATGTTTTTTCTGCTGCTGCCTGCTTTGGCCAGGACACTCATGTCAACAAAATTTTAAATCTCAATTAAACTTTCCCAAGGCTTCAAAACATGGATGTATTACAATTGATACATACATGTTTTGAAGCCTCATGTTTAGCTATTGCACCAACACCATCTCTGATTTTTGGAGCCAGAAATTACCATAGTTGGACGAGAGGGTGGAGCCTAGCGCTAGCTGCTTGCTTGGTTAGCATGGTGCTTTGACAGTCCATGGCTAACGGTGATATTGCAATGCTAATTTTGGCTACCAAAAACAGGCCTAACCAATTAAAACAAAATGTACTTATCAGAAAAACCAAACAGTTGATACCTTAGAGATTAAAACAATAATAATAAGATAAAAATAATAAGATAAAACATTGACCTGAGACCAAAAGTTGTGACCTGATACCACACATAATGGAGAGAAATAATAAGATCTATTATGAATGATAGCCTCTAAGTCAATAAAATGACTGTAATTGGCCCTAGCATAAGTTGACTGTATTCACGGCCTAAATGGGTACAGGATGTGCCATAATGGGTAGCAGACACAGACTTCTGTAACAACCTGGATGACGGGACAGCCCACAGGAGTTTATTGCCAATATGGTCTCTGCACCGCTCAGTCACTGTTAAATTAAATCTAAGGATGACAGATGCTGCCAATCAGTGACAGGTTAGTGAGGTCAAATTAAGATCCATACACTGACCTTTTCCTTGGCTGCCTCCTCTCAGAGTGCCTATCATCACAGCTATCAATAGGGACAAATGAGCCTTAATGGTCAGATCCTGGCAGAGCGCCATCACTTACACTACAGCCCAGTGATCACCAAGCCCAGGCAAGGTTGTACCACTGTTGACGAGTGCTCTCAATAAAAATCCTATTATCTCAGCTGTTGCAGTGTATCAACAGCCCCTTCAACACCATCATCCCACCCAGCATGAACCAATCTTCAAGTTTCTTCAGTCTGGTGGTAGCCTACTTTTTTCCAGGATATGTCTGACAAAACTCTGTATTTTATATAACCCTAACCCTAACCAATACTACACATGGGCACTAGTTTATTTTTAGTTAATGTCACATGCACAGTCCTGCTGAGGACTAACCCTAACCCATACTCACTAAAGCACTAAATGTGTATTCATCACTGAAAAATAGTCCCATACAATTGCACTTTTTCCCTGTTTGAGTAAGTTGTCTAGCTATTTTAGGAAATTATCTCACCTTTCCAAAAATGAAACTACAGTATATTCGTGAGCTGTTTTAAAATATTTATGTCTTCAGTAGGAACAAATGTGTTTGTAGCTGAGAATGATGGAGAATGATGGTTTTGGTATTATGTTAAATGTATCCCAAATGGTCATGGTACCAGCCAGCACAATGGTGGTGACGTGCTCATGTTGAAATCCAGTGTGGGAATTGTATCTTTCACAATCTATGACTTACCATCTCTGGTTTATATTTGTCTATCAAACTGCCCTTTCCAACCTGCTATTAATAAGACACAGATCATTAGGTCTCCAATTTATCATTCATTTGTTATTGTTGTTTTTGTATGTTTTAATGGGCCATGTACAAGAAATGTTGTGGCAAAGCATCATGATGGAGATGATGATGTTGAAATACTGTAGTTTAATTCTTTGTCCTCCTTTTCCTTTGTTGACTTCTTGCTGCATTTAGTTTCAGCAGCATTAATAGAGTAAGGGAAAAAAACCCTCCCTATGCACTTTCACTCCAGACAGTTATCTTTAGCTTTTATCTTTACTTCAAAATGCAAATATGAACAAATTTGGACACATGGGTGAGCTTTTATGCATTGTAATACTAATGTGCAGGCTCACCAAGTCTTGCACAGACTGATTGAGCCATGAACTGTGAAAATGTCAGCCCCTATTAATAACAATACTGGATTGAGCATGCTGGATCTCAAGGTCTGCACTTCATACTGTATATTTAGATGATCAACATTAGAAGTCTATTTATGTCACACAGTTAGTGCATTTTTTCCTGATTGTGGCCTTAAGAAGGAAGCTGCAGCCCTGGGATTAATAAGCCTCTCTCAGTCTGCCTCAGTTAGACTCAAAGCCACAAAGCCACAAGGAAGCCGAGAAGCAGCCGCCTGCAGTGCATAACAACAGCTCCAAATCTGATAGAATTGGACAAGTCAATGTGAGGGTGTAATTCTCGTGGAAATTTGATATTTTCGTGCATCCTAGCTGTAAATTCAGATTGTAATGTGGTGACAGTTTTCATCATTGATTAATATGTTGATTATTCCCCTCAATTAATTGACTTATTATTATCTATTAATATCTATAAAATGTCCAAATAATGTGTTAAAAATGTCCATCATAAAGAGTGTATGGTGATGTCTTCAATCCCAAACATCCAAAGATATTCAGTTTGTTATTAAATTAGACAAAAAAAGCAGAAAACTGAGAAGCTGGAACTGAGTAATGTTTGACTCAAACCATTAAAAAATATTTCAGCTCTAACTAGTTGTTTTTCTGGTGATCAGTGATGAAAGTTATATTAATTATATATGTGTGTGTGTTTGTAAACAATCTGAACACAGGTTGAGGCACTGGTCTGTCAAGCAGAAGACGCAACATTTATTGGTAATAAAGTCATCATATATACTGATTTTCTTCTTTCTTTCTTTCTTTTTTCTTTCGTTTTCTTAGACATCCTGTGAAGAAGAGATGAACCATCTCGTGTAGACACAGACGTTCATTTCTTTGAAAAAGTCATATCATATATTGCCAAGTCAGATCTTCCAGCTTTTCAAACTGGATTTCTTCCAACAAGCTTTGACGCAAACCAATGCCATCTCGGTCCACTGAAGATCTCTCAGTATTTGGACTCGTGCATCTATTTATTTGAGCCTACACTGTGCACACCCTGCCTGAGGACTAATTACATTTGCACAGTCCAGACATCCTCTATTGTCGCCCTTTTGTGAGGACCTCCCCATCACAAGGAGGAGATTTGAGGACAATAAAGCATTTAATTGTGATTGTTTGTAAAGAACAAACAGACATCATAGAAGTTGTGCACACCGCATAATCTTATTTACACATTGCTCAAGGTTAATCTTCAAGGCTGTTTATTAGTGTGTATGAAGTGGAAACACACACACTCACATGTGCTCAAACATGCAGTGAGGACCATGTTAGATACAGAAGAGCAGAAACAGACACAGAGAGGGAAGCACAGTTGACTTCCTCTGTCGTTACTCACACCTGCAGTAGGATGCAATCTCCATAGCAACAAGACTTGGCAACACTGTGCAGAGTTGATATTTGAGGTTGTGATCTTTAATACCCCCTTTCTCTCCCTTTTTACTGCAGTATTTTGTGGAAATGCATTTGTGTGTGTGTTTTTCCCCCATTTGAGTCACACCTACCAAGAAATTATTCCTCTGCTGTCAGATGTCATCAATCTGTCATCTGGAACTGATCATTAAAGGGGGGCAATCATCCCAAATGAAGCTCATACTTAGGGAAAACATGCTTGTGTAACAGTTTGTTTGCCCACATTATTCATTTCCTGGCTGCCTCAAACCCAGGATTGTTTTATGTACAAGGCATGAAGATATGTAGCTCAAATTTGCATGGTGTGCAGGTTATATGATGCTATTTGGTTTAAACTTTAACCCTTTTCACAGTCATTCTTTGACAGTCTAAAAAGCTGTGTGCAATATAATCTTTAATCATTCACTCAGCAAAGTCAGTTTAACAGAACAGCCTTGTTCATCTAAGCATGCACTGAGCTGGATAGTCAGATGTATTCACAGTAAATGCTGCAAAAATCTTTATGAATTAAGCGTCTATCTTGACACAGTTTAAAGACCCCAACATGATGATTTTGCTGAACTGTGACACATCATTTCAAAACAGATGTGGACATGTTGTATGCTTACTTTATTAAATAACCTTTGGTGTGTCTGCTGCTCTTAACGTGTATTTGTCCTGAGTGGCCTCCATTATGACTGTGTGTATAAAGAAAATCATTTTTAAAACTCCCATTGATAAGTGCGCAGTTGGTTAAATTTGCACAGCAGGAAGGCCATTCTTCCTCATGATGATTTTAAAATGCATGTGTATTATGTATCATTACAAGCACTGAAAACTGCTCAAAGCATTACCCAGCAGGTTTTCACATCCTCTGATGTAAGCATCTCCCAAACCTTTGTGACTTAAGTGTGCTCAGCTGAAAAACCTTGGAGATAATTGGAAATACAGACACTGTGAACAAGCTCAAAGTGACAGAGACATTTCCTTTGAAGATGAGATGTGACACACATGATTAATAACACCCGTAACATGTAACTCATGCAAACCTTAAAAACATCTATAATTTATCCAAGACAGATATGAAAGTGCTGCTGGAGAGCCCAGAGAGTTTCTGGGGTGGTTTTCTTATCAGACAATGACCTTGGATGTCCACTTGTGTTGAATTTGTTGCAAGTCAGTTTGTTTTCTTTATCCCTCTTAAATATTCATCCAGTAGCTTCTCCTGCATTTGCTTCTTTCAAGAAGTGCATCCTCATCATGTGCTAATAATGAGCCTGGTGGCCACACAGCCCCATCCTGCTGATGGTTGACTTGACGCTGCCATCTAGTGGTCCCACAAAAGGAGCCAACCGGCTTGAGCAAAACTTTATTTTAACACCCATTTTTAACATTTATGAGCAATAGCTGGTGTATTAAATGACAACATAATATATAATGCACATAATATAATCTAAGTTATCATACAGTATATAAAAATATATTTTTATAAGTTGCAAAAAAGACACTGTAAGGGTTTTATTACATCCTGTTATCAAATATCCACTCAATTTTACACCAGTTATTGTAGCAGGAGTTACAATTGTAGACAAACAGGTGATTAACATTTTAAAAGCGTCCTTACATTTGCCTCTACCTACATTATAGTGTATCCATATACTACTTATTGAAGCTAAATAGGGGCGATCAAATAGATAAGGTTAATAGAATGAGAGACATGAATATAAAGAAAAGAACACACACAACAAACAATACACATAACAATGCAATTATAGTTGAAACAGCTCTGAAAAGTTTCCTTCTATAAAGATGGTGAAAAATTGGCCAAACAAACAAAGTGACAACAAAAAGCACCAACCTCCCACTTAAATCAGCTTTTTAGGCTTCAGTTGATATCAGCCCACTCAGTTTATCTGAGTATACAAGTTTCTGATTTGACTATCATCTGTTAAAACTAATACTTAATCTAAACAGTACAATTCATCACAGAATAAATTACTGTTTGATGGCAAACATGCTTTTTGTGCTATTAAAATGACAAACAGCAGTAAAAGATTTTTATGCATTACAAATGCTGTTATATGAAAAATGTTGAACACTTTCTAAAGGGTCAAAAACAGTGGGAAGAATATAGACACCTAAATAGGAAATCATGATCTATTATTATAATTATCAATATCAAATACAAAAATGTATTTCTCACCAACATGTATGTTAAACCACCATAACTAATGTAGATATTAACCCCCTTCTCCTCCTGGCTTCTTAAAATGCATACAATCTCTTGTAACAGCCATTTTGTTGTCATGGACACAGAAAGAAAAAAATAAAGGGAGAAAAAAGAAAAATAAAACATCATCTGTGTCCATAGCAACTGAGTCAAGTTTAGTTCTGCCAAAAATGGTTTAGGCAAAATTCTTCTCAGAGATGTGAGATATGTGTATTAGATGCCGGTGTCTTGGATGGTGCATACAGCTACCAGCACACAGATCTTTTAGATTCAATACCAAAATGTGATCAGAATGTGTTGCATTCGACCTTAGAACAGATCAAATGTAAACGCATAAAACAGCTTGTTAGAGAAACACTACGACACAATGAGATCATGTTGGAAATTGTGTTATTATCACTGGTTCCTTGTACCAAATGGATAAATGACTGCTGTTCAGTCCCCTGCAGGTGAAAGAAAGTGAAAGAAAAATAGGCCTTTTCCCCCCTGAAAACAGGCATCCTCAGGAAGCCTCTAATCCCCCTTCGAAATCTTAGTCAACTACTATAAATAGAAAGAATCCATGGTGCCCTCTGCTGGAGATTAATTTAAGCCACTGACATGCACTGTACTGTATTGTAGAGAATCAAGCAATGTTGCAGGAGTGTTTTCATACTGGAGATATGTTGGATTTCATGTAGACGATACAGTGTTGCTTGTCTTTTGTTTGCACAGCGACTTGTAAGGCTGGCACTTGTAATTACACTGCAGCATTGATCAACAGTTTTTGTGTGCTGTGATGTTGAAAACCAGCTTGTTTCACCATGAAGAGATCTCCCACATCCCTGCACCATCCTGCAGTCAGCCATTCCCCAAGCCCCCCTCCTCTCTCAGGGCATCATTAGTGGGAATTATCTGGTTTCCCCAGGAAAAGCCTAATCAAGCCTCAACTAAATTGAGTGCCTCTTTTGTTTGCAGACAAAATAGCGCAGTGGAAATCCCCTTCTGTCTTTGGATAATAATCTATTATCATTTAACAACTGGCAATCATGACCTAGGAGGACACAAGGAGGGAGGGAGGTGTGGGTCCAAGGTCACGCCAGGCATCCTCAATTGGGATGCGACCTCTTTAGTCCAACAGTGGAAGAGACAAGGAAGATAAATAGTGATGGGTGCTAGTGGTTAGACATAGAAACCTAAAAGAAAGAAGGGAAAAGCAGACTTTTTGCATCTCTCGTGCAGAAGCAAAATAATTTCTCTCCTTTCCAATTGAGTTATCACAGTTTCAAATTCAGCAGTGGCAGCAATGTAGCAGCTCCAGAAATGGAGGATTTTTGCCTTTTCTAGTGCTGCAGCCTCCCAGCATTATGCGATGATGTGCACACTGACCTCTTGTTCATACAATCTGATCCACAGACTCTAGGGTGGGTGAGAGGAGGTGAGAGAGGGTCTCAGTGCAAAATGACATAACAAAAGCCACAACCTTTAAAAAACTTTTTGTCAGTCTATACAGCATCTGTCTCTGAGGTGAGGGAGACTGATTCAGTGCTGAATGCATTTGTGTGTGTTTGTGTTTGTGAGAAAGAAAGATGAAGCTTGACAGTCAGAGAGATGCAACAAAAAAAAGTTCAAACCAGACGGGTGTGAGTCTGTGGGAGACAGAAAGACAGAGAGAAAAAGAATTTATGTGTGTGTTTGTATAGACAACCCCACCCCTCCCTGCACTGATTGTGTGTGTGTGTGTGTGTGAAGGCCCCGGTGCTGCTGACAGTGGGAATGCAGTGCAGCTAATCCCAGAGGAGAGCCGAGCACTGCAGAGGAGATGCTTGGCAGATCTCCCCTCATCCGTGTGACTGCTGTTGGCGGCTGGTGTGGAGAAGAAATCCGGAACTGGATCAGAAAGCGAGCCAGCCGTGTTTAATTTGCGCGGGACTTTTCACACCGAGGGGAGGAACCAGGCAGAGATAACCAGCACAAAAGCATACAGAGACGTCTGCTGTCCTTCCTCTGCCAACTGCATGCCCAGGAGAGGCTATAGATAACAGTCAGGAGGGGTCAGAGCATGTCACATATTTGTTTGTTCATCCTTACTGGTCCTGATTCAAAGACAGTGGAGCAATGAAAGGTGAAAAACAAACTTTAAAGAGTCTATTCACAACATTTGATATTTTTGTTTTTACTGTTATGCGCTTATTTCTAGAATTTAGGAGGTAATTGAGGCATGAAGCTCTTTCACAGTTTTCTTTTAAGTTTGCTTAAAAATGATCCTAAATAAGTTAATTTTACATAAAATTTAGTATGCATTTTAGACATCATGTGTGTTCATTCATTACATATTTTATAGTCTTCCATTCTAACTTATACTCATAAACAGTTCATCAATTGTTAGACTTTTCCAGTCCAGTTCAGTTCAGTCACTTTACTATCCCAGGTTTGAAACCTAAATTCAATATTAAATTAGTATTTTGTATAATTTACTGTAAAGTTTTGCCTACATTGCACAATCATTTTGTACAATAGTTACTTATTTCACTTATTCACTTATTTCTTATAATACTAATATTTTGACAGTCTGGGACTTATGGGTTAATGACTGGTTAATACAACCACCATTTCATAATTTCAGATTACAAAGCAAACACCTCTAGAACTAAATGTTTCAATGTAAATATGACCGTATATTTGCTGGTTAAGCTTTCCTGACACAAAGCCCTATACAACGCTGACTGACAATGACGATAGAGTGAAAAGATAATCTGAGTATTCAATATTAACCAGTAAGAGACAGGACAGCACCGGGAATGAGGTGGGGCTAGAGTGACATAAAACTGCTCATGGGACGTGTCCTCAAACTTACTTTGCCTGTTGGGTGCTGTTGAACACGAAATGAACACCGAGCTGTGGTGACACCAGAGGACAGAGACTGCAGCTGGATGGCATCTTGTGGTTCAGATGATGAAGGACGTTTGTCTCAATCGACGATAAACTGTGGACAAAAAAACTTTTATATACGACAACCGTTTTATGGTGATGATACTGTGTGAAGACCAAGTGAGACTTTCTTTTTTTTTCTATGACCTTTGCTAAGGTCAGGTGTTGTTTTGAGTTGCTTTTTTATCTTATTGTTATTCATTTATTTGTCTTTTGGTATTGCTTCATTACAAATTGCTGTTCAGGTTATAATGTTGTCGAGCACATCTCCTTATCACTTTTCCAGCCCAGCTATCTATCAAATGTTTGTTGGACGGAGAACTGATAAGGGTATGTGTCTGACACTTTCCATCACTGATAACTGGATACAATATGCTGCCACTTGGAAAAAAATATTATATGAACCAGCAACTGGGTCATTAAGATGACCAGGTTTTACCCTTTTCAAGTTTTAGTTCCAGTCTTAAACTATATTGTTTCAATAATTCTAAACGCCATTGGCTACATTTGTCTGGCTTTCTTGTTTTTTATGAGTAATATCATTGTGGTGTATCATTGCTGTGAGATGAATCCAAGGTTTGGTGAATTTCTTGTTTCAAGTTCTGCTAAATATTTCGTAATTATTTGTTTTAGGAAAAAAATACACCATATTAATGAATATCAAACAATTTAATACCAATAAGATTCAAATGGCTTAAACCAAAATAAGCCAAAAGCAAACTGTGTTCATCGAATTTGGCATTTTGGACATACATGATTTTCGCCTGACAGAAGATTTTGATAGTGCGCTTGTTAAAGTCTATATACAGGACAATATTGTTATATTATTCATAGACCCTCACTTTGTGATTAATTGATCTTCCTGGTCATTTTTGGATTGCATTTTTTTTAATCAATTTTCTTTTTCTTAAATAGAACATTTGCTACTTTCCTCACTAAACAAGTTCAATCATTGAAATCTAATCAATTTAGAGAGTGGTCAGTGAAATTTTTACATGAAAAGTTTCCAACAGGTCTCATTTAAATATGTTTAAGTGTGTGGTGGCATATTGTTAAACCACCCAGTTTATCTGACTTGACGTACACTGACTGTTTATAACAGAGGATATTAATGTAGACATTTCACTGCTTAGTCTCACGCACTAGTGGTGCAGGTACAGCCATGATTAAAACATTAATTAACATTTTTTCAGATAACATGAAAATGTGCAACCTGTCCTGGGTTTGTGCTATAACCTAATGTGTCCTGTGATAGGATCCTCACTGCGCTGCACAAACAAGAATAAATACAAAAATGGTGTATATATCAAAATGCATGTGCAGTTTTTAGTTTCTGGACTACAAAATGCGGCAGCATGCTGGTTTGCAAATTCTGCAACTCTGCTGCATAACCTCTTTATTCAAAAAGTACAGATAACATGACTTAGATGTGTAATCCTACTTTAGTCCGTTATTCAACAGTGTCCACAGAGCATATATCCAAAATACTTCTCTGAGGAGAAGAAGGGTTTCACCAACCTTTTTATTTTAGACATCACCATAAACTATTTCATACATGTAATCATATGTATTACTGCATATAATGTTTATATAGATAGTAATACAATACGTCCCTAAATATATTGTACGTGCTCGAGGATCGCCCTTCTTCGCATCATTCATTTGCACATTTTGATTATCTAAATATGTATATATCTACATATGTATAATATTATAACATACAACATGTATGTTATATTGCATGATTCTGTAGCATCATATAATATAACATGTAGTCGTAGTATGTAGTATTTATGTAGTTAACGTTACTTGCTAAGAATGACTCCGTTTCACAATGTTCACTAATTTGCTCTTCATAAAAGATTCAGAATAGTTGTTCAACCTCAGTCAAGCTTCTATGGTCTTTGCTGAAACTTTTCTTGCAATATTAAATTCAGTCATGTTTTATTTTTTACCAATAAAAAGAAAAGTAATGTTTTTCTGATTTGTTCAGGTGTACTTTGTGAAGCACAAATGTAGTGCAAACATCTCACTGGAATTAACTGTATGTATATGTATATATATATATATACACATTTACACACACACACACACACATATATACACCCTCATATGTATATATATATATATACACATACACACACAAATATATATATATATATACGTACAGTATATGTATGTTGGTGTATACATACATACACACACACACACATATATATATATATATATATATACACACATATATATATATATATATATATATATGTATATATATATATATATATATATATATACATACATACATACATACATACATACATACATACATACATACATACATATATATATACACACACAAACATATATAAACAGAATCCTGTGCTGAGATGTAGATTGGCGAGAGTGCAGCTGCATGAGTCGACACAAGAGGGTATTGTTCCTCTACTTTTGCAGAGCAGCTCAGATACAGGTGGAGTGCATGTTGTACACACAAGACACACCAATGATACACCCAGAGCTCCTGTAATGACTTACCTGGAGGAGCAAATGCAATCAATTTAGATTAGCCAAATCTAATACAACAACCACCATCCATGTCAAATGTGCAAGGTCAGCCAATGTCACCTGATCCATGGAACAGGGCATAATTTAGGTGCAGGGATTATTAACCTGTGTTTCAAGCGTCCTCAGATGTCAAGTAAAGGGCCCTTTAGTTTTGTCCTGCTTGATATTTTTTCAAAATCTTTGACTCTGTTATGCATTGATGCATAACATCAAGGGGTGTGTGTGTGTGTGTGTGGGAGGGGAGGGGGTGGGGGGTTACTGGGGAAAGTGCAGGATATGAAGTGTAGACAAGATTAACTGCAGTATTATTATTACCAGTCCTAATAGGACAAACAAAGATGGCTCACTTTATTCAAATATAATGCAGTGACACAAAACAATGATGCTGCTTTGAAGTCTTTCTCTTGGCTCCACTGCCATTATGCTGCCATTATTTATTGTAGTGTGGAGGCAATTATGACTGTGTTTATAACTGTGTTTATATTTGCATAACAATAACTGGTGCTTCTTCTCCTCTTATGGCACCGTGGACTGTTCAGTTACCCCAAGTTAACAAATATTTCAGTAAAAGGGACTGCCTGAAGTATTACAAATCTATTAAAGAATAAGCTCCAGTTTAAAAAGATGCTACTGTCCCTAAATGTCATGACCACAGTCTGTATGATTAACTCATGTTCCATAATGTTGCCTCTAATAGGGTACCATGACAAACATGAAGTGAAAAGCCATGTTGAAACTAAGCTTTAGCTCATCTTTTCCTATTCTCTTGGTAACTATGGAAACTATGTGTTTTAATTAAGAACTTGATTTTTGATTGCTGACACTATGGGATAAATTTGAGGTTTTCGCACATCTCGTGATGTGTATTTTTTTAAACTTGTTTACTGACACCCGCATCTGTCAGAAAAGGTCACGCAGAGTTTACTTGTAAAAAGAGTTCATTTTCACAGATAAAGAGGGACAGGACCAGAAATCTTCATTCAAACAGTTTAAATAAATACCAGTGTGACAGCCATCTCTGTTTCTGATACCATTTGTCTCTAAATAAACATACACATGTATGTTGTATGTGGCTGCATGTGCCTTTTGCTAATTAAAGATTGACTGCTTGATGACGACATGAGGGAAGGTATTGGAAGAGAGTTATTCTGTGATCTGGGATAGTCAATACATCTAAAGCTCTCTCTTTAATTAGACACAAAGAAGAAACCCATCACCATGACGACACAATAAAAAAGCTAGAGGCGAAGGAAGACGGGTTGGTGTGCATCTCTAGAAAAAAGGGCACTGCATATCACCATACATTTGGCAGTAATTTTGTGATATGATCTCCATGTCCTATTAATATCGTCTGCTAATTTATTTTGACACGGTTTTCAGATCAGCTGTGACCACATCACGATTCATTATGTCCTTTTGAATGGATGGCAGCTCCACTGGTCAAAATATAGAACAGTTAATGAGATGTGATTATGTCCAGGATGTTCAAGAGATGAAAAATGACCTCATGATTTTTTAAAGGAGGAAAGAGGGACGAGATGGAGCACACCTTAAAGTGAGTGGGTAACACATCCCCGCCATCACTTGATATCAGCAGACCACCCACTGAAGCTTGGAGCTCCCCACCACCATCTGTTGCCATGTGCTAAGAGTTTACCCAGGCATCTACGAAGCAGACTTGCATCATCCCTACAGCAGCCAACCACTGAGGAACAGACTGATTGACAGATCCCATTGAAACAGTACCTGGGTAGGTTCAGGACACCCGGAGAAGGAGCACAGCAATTAATTTTTGGAGATCTGCACTGTGCCTGTTGGGAGCGGTTTGTATCCATGTGCTTGGTATGAAGCTCAGCAGTTACTATGGTTTGACACGTGGCAAAGCGAGTGCTGACACTAATTGATGTGAGCTCTTACGTCAGAAAAATACTCACAGGAGGGATGACACTGAAGATAAGACAGGAGGGCCGCGACTATAGGGTAGCAATAAAAGAAATCAGGGTAGACCCTTTTGTGTACATGGCATGCAAATAATGAGAAGGTACACATGAGACCAGAACTGACAAATTAACCCATACATTCATTCAGTCAAATCATAACTGGAAAACCATGTAACTCCATATTAAATTCTGTAGCTCGTTAAAATTGTTTCCCTCTAACAAATTGAGTTTTGGAGAGTGTAGTCCTAAGTGGTCCCCAGCTGTTCTGTGACACTGGGTTTGCATTTTTCTTCTTCATGCACCAAAATGCTGACAAACCCCAGGGAGGTGGCTTATGAGTGACATTGTCATACCTTTACACTTCAGCTTTGACAGGAAGTCTGGCAAAGTGCTAATAAGAGATATTTTGCCATACAAAAGCATATTTTTTCCACAGGTTCTTATTTCATACATCAGTAAACTTTAACAAGGCAAGAGGGGCAAATTCACACACTAAGATAAGCCATCACAAAAGTAGAACGAATAAAAAACAGAGACAGATATTTCAGCTAGTCCTGTTATTGGCTATCTTCAGCCAAAACTATGAAGGACAAAAAATCACATGACAATAAATAAATAAATAAATAAACAAATACACATATAAATAAATAAATAAATATTTATTAGTCGTGAAAAAGGCTAATTTTACATTTCTACAACTATTTGTGTATTTATACGTTTATATATTTATATATATGTGACGGGTCACAGGTATCAGTGAAATCCTCTTTTCCCTGTGCAGCTCAATAAACAATAAAATAAAATACACAAATCTTTTCACAAAACAGAAACAAAAATGACCTAGTGTGAACGTATAGTGTATATTGTTATTCCAAAAACATAAGTAAAAAACCCCACATAATCTATTATGTGATATGAAATGAACATAATAAATTGAACACTTTCAACATTTACCATGAGGTAAGTATAAAAATACACTAAATTCAGAGCTAAATTAATGACTGTCAGCCTTTTAGCTGAACAACTGGCAGCTCACACAGACAAAATATACAATAAAACGTCATGAAAAGTAACATAATATTACCTGCAACACAGCATAGGCCTACAGCACAGCAATGGCGTGTGAAAATGATCATTGGCCTCAGAATAACCTGAACAACACATGAAATGGGGGAAAGAATTTAAGCTAGTTTAGCATCATTACAAGTCTCCAAAAAGTAGCTTTATGGCTTAACAAATAGTAAGTAAGTGCTCAAAACACTTAGCACAAATCTCAATGAATACATTACACAGCAAAATATGAAATATGAATATCTGAAACCTTTAACAAAATCATTAATTATCCCGGACCATGCAAGAGGGCATCGTACCACCGTGAAGTCCTCTTTTCTATGTGCAGTTCCCATGCCAACCACTGCGCTAATAGATGGCAGTGCAAATCTACTCTGTCTAGAAATGTAGAAATAGAGAAATAAATGTAGGAAGAAATAAATAAATATATAAATATATATATTTTTCACGACTAAATTTTTTTTATTTTATTTATCTATTTATTTATTGTTATGTAATTTCATACAAAACTACCCTCACTCTATTGTGTTTTATTGGACTCCTATGAGAACCTTCTCTGCAGGACACGTTGCCTTTGCCACTCACCTTATTGACCTTTCACGAACCAAAAGCATGAATCAATTAACCTTTTCTAAAGCATAGGACATGCACAGGACAGGTGAACAATTGTGTAAGCTCATCAAAATGGGCTGCAGGAGAATGGCACAATTTGCTTAAAAGGATGCTTTTTCAAGCTGTAACACAACGTCTTTCTGCATCAGAAACATACAGCATGTCATAAAAGGGAAAAAGTTTATTTCAGCAGAAAAGTACAAAACAGGTTTTAGTTCACACAACCATGTTGAAACAAACTGTTTTAAAGGTAGTAATTTACTGAAGGATTTTTTTTAAAGACACATTTTATAGCTATTTTCAGACATGTCAAAAAAAATGACATTTTCATCTGCTCATGTTTTAAATGTGCTCTGTAAATGTTCATTGTGTGTACCTTCCCTGCTCCTTTTGCATTGTGCAAGCTGATAAAAGCTGACACATGAGCTCTCAAAAGCAAGCTGATGAGAATTATGTCAGCCGTTTAACTACGACAGCAAGAATCTCATTATTTGATGTCATATTGTGAAGAAGCTCTGTGGAAAGAGCTTCAGATCTAGACTGGACTGCCTCCATCCCCTTTAAACATTAACCAGCATATAAATGCAAACAGTGCAGATCCCAGCATCTTCTGTCATGTTTTAAAGACAAAATATTTTCTTCAATCAGTCAAAACTGATCAGCAAAAAAGATGACGTGTTCAGTTCCAGATCTACACAGCAGCACCATGTCACATTCAAGGGCAATTCACCAATGTGGAAGGACCTAAAGTGGCTCCCCATGTCCCCAATACCCGTTTCTTCTTTGTATTTAATATCTGCAGGAGTCACCAGTTTTTCTGACTTTCATCCGCTCTAAAAATGTATCAGCTCTTGGAAAAATGCCTAGCATTTGGAAGAAATGGTAGTCTTGTACAGCAGAGCAGTGGACATATGCAGCCTTGATAGTGTGATAATAGTCTACTTAAAGCAGTATGAGATGTTAAGAAAAACATTATGCAAATATTGCATTTACAATCATGATAATTACAAAAATTAACCCCGAAAACACAATTTTCTTTTAATTTAATGCAATTTGGACATTGTCACCAACAAGGATGACAACCTGGAGTTCATGTGATGGTCTATGGAAGCATGTATGGACTGGATCAATGATGGTTAGTCATATGTTGTATTTTCTATTTTTAGGAAACAATAATGTTGAACTATTGAAGCATGACAATCTCCTGGTTATTTGCCAACTGTCACATCTGAAAAGTTAATGATATCCTCGTGTAAAAGGATCTCTGGATGACTATTTATGAGAACGAGGTGTAATGACAGCTTTGGCAAGCTAACACATCATTATCCAACAAAAGATGCTTGATAAGATGAATGATTTTTTTTTTTTGATTTTCACCACTGAAATGCCATGACTGTTTTCTATTTTAGAGCCTGCATGTGCTGCAGAGCAGAGATTATATTATGACCCTGCTCGCTCTGTGTGTTTCTTGGTGGTCTCGGCTGGATGTGTGGTGCAGCGTGGTGGTCATCTCCCCTCAGAGACATGGTCAGAGCGCTGCTTCTCTCTAATGATGCTACTCTGGGCTGACTCACCTCCCAGCTGACAGACAGTGCTTTATTAGTTTCTTCAGGATAAACGTCTGCCTTTCCACCTCTTCCAAAGCCGCATCTCAAGGGTCACTGATGGCACAGTCCTTTATTTGGTATATTTATAAACCCTGTCCCTGTGTCTTGCTGAACTTCTCCACACACCTGACTGTGCATGGTTGATCACATTGATTGAGTCAAACCTTTACTAACAATGAGCATTCAACAACAACACCAGCGTGCCTTGAACACCTCAAAATGTCTTATCTTCTCTTCTTAAATGTCCTGACTCAAAATGTCAATCATGTCTTTGTAGTTAATAGTGGCAGTGACACAATGCTCAGATGCTGAAATACAGGTACAGCAGGATGTGTGGACATGTTATGAAATCCATCATTGTTTTTATTATTGTTTATTATTGTTATTGCTGTTATTACTAAAAATATGTATATATTTAAAATGATCAAATTATTACATCAAAAAGATCAATTTTGTGCTACATGTATGAATTGAGGTTCTTTCTGTTCCCTTTAGTTATTCAATTTTGTCCTCCTGTCTTTGTACGCTTATGAAACAGATCCACAAATACCTGGAAGACGAGCAACCTTATGAGGCAGCTGGATTTGTGAAATTGCGACATCAAGCAAGATCACGCAAGAATCCATCTAGTCAGACTTCAAGTTATGTGCTTGTGTCTGAACCACCGGTGTTTGAGACACAGTGGTTGGACCAATCAGCATCATGAATCCAGCTGCCTCACAAGGTAAGACAGTGATAGACGGTGATGGACATATGGTTCATCCAATCAACTGCTAGTATTTTTCCACAGAAGGCTTCTCAGACGGTTCTGTGTAATAAAATAGCTGTCACATTTTTACTTAAATACAGGCATCTTTCATTGACTTTGTATGACGATTTAAGATATTCATATGACCCATCGCCTCTAAAATTAACTTTGCATTCTGTCTGAACACACAGTAAGCCAAGAAGAGGTTTCAAATATACAGCAGCGGGTCTCACTCATTTAATATAAATAAAGATTCAAACCCCCTCCTCAAATCTTTTTTTAATACAATCCAAACCAAAAGAAATTTGAAAGATTATATGAAAGACAAGTCAACCAAAAGCAGGACTAGAAAGCAACAAATATTCATATTAGAGTGAGTAGTTAAGGGATAATTATAACAGAGATGTAAAACAGAGTATTGTTTGCAACACTAATTACAGTAAATGATAAAAGTAGACATTTGTAAGTGAACCCCAAATGAAACTACATGAACAGATAAAACCTAAATATATAAAGTAAAAAATATGTTTTAATGCTATTAAAACAGAAAGTGTAAGAAGCAGGGAAGATGCACTCTGTTTCTCATTCACCGGTTGTGTTTGTTTTCTTCTCTAGGTTGACCCCATTCAGTTTCATCCAAAGTCCCTTATGGATTATACTCTCTAGTCAGCTGTCCTGGTTTGGGAAACATTAATCATCCTTAAAATTACACATTTGTCTTGTTGGTGTAAAAGCTCCTTAATCTTCTGTATTCAGTAGCTGCTATAGTGAACCTTAATGTTTATTAGTATGGTAATTAGCACCATAAAAAAGTGTATCTCTCATCTTTGAGGTCAGTGGGCAAAGGTACAACTATGTCTCAGTGATGTTATCAGTTGCATTTCAACCTCTCTCTCTCTGCCCACTGTGCACTGTAACATTTATTAAAGCTTAAATGAGAAGAATGACTTGTTAAACTTGAATGAAGCACAAAGCTATGAATGAGGTTTATAGAATGAACATATCAACATGACTACACCAATTCTGAGGTCTGTAACTACATAAATCTATATAAAAATGTTACCATCATTTAGAGGATAATTAGCCAAGTGAGTTGATGTCAAGAGACTCTCTCGGCTCATAATCAGGACCCCTAAAGCTGCTTTTGCTGACTAGTTTACACTGGAAACATTTCAGCTGAGGCATTTCGGCTTTACAAGAGCAATTAGATCAATAGCATCAGTGGGAGCAGCAGGAGGACAAGCAACTCAGCACGGCTACTTACATATTTATTTAGGGCAAATCCCCTCCATCTGCGCCTGTTTCAACAGTGACACTGTAAAACATAGAAACAGGCACTCAGTCCTCATGACTGTGAAGGTGCAAACATTCATGATTCGACAGATTCTGACACATAAAAAGGCTCAACATCAACAAAGGCAGTGACGCAGTAAAACTTGAAGACTGTGTAAAGTGAATTCAGACATTTTCTTCTAAACACATTAAATAAGTCATACATGTATTTCTAAAAAAGGTGTAAAAAGCATTTCAACCATTTAGATTTGAATTGTGAACTGTGTTTCAAGATTTCTGTGTTCAGGATTTAGTGGGCGGGTCTGAAAATCACCTTTTTTGGACCATGCAGCATTTGATAAATTGCAGATTTGGAGTTGTGTTGTCGCAGTGCAACTGCAGAGCATATAATTGATTTCACAGTGATGACCCAAAATCTTCATCCCCAATATCTACTTAAAAGTTTAGGTGCAACGACAGGCACAGCTGGCTGTGAGCACGAACGAGAAAAACACTTTTTTAAGAGAGATCAGTCATAACAGTGAAAAGAGGAGGTATTTCTGAAGTTCATATGTGGGTGTGTGGATACTTTTGCAGAGATTCTGGATCAATGGGAGTTAAAGTATATGTAAGGTCAAAATAAATTACTGTCTTCTATCTTCTTTGTTCAATAATGCCTCAACCACTGCATCATATTGTCTGTGGATCAAATCTGTTGCTGCGACATCGCAGCCATTGCAGATTATGCTTTGTGACCATTTTGTCGAGGCATATTTGGACAATGAAATGCACAGCAGACCCTTTGATCAGCGGTAATCAAATCAGATCCCCCACTCTATTCAGCTTTCAGTGTGTCCCTCTGAATAGAGAGCAATGAGGCTGAGGACAACACAGCAAACCAGTTGCCAGAGGAAATACATGATATAATAGTCAACAGAAGACAGAAGACTTTCCTAAAATGATTTACCTTTTTCAGAGGATATTTCTGTAAAAGTACATAGTGGTAACTTGTATGTATATAAACTTAAATACAGACACTAATATGGGTATCACACTGTCTGCCACATATTTTAAACCTCATATTAGGAGGAGGCACAACAGGAGAAAAGATGATAAACATGAGCCACATTGTCATACTGACAGAATCATGCCATGGAAAACATTCCAGCAGCACACAGGGTGTCTCCAACTCCACGGAATGTGTGCCTTTAGAAATGTGGCATTAACGGAAAACAGGGTCAGGAATCCTTGAGAATTGGACCCTGACATTATTGGTGTGATTTTTCAAATTAGAAATCAATGAATGATGGGATACATGCATCCTAGAACTATCAGGGATGTAACAGTAAAATAAATTGATAGATTTGAAATGATAACAGAAATGTAAATAATTTCATAAGAAGCAGAGGAATATAAATTCAAGAAGAAGTTTCAAAACAGAACTTGACTTCAAATGTCCTCCCAAAGTTAAATCAGAGGTAAAAGCAAAGATGAAGTTGATCAAACACTTTCCCTGTGTGATCCCGAGAGAATGAAGCAGCGCCTTGCGTTAGCTCTACACCGTGCAGATAGAAAGTCTTTATCTGGACAGAGTGGTACCTTGAAAGTCTTTCATACAAAGATAGTGACGTCATTTCACCACACAAGATATATTTTGTCATGAAGTGTGGTGAAGATGGACATAAATACAGGAAACAGCATACATTTATGCAACAACTCAGGAACAGGACACACAAGGCAGGTGAGACTAAACTCGATAAAATGGAACAAACTCAAGTGAAACATGGGGCTGAAATACAAACTACACTGATGACGGAATGAAGTGCAGGTGAAACAGGAGAACCAGAAAGGCTGGGGAAGACAGGGAGCAGGAAAGGGTTAACAAGACTGATGCAGGGCTGGTGTGGAGCACAGGAAAACAGAAGGGAGACAGTGAACAAAGAGAAAACCCAAAAACCCAGAAAACACAATGTGACCCCGAACAAACATCCCAGAACTCACAATTGAAATCAGTGCACAAGTCACAGCAAACTTAACTTAAGCACACTTTGCTTTTGACAAAAACATGAAGAAACTAGTCTGTCAAGTGGAGTAGCTTAAATATTAGCCTGCATGTAGCAACATAAATCAGACCAATAGACAACTATGACTCTGAATAACACAACTAGTCCTTCAGTTCACTTTAACACTGAGTTCCTATGAGAGTCAATGCAGCAAGCAACAGCTTCTCAAGTGGTCCTTAAATATAATCTTGCAGCGTCTCTTATCTGTCCTTCTTCCCGCTCAGTGCAAAGAGGAAGTGAAGTCTGAGGGCATCTGGTGGACTGTTTGAGGGACATGGAGCCAGACTGTGAGAGAACCATGACAATATTGTCCTCAAAGTGTGCCAACTGGAGCTCTTTCACCTTAGTTTAGAGCCAAACTAAACAGACTCCTCTTCACACAAATGTTGGGAGACCAGTGTAATGAAAGGGTCGACCAATTCATCCTTCATCTGCTCCAAGACTGAACTGAAAAAACAAACAAACAAAAAAACAAATTCAAATTGGTTTCACTGTGATGAACCAGCTGTAGTGACTTCCAAATCAACAAACATTGTGGAGCAATAAACGGCTTAAGAGTGAGATATTACTCTCAGAGGCTGGAGGCAGACAAAAAGAGAATTAATACTGGACTTCTGGACTGCTTGTGTGTGTGTGTGTCTGTTCTGAGTCTGAATTAAATTATGTGTTGTGTATTGTGACTTTTTTCCAAAAATATATTTTTATTTGACCTTTTCTTTGACTTTCCTGTGCAGCATATATGTCGTTTTTTCTATAGTGTGGATGACATGTATGTATAGATAACAGATTAATGTTCCTGTCAGTCAGTCAGTGGTTAACAACACAAGATGTTGTAAGAAGCAAACTAGACTCTTCTCACCTTAAAATTGGATATTAGGCTCACAATTATCAGGTGGACTGAGACAGGACTCCGAATGAATGCTAATGTTGTTCCGTGTCTGCTGGATGTGTAAACTACTCAATGCTAACGTGCTAACACGTTCACCAACAACCTTATAGGGTGATAATATTTGTGTATTTTTATTCCCCAGGTGGCCAAAAAAATCGATTACTGTAATGTAGCTTTAATGGTAAAGCATGATTAGTCTAAAATAGTAATGGTTTTCACAGGCACATTGCCACTAATGGGCCTGGGCGGCACTGGTTCACCCACATTAACCGGTCTTGCTGGAGAAAATACTGTATTTCAGGCTGGGTATAGGCTATAAAAGATGGCTTTCGTCTATATTGTTGTGTACAGCCTTCATAGACTGATGCTCTGTTAGTTGAGCATGTTGGATAGGCAGATGTTACTGCCTTTGTGAGGCAGACCATTGCAAAGTAAACTGGTCTCTTTCCAGTTTGTCTGTGTTTGTTCTTTTTTCTTCTTTTAACTTTTCGTAAGAGCGTTTTTCTGGGAAAAGGTGGCCCAGGTACTCTTTGTATTGTCCCACCCAAAACAAAATTTCTGCCTACACCACTGATGTTTCTGAGATTTCAGTGCAGTACTTCACATATGATTAGTTTGGCATCAGATCGCTTGTGTCCGTGTCAGCACAATATATTTTGAGCTGAACTTCAACTCTCACCAAACCTAGTGGTTGGTGTTAAAGCCTTAGAATGGACATATATTATTCTCCTGTTTTATCTGTCTTATTCTGTTTTAGCCTAATCTTATTTCCAATTGAATACTTTTAATTGTATTTAAATGTATTTTTATTTTGCCATGTGTTGCTTTTATATCCTGTCTTTGTGCATTTTATGTATTATGTTAAGCATTATGTAAAGAACATTTCTACATACACCTCAAGGTTTTGACCTTTGATCATGTTTAACATAGATATCTGACATCATAACAGTGATGACAATCATAAAAAGCATAATATGTCCACTTAAATGACATTTTGGTGGACTCATGCTTTTAAAGTGATGTAGATGGATGTTTGAGACAGTAAATGGTACTGTTCTGGTTTGATTGTTTACTTAGAGAGGTGATCTCCCTTTGGGATGTGGAGTGCTGAGGCAAAGATAACTGGTTCTTATCTTGATCTGCCCAGTCAGGTATGAGAGCTGCAGGCCCACGGGAACACTAGCAGGGATTTTGGTACTATAGGCCTCATGAGCACACAGGGGACCAGAATGTGGATACATTTTCCCTCCCTTTAACTGAGAGTTGTGTATTTTAATTATGTCTATTATCTTCTTTGCACTAAGTATTTATGCTAACAATCTAACAGCCAGATCTCTGTGGTGGTGTATTATTGTCATGGCTGTTTAGAAATGAAATCAGACAGGAAAGGGATTAAAAACCTGCAGAGCTGTGATTCATGCAGAGAGAGCCCTCACTCGCTATGCCTCCTGTTGAAAACTCTGATACGAGTCTTGACTGGTCTGTGCATGCAAACAGCAGGACACAAACACAGACAGCTCAGCCAATTGTGTCAGCTAAACCACTTGGATTTAAAAACGGAGCATATGAGAGATACACAGGTGATGCTAAGATATGAAGACAGGATGTTGATTTATTGCTTTTTTAGCATTCTTGTTTGCCACACATCATGTAGTCATTTGGCATTATAAAAAAAAACATCATGAGGTAACCCACCTTGCCTTGTCTGTCAATTCAAATCAACGCTTTCTCATCGACATGGCTATGATTCACTCAATGAAGATGTTAAACTTGTTTTGTTTGTCCACAGAGGATGTCTCCACGCCTGTTGGATAGATAGATAGATAGATAGATATTTGGATAGCATAAAATTTGGTTGAATTGTATTAACTTCAAAGATACCGTTCATGTTTTTAGACATATAAAAATGCGCTACTCCTTCTCCCTCATCGAAACGTGAAAAAAATATAAAAAATATATAAATGTTGTTCATTTCAAAAGCTTTTTCAAAAATTACGAGACAAAAGTTGTCTCCTAATTCACTGGTAAGTCCATTCTCACTTGTTTAAATTTCAGACTGGATCATGATTGTCTTTCCAAAGTAGTTGTGATGTCACAAATCATCCTTGGAGGGAAATTACACGCTTCTGCGTGTAATGACGGCGTAGTCCGACACCATCGTTGACCTTTCAAAGTTCTGCGTCAAGGGAACGCGTTGCTCTGCAATTCACCGCCATGCCGCTAGGGGGTGTGACTGTGTGTGTGTGTGTGTGTGTGTGGTTTCAGAGTAGTCATATCCGTATCCTTGTTTATCTTCTGGTCACAGTAGCATGTAGCATTGCGCTATGTGCGCTAATAACAGAAAACACATACCTTTTGTTCATTATTAATAATAATGGTGGTGTTGCAGGAAGAAATACCGGAAAAAAGAAACTGCCGGAGGAACTGAAGTTTTGAGCGGACCAATCGCAGCCCTTGCGGTCCACGTTGCCGTGACGCGTAGTTATTTTTTTGAGGTGCACGTCAGGCTACGGCTTAGGGGTCCACATCGACGCAGAGGGCTTCACGTAGCTACGCCGTCAACGCGACGCAGAAGTATAAATCAAGCTTAATATGCTAAACTAAGATAATGAACATAATAATGAAATACCTGCTCAACAAAAGTATTTCAGAATTGTCATTGTTAGCCTGTTAACATTTAGCGCAAAGTACTACTGTTCTTGAGTACAACCTTACAGTTGCAAGCATGCCAGTCTCAATCTGGATGTGAGGGCGAGACAGAAAGTGTGTGTAAGAGCAGCTCATCTCTGAGGAGCTGGAATACATTCAGCGTGACAGCTTTCATTGTCTCACAACTCCTTTCCTATAGCAGCCAGCGGTAATTACTGACTTGTGTTTGTCCTCTGGTACCTGCCAGCTCTTCCCACCTCCTAACACAGCTGATCAGACCCAGCTGCAACACACTTGTGCCATCCTGCACTTGCCACGCTCTATTATCAGGAACGTGAAGAACAATTGCTCTATGAACAAAAGCTCCATTCACCAGCCATATTTTGTTGGAGCAGGATTATGGCTGATTAAACATTTCGATTTATTAGGAAGCTATATAAAGATACGTAAAATTCAACCCACTATAGGTTGATATGGTGGATTAGTTGCTCTGTGATTAATTATGGATGCAGCCAGTGGAGCATGATCCAATCTTAAATTAATAGGTGGCAGGCATCCTTCCTTACAGCCATGTTTATGAAGCTTCAGATCTATTGTTAGTTCTGTCACCTAGAGAGGACTAATTTTGCAGTGGCCAGGCTGATCCTGTTTGGTCCTGTCATGTCTGATTCTGCAGATGAGCCCCGACATCCTCAAGGATGGACAGGAATGATTTGACGTCATGTCAGCAGACACAGAAAAAGCTCTTTCCTCACCTTATGCTGCAGAGGAGGTGTATTTTGGTCAGAGAGCCTCATGGTGTCAAAGACGTCACAGTCTCAGGGGTGTGAACCACGAGCCGAATGAAGTTCTCGAACTCACTGTCAGAACATCTACTCATCAACACTGATGTACCCACGTACTCTGACAGATCAAAACCTCCAACAGATACAACTCTGTGATGAATTTGCAGTGTCTAATTGCAAAAACACTGTTCACACGGAAATGTATTTAAAGCCTTTTCGTCTAAATTCTACCTTTGAATTACACCGTACATAACACTGATATAAAACACTGCATGTGCAGTTAGATTTAGATACAATCTACGAAAATAAATAAATAATGAAAAAGCTGTTCAAGGCCCACTAATCTGGATACACAGACAGATATCCCTGAACGTATATTGACGACTGTGTATTTTCTCTCTAGCTTTTGATTAGATAACTTATTTGATCGTATGGAGAGTTTCTGTGCATCGCTCGATGGGGGGCAGACACATTGGTAAGCTTTTGATTTGGTGGTGTGAACAGGGGTGTGACAGATCCAACCAAAACATCAATTTTGCCGCTAATTACCTCTGTAGTTAGCGAGGCAGCTGTAGAGAACCTCAAAGTCTGCCTGAAACTACCCTAAGATAAATCATCGAAACACTCGAAGCCAGGACACACGGTAATGAAACGTGAGAATAAAGTACCATAGCACAATTGTTCAGTTTGAAAATTGATAGTACAAATCTTAATTATGTTAACAATATTGTCATCTGTGGATATATTACCACTTGATTACTGACATTCCAATATCCAATTAAAGGCCCCACAACAACTCTTGGTAAGTGGGATGTAGAGTTGATAAGCAACCAATTCTGAAGCTTCAAACCCTCTGCTTCATTAGGGGGATGTTGAGCTAAAACAGAAAATTCAACACGGAGGACATCAAAGTGCCCACTCTGCAAAATGAGTAACAAACTCCTTATTAGATATGCACCAATCTCCTAGGATACAGCCGACATACACAATGATTATCCAACAAAATTGTTGCCTGTATAATGCTCTTGAATAATGCTCTACTCAATTACGCTTGCCAGAAGGGCAGGTGTTGGTTTGCACTGTGAGATGTGAAAGAACAGAGGGAATGATGATGAAGGAGAAAGAGGCAGAAGATGAGGAGCCATTTAAAGATTTCAAGTATGAGAAAGTAGCACTTATGTGTTATACTTCACAGGACATCATCATGATCATGAGTGAATGGGGTGATGGTTGGTGGTGGGTTTTTTTTCCACCCCTAAATCTGCCGAGGTAGGAGGGAGGCATGGAGCAGTCTGTTGCAAAGCTGCAGCAACATTCGCTTGATACAATCGCAGAGACACCAAATGCCATGAGAATGTCAAACTCAGCCTTTAAAGAGACAACCAGCTCAGAGGAAGAAACACAAACAGCTCCAAAACAACAGAGGATGTACGCTCGAAATGCAAATGGCGTTGTCAAGAGGGAAAGAACAGGCAAAATAAAACAAGATCTACTGGATGAGTTAATTGTATAAAAAATGTTGGGTTTCTTTCTGTATTCACAATATCCAACATCCTTCGCTATGACACTAGCGGGTTTATTGTGCCAAACGATTTTAGATCAGTTCCACAGTAGAGTGGCGATGTGTCTGGGCTCAAAACAAAGTCAGTTTTCCAACGTTACAAAATATATCGTCTTTTATGTTTTTCAGTCCTTAAATCCTATCAGTCATCATCCCACCCGCTGGTTTAAGTACAGCTTTCTCATGAATTTGTGCATCTCTCAATCAGTCAACATCTCGACAGCTCTGGTCCTCACAAGCAACATAGGCAGTTCAAACAATATATGTGCATCAAACTTTGGTTGGTTCTGATGCTCCGTAACCGGGGAAGGAAGCTGTTATGAGTTCACTTAACAATTGCATTCTAGGTTTTGACTCCTATGGAGTCAGAAAGGTTAGTGGCATGGTCTGACTTGAGTAAAACCTCAAATTTTACATTTACTCAAAGTTTCTTTGAGTAAATATTTGTTTTTTCACTTAATGTTATTTAATGATTATGAGGCTGTTCATATCCATATTTGGTGCCAGTTATGACAAAACCCTCCTCCTCCATTTCCTCCTCTTTATTTGGATTACTGGTCTGTAATTACTGATGAAAAAGAAACAATTACTCCTGAAAAAGAAACTATTAAAATAATAGCTAATAAAAGACTTAGAGAACCAAAGACATGCAAGTACCCTGGCACTGTGAGGGTTAACATCTAAAAATACAGTGTGACATATCAGCACAACATTTCTCAAAGCTTTGCTGACATCACTGTTGAATTTCCCTCCTTCCCCTGATAAGTCTGTGAAGCCAGACATTTAATGAACATCACATTTTTAAAATAGACATGGTGGCCTATTCAGTCTACAGCACCATTATAATAAATTCCAAGTTTCATATGTTCCTTTTGAACTTATTTACATTTTCAATTCACTTGAGTTCATTTCCATCTTCTCTTCTTTCCTTCGAAACATTGATGTTATTTGGCACTCACACTACACAGCATGTTTTTGTAGCTGACAACTTGAAATCAGACTATAAATCTTAATCAGTGTTGATAACTTTTACTTTATCAGGACCTATAAATAGACTCTGAGCTACTCTTGTCTGTTAGTAAAAATCTCACAATTCAGATGGTAGAAAAGGTTATATTTAGAAAGAAGGGGAGAAGAAGCAGCAGCTGCAATGTAAGATATCTTAAAATGGAAACTGCTCCCAGGGGTGACAGCGCTTATTCTCTCTACTTTAATTATTTATTTTCCCTTTAATATACAGACGACGACAGCATCAGTGAGGCAAAGATCACACTGTATGAGGTCTGCTGATGTCCCTCTGGCTCCTGTGCTAATGAATGTGTCCAAACCAGTGAGCTTTACCCTTGGTCTCGTCCCTAGACCATTATATCCTTGTGGAAAGCAGGTCTGTCCATGATACAGAATTTTTTCCCAATCAGGTACACAAAAAATATGATACTGTATTACACATATTTGAAATAATAAAAGCACTTTCTTTGTGAAAAATCAACCATTCTTAGATTAAAACCTATTAATTTGGGGACATATCTCACAAGTCCCTTTAGGTTGTTTGACAGATACAGTATCAGTTGCACTAAAAACAGTATTTAATACAACCATTTACTTTAGCAAAATACAAATATTTGAGCAAATAAAACCAAGCATTTTAATGGAGACCATTTATAATGGCTCTTGAATGTGAGGGACACATTCTTTTGATGGCGACTATAGTATGTGTTGTTTTATAAAAAAAAAATTAATTAAAAAAAGCTTTCTCCATGTGTCTCGTAAACAACATGTCCTCGGGGAGTGAGAAGGCAATCACAGGTGAGAAATCACTGCCAGCATTGACGACTGCAGTCCTGAGACGTCAAGTGTTTGGATGGGTAATAAAGTGATTAGTCCCAGTCTCAGAGGAAAAGAGCAGGGGTCAGAGAACTAATGATTGATTGGTGGCTTACTTGTACAAGTGAGATAAAGAAAAGAAAAAAACAAACAAAAAAACCCCATCACCATCAAAAAAGGATTTGACTAAATGCCGTAAAAGAGTGCAGTCCTTGGAGGAATGTTGTGTCTGATTTACCTGTTCCTTGCAGAGCTGAGAACATCACTGTTCTCATTAGAAACTGCTTCTGTGCTGTCTCATAGCAACCTAAAAATAGAAATGTCCCTATTAGGCTGTATAGCTGTGATGGCTGCTACAAGTTTTGGCCTCTTTAATTGTGCAGTAAATATATATAGGTGTGAAACATGTTTGCTCCATCTCTTAATTTACAGTGAAACCTGACAATCAGGCTCACATCATGGCTGGAGATTTGCAGCTTGTTGCAAACAAGTTAAAATGATTAATTGATTGTTATGATATATGAAAATATGAAAAATAGGGTTTCTGATTGGGATCTGTTAGTAAGCCCATGAATGCACAATTCTGGTATTTCCTGCAAGGAGAGCAGTATGATGGTTATTCAGAACAGATTCCTTTGTCACATTTGTCACAGCTGGACTGTCACTGTGCCGCTAGATTCTCTGTGCCCTTTATTTCATGGCAGATAGGAGGACCGCCTTTATATAACATAGAACTGATGTTCCACACTGCAGACAGATTAAATCTTATTTATAGCTCTGACTTACTATCTGAGGCTTGGATTCACAAATAGAAACTGCATAACAGGTAGCCTAACAAGTCTCTAAATTCAAATTCAAAATTGTCATTCCCTCATTTATATCATATGTAGACTCATAGCTGGGTGGCCAATGCTTTAATTTACAAATTGCCCTTTTGAAATAATTACAATAAGACACACAAACACGCAAAGCATTTACATGTCTGTGGCTGGTTAACACTGGTTTTGTTTGTGTTCTGCAGATATGAAGATCAGGACAGAGGTTTTCATCCATTTATTTTTGTCGACTCTGACGTCAAGAATACACGTTTCATTCAACAAGCAAGGAAGTAAGTTATTTATAACCCACAGCATCTCCAGGTTATGATCCTTGAGTGCGCAGTGAAAGGAATACTCCCTATTGGACTGATGTAGTGCGCCTTCGTAACAAAAGCCACACAGCTCATGAGCTATGGTGCCAGAGAGGTACGGCACCCTGTAACACAACCAGGACGCATCCATGGGAAGAGTCACAGCTGAAAAATAGGAATATTGCGGAGAACTGCAGCAAACTTTCTGTTTTGAATCATAAATTATCCCCGTTTTTTTTTCTCTCTCCCTCGTATGACAAAGCACCGACTACTTTGAGCATGGAAAAGCTGTCTTCTGATCAGGTAAGATAATTGGCAGAAACAATGTTGCTCTGAGAAATTATTATTCAACCACAAATTGATTGAAAATAAAGGTCAATTATTCAAATTTAGGTGGTTATCTTGCGTCTCTGTTTTGTCTCATCTTGGAGGAGACTGATAAAGATAGACGTCTCTTCCATAAGATATAACATCAAATGTGTTCTTAATGTTTGTAAATGAATCTTTATGAGGTATGAATATATTTATTGGCAGGATTCAACGAGAAATGAGACGACCAATAGAACAATTTGTAATGGAGCGCGTCTCTGTCGCCAAGTTATCCAAAATGAGAACCATGGACAGCGACTCTTACATCTTATTATGCTGTTATGTAATGTCGTCTATCAAAACAGATGGTTTCATTATCCATATTTTTAATTCAGATACCAAAGCATATTTTTGTTTCAAGGAAAAATTCGCAAATGTGGTGTCTTTGCGCACTTAGAGTTTCATGGCTGCTTTTGTTGATCGCGTCGATAAATAAGAAAAATAGACACAGGCAAATTGCCATCTTGATGAGACTAAACAGAGACAATTTGATTTTAATGTCAAATTATCACTTCCTAAACATTCATCCATAGTGTTTGTGAATCTAACAGGTGCAGTCACCATGCTGTCTCCTTTGAATGGGCATGATTTTTGAGCATGGGCATGATTAATTTCCATTTGGAAAATTGAGTTTTGCACTCTTTAATTGATCTGAGTTATACTGTATTTCATATGTCAGAAAACTGTAGTATTTAGTTGAATGAATAACCTTTATGTTGTAACAGACTGCCACCTGCTGGTGATGATTTAGCAAAACAGAGGCATAAACAGAATATGAGTTTTTGATTATTTATATTTTGCAATGTAAGCTGAACTATTTCCATGATTTGTTCAAAGGGCTGTTAGCTGTAAGTTCAACGCTGAGAAGATCTGTGATTGGCTGGGAGATGGCAGATATTCTGGAGCTGCGGACAGATGGAAACTCACTCCTGAAGGCAGTATGCCTCAGACGCTTGAGACTGACCAGGCTCCTGTTGGAGGGAGGTGCATATATCAACGAGAGCAATGAGCGTGGAGAGACGCCACTTATGGTGGCCTGCATGTCCACACACACTGACCAGCAGAGTGTAAGCAAGTTGAAGCTGGTGAAATATTTGCTGGACAACCAGGCAGACCCCAACATACAGGACAAGGGAGGTAAGACAGCCCTGATGCATGCATGCATCCACAAGGCAGGACACGAAGTGGTGGATCACCTGCTGAGCAATGGAGCTGATCCCAGTCTGGAAGACAGGAGTGGGGCCTCTGCTCTGGTCTACGCCATCAATGCAAATGATAAGCAGACACTAAAACTGCTCTTGGATGCATGCAAAGCTAAAGGCAAGGAGGTCATCATAATCACCACAGACAAGTCACCATTTGGCACTAAAACCACCAAGCAGTACCTAAATGTCCCCCCATCACCAGAGCTGGATGAAAGGTCCTCCCCGTCATACTGCGCCTCTCCTTCTGATATTGATGTTACTGCATCTCCCACACCTGAGCAAGAGCAACAAAACACAGTTTTCAGTTTCCAGACAAAGCTGAAAACTTCCAGTTCAGCTGCAAAACTCGCCAACGGGCCCACATCTCCAACACGACGGCCTGTAAACCCCAAGCGTGCACGTTTACCTCAGCTGAAGCGGCTGCAGTCAGAGCCTTGGGGGTTGATTGCTCCATCTGTCCTGGCTGCAGCTGCCGCCCATGAGGAGAGCAAGAAAGCCAGCTCTGATGAGGACGTTGTTGCAGGTGTAAATGGACTCTCTCTGAGTAAGAGGTCAGCTTTATCTCGACAGAACAGTGTGGATGGCAAGGACAGCCTATTCCCACTAGTGGGTGAGCAACCCTGCAAAATGACAACCTCACTATCAGTTCCACCAACATCTAAAGCATCATATGAGAGATCTCTAGGCCAGCACCAGCCGCTGGCACGGCGCAGCACTGTGCCCACAGAGCAGGAGAGCAGCAGCTGCTGCAGTGGATTAGCCAGTCTGAGAGACACAGTGCACAGGAGACGTCTGGGGAATGATCACTATGACTCAGACTCACAGCTCTATTCAGACTCTGGCATGTTCGACTCTCCTAAGGTCCCAGTGGAGCGAAGGAAACTAAACACTTCTCCTCTAGCAATGTTGACCAGCTCCAGAGAATCTCTTGACAGCAACACCAGCACATCCTCTCCCAGCACAGCACGCAGGCGTGCACCTGGCCTCCTGGAAAGGAGGGGCTCGGGCACCCTGCTGCTAGATCACATCTCCCATACCAGGCCTGGCCACCTTCCCCCTCTCAACATTAACCCCAACCCTCCCATCCCTGACATTGGGGCTAGTAGCAAGCCTTCCTCACCTCTGGCCACAGGTATTAGATCTATAGCTCCAGTAGCACCAAACACACCAAAGAGAGGCGGCCTCAAGTCCAAGAAGAAGCTCGTGAGAAGGCACTCTATGCAAGTGGAGCAGATGAAACAGCTTTCTGATTTTGATGAGCTGGCTCATTAGTTAGTTAGTTGGTGTTTATGCAGCACATATTGTGAAAGTAGAAATGTTAACACCATAAATTGTCAGGAAGCACATCCGTAGGTTCAGTTGTGTAGAACCACAGCCGTCTAGATGTTGAATAATGTATAATTTATTTTTTAAAAATCTTACTGAAACTGAGCAATATAGATAGATTTTCTCCCAGTGTTAGACCCAACCTTAAGAATTATTATCGTTTGATGTCACAAAATCTGCTGTCTATGTTTTACAGTTTTGAATGTAAATGCCAAGATATGGTACTTTTCCTCTGAACTAGCTCTCTTACATGATGATGTAATGTGTAGGGAACACACTGGGTCCATTTGTAGCCACCAGGCCACTTGGGTGCACTTTGTGCATATGTAATTAGCACCATTAATGGACTTTACTTTGGGTAAGAAAAAACATGTGATGCACTTGTCTGAGATGTAGCTTCGAGTAAGATAACAGTTGACTGTTTGTAACAAATTTGTACAAAGTGCCTTCAAGATAAAGAAACCTGAAAAAAAGAGTGGAGATATATATTTAATGTATTAGGACTATTTTAATTTCATGATAATGTAACCAAATCGTGTTTTATTTCAATATTGCTGATCTCACATGGAAGAAAACAAGTGATCTGAATGGATGAACAATATGCCTTAAAAAAAAACAACAACAAAAAAACAGGTTAAATGTTGGGATTTGTTTGACAGCACTTTATTGGCCAGGAGGAGAAAAAAATAGTAATGTTGCTATTAACAGTGTTAACAACCTTTCAAAGCAATATATCTATATCTATCTATATATATATAGATAGATATAGATATAGATATATTGAAGGACATTACAGCCCTTAGTCCAAACATTGGTGATACTTGTCAAATAAATGTCATTTCATGCTAATAGCAATCAAAACTAAAGGTCATACAGCTTCCATGTAACTTACCTGTGAAGCATTGCTTCTGTCTAAGAAAAAAAACATAGTCCATAGTATTTTTGCAAGTAGTTTGTTGTATATTCAGAATAAATGTCTATCACTTGTGATTTCTGTATTTTGTCTGTTTACTTATTCATCGCATTAAGCAGGCGATCAGCTGATGGTATCCTCACAGATGTTCACTCCTTCCTCAGGCCACTTGGCAGTCCATTGGAGCCATGATCATAATTATCATCATTGTTGACGTTGTCGTCAATGTCACTGTGATTATGTCAGACCAACCATAGAGGCACTCAGATGCCACAGCTTCTTGGCAGCTTCATCGTCCCGGCCCTGTGGGGCGGCTGTTTTAGGGGCACAGTCGCTGTAATAAGAAAAGAATTCAGAGTGAAAACACACGACTTGATCTGCTCCTGCTGAAGTTCAGGATACAATCATGAATAAAAGAAGGAACCCCAGGGTAACTTAAAAAAAAAATTAAGATGGTGATGTATTATAGGTGATTCTGTGACACATATTGAGTTTACATCACAATATCTGTGTCTCTTAAGAGGAGAACATACCAGAAAATCATTATTTTGTATTTACTCTGTTACAAGAATATTTCATTTTAGATTTTGAGATAGCGAAAATTAAACTGTGTGAAAAGGCACACAGGATTTTTATTACATGGAAAGCAAGATGAACACGTGGTGTCATTTAAATGTCAAACAGTCATTAACTGGAAAAACAGGCTAAAAGCAGAGAAGTTCAGAGTTTAGACAATGTCTTCAGAAACTGAAGGAAACACTTCTTCTGCCTCAGCATGTTGCCAAGGCTGGATTACCAACCAAGCAAAGTGAGCAACTGCCCTGAGGCTCCCAATAGCTCCAAGTTCTCTGTTCATTTGTGGCAAATAGTGTGTGGTAATTTTATGATATTAATACACACTGATACATAATATACTGACATGATAGATTTCTTTAGATGGGTCCTGGTTTATTATCTCATCTTCAGGCCCTGTCTTGAGGAGGGTCCCTGTGCCAAGATCTAGTTTTAAAGCTGCAATAATCAATATCTTTTATATTAAAAATTAATAAAATGACAATGAATTATTTGAAAGGGGTCACTGTAGTGGCAAACCCAGATAATTAGCTCTACTAATGAGCTCTACAGAGGTTTTTAAAAATCTATTTTAGATGATTGTTTTGGTTTTCCAGCCTACAACTCTGATCTTATCAACTTAGTTTCCAGCTGCTGCTCTAATAAAGCCGCTGAATACCACCTGCCTCGAAATAGCAGACAGACAAAGATAGCAGCTGGTGAACCAAATGGACTCCAAATGAATGTCAATGTCGCTCCGAGTCTGCTGCATGTATTTTCTGGATCTGTTCAGGTGCAGATATTGTGCTTATTAAGCCGATTGGATATTGGCCATAAAGTTAATTAATGTCTGTAATTCTGTGTTTCTAATTAAAGTTATTCACTTTTTTATTTTGGACAAATAAGACAAATTATCCCAAGGTACTGGATAAAGTAAAATGACAGAAAAAAATACATTGGTCACTTTAATGTATGTTAATGGTGTTTTCCTGTTGTTCCACTGCCCCCGAGTGGCCAAACAAAACAATTAATGAAGCTTATAAGTAATACTGAAACTGTACTTAGACGGTGCACATTCTTAAATAAATGTGTCTTAAATCAAATTACCACTCAGCAAACCTGAAGCTGTTATATTCCAGTGTAGGAGCACTACAGTCAGGGGGAGGAGCAGGAGTTGATAGGTGCCCAGCAATTTATTATTGCCAGAGGGTCCAAAACTGGGTCAATCCAACCATGATTGACACTGTGTCATTTGTACTGATATTGGCTGTTTAACATCCAATCATGAACCCACCCTCTATAGATTTACTGACCTGTAATAGAGTCCGCTCTCTTTCTGCAGGCTTTCCTCCACAGCGCAGTAGATCGTGGTTTGAGCCCCTTCTGTTGGAGACTTGATGAAGAACAAGAGTGGTGTGTATATAACTCTCTTCCATAGAGGCATCGTGGGCCAAAAATGTCGGCCAAGTTCAGTCCGGATTACTCCAGGGTGGAGGCTGTACGCTGTCACCCCGGTGCCTGTAAAATTACAAAGCACAGAGCATCATGCAGTCACTTTTTCCCCACATTACGTGCAGTAGACACTGTTTTTGAAATATTGCATAATGCCTGCTGTGAAATATAAAATGTTATAATATTATTTACCTTCTACCTTGTTGGCCAGCTCTCTTGTAAAGAGGACATTAGCTAGCTTACTTTGCGAATAGCTTTTCCAAGGGCGGTAATCTTTGTCCTGATTTATGTCATCGAAATAGATTTGACCTGTTAAGTGAAGGCATGACATTCTTATTCACAGATGTGGTTTTTAATATTAAATGACATTGAAAAGATGGCATTCCTGCAAGAGATAAAATATGTACAGCTGTTCAAGTGTAAGAGAGAAAACTGCACCTCTTTCATGAGCTAAACTGGCAACATTGACGATGCGGCTCGGAGACGACTTCTTCAGGAGATCCAGCAGACAGTTTGTCAAGAGGAAGTGACCCAGGTGGTTCACACCAAACTGCATCTCAAAGCCATCTTCTGTCTGCCATTTTGGACAGCTCATAACACCTAAAAGTAAGAAAATCAGTGGACATTCTTTTTTGTTAACACCTCCCACCTGTTTATGTGGTAACTGTGCACTGCTGGAACATGATGGATCACACAGCTAGGAGACAGATGATGGTGATTTATACATCCACCTGCATTATTGATGAGGACATCCAGCCTCTCTTCACTTGCTAGGATATCTTTGGCGAGTTGTCGTACTGACTGTAGAGAAGCCAAGTCCAACTTTTTGACAATCACGTTGTCGTTTTGACTTTTCTTTCTCACTTCTTCTGCGGCTTTATTTGCTCTGTCCATGTCCCTACAGGCCAGAATGACCCTTGCGCCTGTAACACAACAGCAAATCCAGTAAGTTTGAAATTAAATCAGATAATTAAAGGTTGAAATATGAAACCCAGTTAAATCACAAACCCCTTTTCGCCAAGTCAACAGCTGTTTCTTTGCCGATCCCGGTGTTGCCTCCAGTAATCAGGACAGTCTTTCCATCCAGTCGCGCATTGCTGTGACACACTCCACCTGCCACCCATCTTTTCACCCCAAAAAGTCCTACTCCTGTAAAAAAGCACACACAGTTACAGTTTCAATTAATTAATCTAAAAGGCCTTACATAGAAAAGTAACAAAACCGTTTATATCCTTCTTTTTATTAAGAATCAGATTCTTTAGCTTGGCCAACAAAATTAATGTTATATTACTGAACTACTTCAGATCGTGAACATTTTGAATTCAAACTTAGCACACAAGATCTTTAAACTTCATTACCTAACTCCTGCTGAAACAATTTATGGATTAGTCAATCGACAGGAGATTTACTCAGCAACTATTTTGGAAAACAATTATCTGTTTCAGTCATTTTTCAAACAAAAAAATATTTTTTTGTCTGTTTGTAAGACGAAACAAGGGTTAAGACATCACCTTGGGCTCTGGGATATATAGATGGCATTTGTTCACAGTTCATAGACTAAATGTCTCTTCCATTCATGAGAAAGTAGAGTTGTTTTTGTATTAATTAGTAATAAAAAAGTAAAGTAATACTAAGCCTAGTTGCAGCTCTAATATTAATAATGAATGAAACAGCTTTGTAAGCCACTACAAAAAACTTAGCCTATAGCTGTGAAAATGACCATATTATAAGCAATCAAGGCAAGCATGTAAATGCATCATCCTTTTGTACTATAATGCAAGCTCACATTATTCACTTAGACAGTGTGCTAGTAAATAGTGTGCTTTATTATTGTGTGCTCTAATGCTACAGTTATAAAACAACAAAGCAAATACACACATGAAAAGTTAATTCAAAAACACAATTGGTTTGCATTTTCAATAATGAAGCTTCAACTACCATCAACCCTGCCATCATACTGTCTCAGTGTCTGTGTTCAGAGCACCGTCGATTAACTTGCATGCTTTCAAGTGAGTGACAATACGCTAGATTCAACATGAAGTCCATTCTTGCCTAAATAACTTGTGTCAATGCATACATTACCTGTTGCTGTGACCAGAGCGATAGATTTAGGATAGTGGGACACAAACGACCTTAAGGAGTCCATCATCCTACAAATCCCTATATTGTTACAGCTGATTATAAAACGATTACTGACTCACTATTCTTCTCTTCTGTGCAGCAAAATCACTTCAAACTAACGACAATCCATGCCCTAATGACAGCTAGCATTACAGTAGAGTTACACAACACACCGTTTGCCAACCAGGAAGTACCGCCCACTTTCACATGTAGAGGAATCCTATTGGTTCTTTTTATTAATGATCCTCTAAATGCTCTGAGGATATAAACAGGTTGTTTGCTCAGTGTTTTTTTTGTCAAATTAACATCAACATCAAATTATTGAAGGGCTGCAGGCTTATACTGTGGGATGAATATTTTTAAGGATGGGAAATAATAAATTAGAGATGAATGTAATGAAGTTACATGATGTTTCAGCTGATGATCATGAGTCTTCCTTACAGCTAACGACTGGTGGGTGCCGATGATGTTTTAATTGAATTGGGAATGATGATGGTGTTTGAATGAACTGCAGGTTTACTGTCGTACTGTGACTTGATATACAATGTAAGAAGTGTTCGGGGGTAACTAGTTACATGTAACAACGTTATGTAATGTAATTACAAAATAAATGTAAGTGTAATCTGTTACAGTTACTTATGAACACGTTGATGATTACAAAGGGGATTACATCTGAAGTCAAATCTTTAATATTTTGCTCAGGAAGAGGGTTTTTTCCTCATTAAAAAAATGGAACATGTTACTGAATACATATATTGCTGTTTTTAATTCTTTGAAATCAATATTTTTTTTATAATTTGTAAATAAATCATGAAATTTACTTAAATGGTGTCACAGTACCAATTAAGCCCATGCCAGACTTTTGACTTTTTCCATAAACAATCTATTTTATAGTCCAAAACCTACATGTACTAATGCGTACATTTTTTTTAATGAGAGATAAATTTTGCTGTTTAAATCTTGTCAGTATCCATGAAAAATACCTGAACTTAGATTTTAGTGGGCAACACACATCTGAAACCAGCTTCCAGAAACCATGACCACTTACCTTAGCTTATTAAATAACATTTGGGGGCATTTATTCATATCTTGTGCTGCACTGTAACTCCACTGTATATTTAATTCTCCTGTTTGATCTCTTTTATTCAGTTTATCATACACTTTTAAAATCCTGTTTATTGGCCTTTTAAATAATATCTTGTCTTAATACCTCTTTGTGTCTTATCTTCAGTACTTTCCTGTACTTTGTTGTTAAAAGGTGCTGTACTGCACAACTGAACTAGCCTTTATGTATTTTATCCTGTTGTCTTATGTAAAAGTCTGCTCTTTGTTTCACCTACAAGACTATTCTTCATCTGAGGACAACAATGCTGAAGTTGAAAATGAGGAAAATAACCCAACTATAACATTGCTAGATAATGTTGATGGTGAGTGAACAAATCTATGATTTAAAAACAATTTCCACCAATCCTCCAGCAGAGGGTCTCGTACCCTCACCGACACAGTCCAGGTGCCTTCAGAGGGAGTCCAGTAGGTGGAGCAAACAAACACATTAGTTTTATTTTACAACAGTTACCTATCAAGTCTAACGAATGCTGGGAAATTACTTTATATAGCATCAAATTATATCCTGAACTCCTACAAGCAAATTAGGATGTGACTCTGCTGTTGTGTGAGCAGACAAAAGAAGAAACTCATCAGCAGCACTGTGATGACAGTAATAACAGCATTACACCCTCAGATTTAAATTACAGCCTGATCAGAGCAGCAGCTGAATTACTAACTCGTGAAAGGAAACATTAAGATTCTGGCTCATTGATATCAGTAAACATTTAATGTGTCATGTCAATAAGCTACAAGTTGTGACCTTTCGCTGGGCCTTACTTTCGCTCTCAAGCACAAAGGAGCAGTCGAACATTAAAACAGCTTGACCTTGGCTTGGAGGTTTATAGGGTGACATCTGACACTGACTGTTCTGGCTGTGGAAAGCTGCTGAGGGTCTGAGAAAGAGAGTCTGTGAGGGTGAGCCGTATGTGGACACTCTTTACATACCAAGAGTTCAAAGGTTACTGTGGAAAGTCAACTTATGTAATTACCACTGTCCTCAGTCTGACCACATGACCACACTCTGTTTTACAGTCTGTCATTACATCGGCAGGACAAAAGAGAGCATTTCAGGAATAAAAAACAGCTGACCTTGACTGCGTCTCTCAATCACTTCACGGAAAACACAACTTGAGGAATGTTACTTTCCATGAACACACTGTATTCTTAGTGATTACTACATTTTTATTCTCTTCATTTTATTTTATCTTTGCAGTTCTGACCTTTGTCAATGTAGGCCCCCTATTCTCACATGAAACAGTACTTCAGAGGTGACCTGGTTGTCTCTTTTACTGGCTCACCACCAAATCCATCATGTGACTACACTGCACGCTTCCCAATCTTTCTCCCAGTATGGTAACCTTCCCCTGCTAAAATTAGAGAGCCCTCTGCTGAGACGTTTTGGAATGTGACTATCCTGTACCCATCCTGCAGATGATTTCAGATCTCAGTAAATTTCTCTGAATGTCTGACAGTTTTTCTTTTCTTGAGCAAACTCCTCCAATTTAAGAACAAGCCTCTGGACTCTTCTTCATATAAAAACAAACTATAAGGTTGTACTTTTTGTAAAGGACATTGCTCTGGGAAAATCTCTTCGATACTATGCAGTTTCTGATCCGAGTTTACTGTGCATATTTATGTATTATCTTCTGATTTCTATCTACTGCATGATACATTCTTCCTAGGCGAGACGTATTTGTGTCCATAAAAGGATAATAAAAAAATATTGCCTCTGAACTCTGACTAGATAATGCACATTCATTCATATCTGCAAGTTCTGCATATATCTTATTTTATTTGTACACATATATGATCAGTTGAAGAGTATACTTTTGGATCCAAATAAACATTTTACATATATTATGTTTGATGTTCTGTATTTGCTCCTGTGAATTATACTGAGTCTGTGAGTTTGGTGCACATTTGGCACACAGTGTTATGTTTTTATTGTTGTCTCATGACACATACAGATTTCTCATTCTTTTTACTTTTAATCATGTTCCTTGTCTCTAGGTTATATGATTTGACATTCTTATTCTAATTCTTTACACTGGTAATAATATACTTCATTATTATGATGACGACTATTATGATTCTGATTGTTGTTATTAGTTATGATTATAATAATACATGTAGTTCTTTGCTGTATCATAATTATATGCCGGTGCACTGACATCATTTCACAGGGCTCCCATAATTTTTTATTGGCTTGTAAATTCTATATGGGGTTGGATGTTGACCTCAGTTCAGTTCAGTTTAGTTGGGTTCAATTCAGTTCAGATCTTTAAAGTAGTATTTTATAGACTCTTTGCAGCTTAGGCAACATAAAAACATAAAAACCCCATAAGGCAATTGCACACATTACAAGTGTTGGCACTGCCTGTATGTACACAATTCAGAATTTAACACAGGATGTTAAAAACAAGGAAGTACAGCAATAAAAATAAGGGTCTAAACAGTGTGATGAGATCTAAAATGTGTGATCTACAAACAAGATAAATATACTGGTTGAATTAATTATAATTCACCGTAGTATGCACTTATTAGTGAATCATAACATTTCCATAACACAAGACAAGCAGGATATGCATTGTCATTGTCAGTCATTTTTAAATTGCTTTTTTAAAGTGGCCTTTTGCGTTTGAATTTCATGAGCTAAACTAAAATACATCAAAATGTCACCCAGCGTGTTGGGAGTGTCAATGTGACACTTTTGGTTTCATGCGTGGGAGAAGACATGATGATAATATGCATAAACAGCAGGGACGTGAGACAATGAGCTTTGTGATCAACCCTGACAACAGAGGTTCACGGAGTGCACAGGACGGTACCGGGGTCCTGGTTTTCTCCCAGTCCCTCCTCTCGGTCTGGGTGCTCTGACGTAGCGCCCAGTATGTCCCGCCGGGGAGGGGAGGGGCGGTGCTGCAGCCGCTGCCTATATTGCCGAGCGCTCCGCAGTGTTTTGCTCCCTCTGTGCTTTGAGTTTCGCTGAGTGTTTACCGCAAAGTGATCCGGGCCCGGCTTGGAGACATGGCTGGATATCTGAAAGTCCTCAGCTCGATTTCGAGGTCTGCCGGGGCTGCTTTCTCTAGAAACCCCGCAGTTCTTGCGCCGGCTGCAAACTGCCAGACTTTGCAACAAAGAAACTGTGAGTGCAGAGAGAGATATTACTGTGGGTCATCCTCAGCATCGTTGTGGTGACGGTTACCTGTTGCATGACCTCGCGTTGTGTTCAAAAGGGCGCCTTTTAAAACTTAGCTTAGCTTTGAATTTTCAAGAGAATTAAATGTCGATTGATTCAATCAACCTTTGACGCCGGTGGCGCAGAGTTGCAGCAGCCATGATAGCCAACTTGTTTGTGATGCTAGCCAACTGGGATGCTGTTAACTGGTTTTAATGGTTTCAGGAGATTAGATGCAACGATAGTGTGAATGCTACCCGATGTCTTAATGTCTGTTATAGGGCAGGCCGAGTGTGGGTTGTTTTTAGATAATAAATGAGGCTGGCTGTTAGAGACAAGATATGAAGACGAGGCGAGCAACAGGGGGAGAGACGTCTTTGTCTTCCTTCATCTGAAGTTTGAGGAAGCCTGAACGTCAAGAAACCGAAAGAAACATCAGAAAAAAATGGACGTGGCATGGCGAGTTAACATCCCCTAACACCCCCCCCCCCCCCCCCCCCCCCGCGAAAAAAAGATGAAATCAAGAAGGGGCGGGGGGTGGCAGCAAATTAATTAAATCTTCTTTTTTATTACGTCTGTGCAGAAATGCCATCATCATGATTTGGAGCTAAAATTCAAGCAATGTCACTCAAAAATCAATTTGAGGGACTTGAATGAATGAACGCTGGTGATGAGCTATCTGATCAGCATCTTATTAGTGCGACACAGACTTTAGAAAAAGTTTTCCTCCAAGGTCAGCTGTATACGAGGCTCCGCTATAGAGAGTAATGGCTGCCGGTGCTCTGGTTGTCCTACATAAAGTTTTCCATCTGGGTTGCATACAGACTGAGAGCTGCACAGTTTGACCACTTCTAACTCTGCTGCTCCACTGTAAAACCCTGTGTGGTTTGTTACTTTCTGTATTTGCTCTATTTGTTTACAAGTTAACCTTTTTTTGCCCCTCTTTGTTTGTTTTAGAGCAGTGCCAAGACACAAACCAAAATCTGCCGCTTTTAATTTTTAGTCTGTGATTTGGAGCAGGGATCCAGATTTATCACGTGGTCTATGCAAACAACCCACATTTAAGTAGGAGCAGCAGGCTGAAGGACTTTGTAAGCTCAGCTGTTGTAGTTACAGGTCTCCTTGCAGACCCAGTGAGTGTTTATACAGCAGTGGGTCAGTTGAAGGGCACATGGGTGTGATTGATTGTCAGTGGTGAATGGTACCAGGAATGTTCCACTTACATAAAAAAACATGATTAATCATACAGTTAAAGTTTCCTGCAACAGGTTGAAAGTTGATGGTAGCCTGTTATCTTTTTGATTAAGTGTTTAATCTAACTGATATCAAAACAGTACTCCTGTCTTTGAGACAAAACCAAGATTTTTAGAACAAGACTTGGAAGATTGACAGTGTTTTTTTCCCTTTTTTTTATTGCAATCACAAGTTGAATTGTCTTTGGGGCAGTTACATGCCCTTTTAAGTTTCACAGTGCTCATAAAATTGGCCAACATGCTGGTTCTTGGCAGTGGATTTTACCAAGAGAAAGTGTTATCCTCCCATCAGCCTCTGACTTTAGTTTAAACCCAATGCCTTAAATTTGTCACAGGCTTCCTTTTTTTGAAATAAAGTTAAAGAGTTCATGAAGTGACCTTTTCACAAACCTCTGCAGCTTGATTTCTAGTTTTGTTATCCTGACTATTCTTGGGATAAGATGAATACCAAAGTGGCTCTCTGTTGAAAGTTAACCAGAAAGGACACCTGGCCAAAGGTTATTGGGGTCATCTTATCATGGCAGACATTGTTATACTCGTCTGTAATGTATTGAGCTCAAAGTAAAGACTCCTCAAAGATGGAGTTTGTTATCCAACAATTGGCACTAAATGCTAGGTTGGATTGTTCATCTTGTTGTTGTATTATTTCATCAGATAAATTCTCATTGCTGATATTATACCACATTTATACTGCACTTGCAAGTTTTTGTAGAACAGAGACAAACTTTTTTTTCTTTGGAAAATATTTTTGTCCTCAAAGTAATGTACCAAAAACATTATGTCAGCATTGAATCCTTAATATCATACTGGCACTGATATTGAAGATTTTAAGCAACATTATTCAACAATCATGTCTAGACTGATTCAGCATTTTCAGTGTGCTTGTATGCTAAATGTATAAAGATCTTGTAAAATCTCCTGTTCAGCACTTCAATTCTACAAAATCATGCCCGGGCTGCTTCTTGCTGGCATAGTTTCAAAATAAAGGTAGGAAAAGGTCTTGAAATGCATGTGTCAGACAGGCAGACAGGCAGCCCCACATGACTTTGTTTCAGCTCGCCCTTCAGCGTCCAGTTTGTTGATACACTCAGATGACGTTACGTAACCTACTCGGCTCCCCTCCCCCCTCTACACTGTGATAGTAGACTCCTGTTTTAGCAGATTTAGGTTAGAAGACTCAGAAATGATGCCAGAGAGTAGTTATTAATATTTTTCCCATGATGAACTGCAGATGACACACTGCAGTTCCTGTTGCAGACGAAGAAGAATGTTGTCTGGTATAAAATTCACAAAAATCCAGAGTTTGATTTTTAGGTCTTCACTTCACTGTGTGAGAGTTATATTTTACTACACTGTCTTCCAGCTTTTAGAAACGATAATGAGATTACTGTAAACGTTGTGGTCACCAGAAAATTAGTCAGCAATTCCCAAACAGTGAACAGTTTTAGTTGTTTGCAGGTTTAGGTCTGCTGCAGAGTATATTCAGTCATCAGTTTGGGCAAAATCATTTTTATTGTTGCCTTTGTCACATGATCTGATGTCTGGTTGCTACGCTGCTATTGCACAATAATATATAAAGGTCACTACAGCCTTTGCTATGAGGTTATTTTCAGTGCTTCATGGTCACCATGCATCTGTAGTTGGTATGGCTCTTGATTCGAGTTTGGAGGCAGAGGCTGTTTTGACAGGTGTTACCATGGCTCCGTATTTCCAACTAGGTCAAATGTCTTTTCAAACTCACATAGGTTTTTTTCATTATTAAATACATTCAAATGTCTTGTATATGAAGAAATAATGGTTGCATAACGATTCCACCACACTGTTCATGCTGGCTTGCATTATTCTGGGAAAGCTTTGGTAGCAGTGGGGGGAGCATTAGATTGGCTGGGAAATCTGAGAGTCACTTGATCCTCAGTACCTCCCCCTGTACTCCTCTATTCACTGCAGTGGTCCTGCTGGGTGACTTCTCACACACTGAGCAGAATGAGAGTAGATATGATTAAAGACCCTAATCTACTTTGATCCGACAGGAGAGAAAAGAAGTTAAGAGAAAGTCAACTTTGGCATGACAGTTAAACACACTTTAAGTAATTAAAGTTTTGAAAACACCACCTGGCAAAGGTTATGCCTTTTTAAACACAAAATAGTTTCCTAAATGGGTTTTTAGAAAATTACATTTAAACTCCCAGGTGGGCTTTTTTCCTTCTATAGTTTTTTGAGTAAAACTGCAGACTGTGTATTCATGTAGTAAATCCCAAAAAATCCTTTTAGCATGGATGTAACATTAGATGTATTGGTATTTTTGGAAGGGACAAATGTGAGTTATAATTAGGGTTGCAACCACACATTAAAGATACCCTGTGGCGATTTTTGCAACTAGTTGTGTTATGGAGCAATGGTTTTGTGGGTGGGTCTCAATTTGTCTGCATGTCATGTACGAGGATGCATTTACGTGGCACCAACATAACTTCATGCCACCATATTAAAACAAATGTCAGACTGCTAGAAAAAAGGAATGTAAACAATGTAAGTTTAAAGATCCCCATCAAGCATGTTTTAAGATGTATAAAAATACCCTGCTTTGAATCATTTGATAGTTTGATATGATTTTAACACAAAAAAGCCTATAATCTTTAGAATTACACCTCTTCCTACCTCGAAAAATCCAAAATCAACAAATATATAAAATATTGTTCATTTCAAAAGTTTAACTACTGGACAAAATATATCTCCTACTTCACTGTCCATTCTCAGTGTTTGTGCAATGGAAGCCTGAAAGTTTCCTCATCACACTCCTGTGAAGTTGCTCACTAGACCACGATTGGCTCATTGTTGTGATGTCACAAACCCTGCTGGTAGGCCCACCCCCTTTTTAAATCAGATGTTCAGTGCGCTCAGAGAAACTTGTATCAAACTCTTCATGTACATCATTCTGCACAGTGAAGCTCAAACGTTCAACTGAAATAACAAAAAGCATAACATAATTTTGAGTGGAGGGTGACTTTAAAAATACTGCAAATGTTTTATATGAAAGGACATGCATTCAACATGTTTATTGGTAAGAAACACTGAATGTAAACATACATTTGTTTGTTTACAAGAAAGCCTCACTTTACTTTAAAAAAATTATATCTATATTTTGTCATTTTCAACAGTTAAAACACCCAAAAGTGAAACCAAAAGACATTATTTTTTTAAAATAAAAGATAATTATAATGTACAGTAATTGCAAAACGTTCTTGAAGCCAGAATATTCTCTGGCAAGCGTAGTGGAAAAAAGGGAAACAGGAAATGCACACTGGTTCCTGTCCTCTACAAACCGTCCAGAACAGGATCCTCTTTTCTTTTTTTCCCTTCAATCCATGTTGCTTCCTGTGTTTTTGATTGTTGCTCAGCAGTATGACCCTCTGACAAAAAACACTTTGCTGTGAATGAAAAACTGACTTGACCTCCTCTGCACATGTGATTGACAGATGGCGACAAACGCATCAAAGTCGCTCAGCCAGTGGTGGAGATGGACGGTGATGAGATGACCAGGATTATCTGGGAGTTCATCAAAGAGAAGGTGACAAAGTGGTGTCTGGGGGTGAAGGGGTATACACACAAACGTGTGTGTGTGTGTGTGTGTGTGTGTGTGTGTCAGAGCATGGCAGGCCTACGCTGTCTGACTCTCCTATTTTTATACCACGGGCTGACACGTGGATGTGAGAGGAGGGTTTGGTGGAGGAGGGCAGGAATATTATGCATGTATGAAGCGGGGGAGGGGCTTTTGTGATGTTTCATTCAGTCACTGGCTGATTGCCTCCGGAGAGAGCAGATGGTGGGTTCGCTCAGGAAGAAAACATGAAGAGTCATGAAATAAAAATCCCTGAATGTTTTCTGATATTTGGTGATGAGTTGTATTGCTCCAGCAGTACATAAAATACACAAATCATTCAGACATACACATTTTAAACTAAACATTATAAAGTAGATTGAGCCATTTAAAAAATAAATTCTTTGTTTTTCATACACATGACACACAACTTTAGTCTCTTTTAAAGAATCTGAATGATCCAAGAATGTTTAACATGAAAAGTTTCTTCTTCTTTTCTTCTTGTTTTACGGTGGTGGGCATCCAGCTTTTAGTGCATTACTGCCACAACATGAAGAGTTTGAATTAGTTGATGCTTATTCTTGTCCGTGTGTGTGTGTGTTTTTGTGGTCCTTAAGCTCATCCTGTCTAATGTTGACGTCGAGCTGAAGTATTATGACCTGGGTCTGCCATACCGTGACCAGACTGATGACCAGGTCACCATCGACTCTGCCCTGGCTACTAAGAAGTATCATGTTGCGGTTAAATGTGCCACCATCACTCCAGACGAAGCCAGAGTGGAAGGTATATATTTCTAATTTCATAGCAGTTTAGACTGTATTTGTCTTACAGTGGATCCAAACACATATTTACCCTAGTAAAGCAACAATTAAGAGTCCCATATGGATCTCAGAGCTTGTCATTGTTAGTCCTACAATACAAAGATTCAAGCAAAATAGTTTCAGTAGTTATCACAGAAGCAAATTAAGAGATACAAAGTATTACAGGGTTCAAGGTTGTTGGAAGAATTTAGCAGACCCAGAAAATCAGATGTCTAAAACTTTGAAGACATTTCAGTGACTAAAAGCCTAGTTTGGGAAGTAAGAGCCTTTTTAAGAAACAGGCTATCAAAAAATAAAATGGTGTGTCCCAGTGCCCTAATTCCTTTTTTATTTTACTCTATTAAAAATTCAAAATTGGGATGAGAGGACTCATGAAATGATGTAATGCACAGATGTTTTCAGCAAAGTCCCTTCATTGTACAAATTGGCAAGAAGCATTCTATTTTTAACCTGCAATGCTAAAGTGTGTCTCTTTCAGAAACATACATGAAGATGAACGTTCTGTGGTATTTTTCGGTCTTAACATAACTAACACATCTGTTTTTATCTGTAGAGTTTAAACTGAAGAAGATGTGGAAGAGTCCCAACGGAACCATCAGGAACATCCTGGGCGGCACCGTCTTCCGCGAGCCAATCATCTGCAAGAACATTCCCAGGCTCGTTCCAGGTTGGACACAGCCCATCACCATCGGCAGACACGCCTTCGGTGATCAGGTGAGTCCAATCTAAAAGATTCAGGATCATGTAGTGGTTAAGTTTTCACCTCTTAAGCCCACAGTAAAATCTTTTAAAAATCTTTGACTGTGAATAACATTTAACATGCTTCCCCCACAGTACAGAGCAACAGACTTTGTTGTGGACCAGCCCGGCAAATTCAAGATCATCTTCTCACCTACTGATGGTAGCAAAGCCAAGGAATGGGAGGTCTATGATTTCCCTGCTGGCGGCTGTGGAATGGGCATGTACAACACAGACGAGGTGAGTTTAGATACTTCTATTTAAGGGTTTTCACATGAAAGGTGTTTTATGGAGATAGACAGAAGGTTATTTGCACCTGAGGAAGGCACCTGTTGGAATGAAATGTGCTAAATGTCAAAGTAGGACAGTTTGAGACCTTTTCTTTGTATTTGACACTAAAAATATTTATGCATCACTTAAAAGAATACAAAATAATAGTTAGCTGCTTTATTGTTGCAGTTAGTTTCGTATCTCTACCCTTTAAGCCTAATGGATTGACGGTACTTATTCAGTTGTCACTCACATTACTTTTTAATTTGATGTCTAAACTTGGCATATTAAAAGATTCACTCCTTAAAGTAAACGTCGCCGTTAAATTCAGCCTGAGGCTTTTTGTAATATTGTCACAGCAGTTACTTTAGTAGACAAACCTCTTTTTCAACCTGCTTTGCTACTGTTTTGTTTGCTTTCATTGGTGCAGGTCTGTTTGATTTAACAACATCAGAGGTCATAGATGACTTTCAAATTGTCAAGGGGAAGGTTGTTCACCTCTGTACTACTGATAAAAACCTCCAGCAGTCGTGAACTGTTTGTTTCTGTTTTTGTTTCTACTCGTCAGTCTATTACAGGCTTCGCACACAGTTGCTTCCAGTATGCCATTGGCAAGAAGTGGCCACTGTACATGAGCACAAAGAACACCATTCTCAAAGCCTATGATGGCAGATTTAAGGATATCTTCCAGGATATCTTTGAGAAGTGAGTGTCATCTGTCTTTGTTTAGTTTTTCAGTCTTTCAGATTTAATGGACTCCTAGACTGATACAAGATTTTCCACTAACTATCTTTTTATTCCAAAATACAGATAAATAATTAATACAATAATTAAGACTTGGATTAGAGTATAAATCCACATTTTAGGGCTTAAATGTTGTAGACTAATGCAAAATTGTAAACAGCAATTTAAGATGATTGTTTTGTTTCTGTTTGCTTCAGGAACTACAAGCCCCAGTTTGACAAACTGAAGATCTGGTATGAGCACAGGCTTATTGATGATATGGTTGCCCAAGTGCTGAAGTCCTCTGGAGCCTTTGTGTGGGCTTGCAAGAACTACGACGGTGATGTTCAGTCTGATATTCTCGCACAGGGTGAGATATTTATAAACATTCCCACTGCTTCCTGGAAGATTATGTTTGCATTTTAGACACTTGCTAGTTTTCAAGCGGATGATTGGTTGTATTAAAGAGGTGTCTGCATTTTTTTTGTGTCCTGTTTTTAGGTTTTGGCTCTCTGGGACTGATGACATCAGTTCTTGTGTGTCCTGATGGCAAGACTATTGAAGCTGAGGCTGCCCACGGCACTGTGACCAGGCACTACCGCGAGCACCAGAAGGTTACTAGCCTATCCGTCTTTATTAGTCCTATTGAAAAACATTTCAACTGAGCAATGAAACAGAAAATGCATGTCAAATTGTGGCCTTTGCAAACAGACTGTGTAATCTGTGGAGTTATACTGCCATCATGTGGTGAAAATAGAAAATATGCTTGTACACTTGTATTTGTATATACAGTTATTGAGTAATGGAAAAACCAAGATAAATGTGGTAGTTCTGAAAGTTTAAAGCTGTATTTGAATCCTCAACTGCAATTTCAGGGAAGACCGACCAGCACCAACCCCATCGCCAGCATTTTTGCCTGGACCAGGGGCTTGGAACACCGTGGTAAACTCGATGGAAACCCTGACCTTATCAAGTAAGAGACATGTAATGTTGGAAGAAAACTTACTAAACCTTGTATGAAATGTGCCTTTTTTAAACGTCTTTGTTGATCTTCAGGTTCTCCCAGACTTTGGAGAGGGTGTGTGTTGAGACTGTTGAGAGCGGTACAATGACCAAGGACCTTGCAGGCTGCATCCACGGCCTGTCCAAGTAAGTTCCTTAATAAATATGCATTAACTCTACTTCTATCTATCACTATCACTATCACCATCAGTCTGTAACATTGATGTCACAGTGTATTATTTACCCTGGTTCTGATATGCCAGCATGCAATACTGGTTGGAAACTTGAAACCTCGTCCAAAACATGCCCTGATCTTGTTTTCATCAGACAAGATTTAAAATTAGATTTTCTGTAGCCAGTGAAAAGTAATCCTTTTGTTTCTGTTTGTTTTGAGGGAAGTTTATGTTGAATACTTAATATTGTGAAATGTTAAGAAAGAACAACGTCAGTTACATGAAAGATGGGGGGGAAAACATGCACTGCACAATTGTTCACCTGGATCTAGATGCAGATTTCTAAACATTTTATTGAACATACTTATGATGGACTGTGTTGCCTTGGCAGAGTTATGTTGTCTTTTGTTATCAGACTTATGCTCATCACTTGTCCTGATGTTAGTTGCATTGGCTCACCTTCCCTGTTTTAGTTTTTTGTTTGCTAAGCATTTCTCATCCATGAAGCTCAGTTCACACATCTACCACTGATGGGATATTATTTTTGAAATTTAAGTCATTTTTCTCGCAATACTAGAGACATAAAGATAAAGGCAGGGGCACGGCCATCTTTGAATAATACAACTGTCATGGTATTAAATCATACCTTAACGTTGAAGTAATATTGATTAATATTAATTAATGCTAAACCCTAGAGATAAAAGTAAAGTAAATGATCAGTATTGTAGTTTTTTTGTCTTGTTTCTTAAGCGTGATATTGAATTTTCTGACATGCTCTGTCTTGTCTTTCTTTCTCAGTGTCAAGCTGAATGAACATTATGTCAATACTACAGACTTCCTTGACGCCATCAAGACAAATCTGGAAAAAGCCATCGGCAAGTGAAGGACTTGAAAGAGTATAGTTAGCCTGGAGATGGCAATGTCACTCTTCTGTTTTTTGTACCTCATTTTTAACTTGAAAGGTCAATCAATCCACTTGCATTTCTGAAGGACAAAAAATGTGCTGTCTATAGGAGTATGTAGTGTTCTATAAGGTTATTAAACGGTTGAGAGCAGTCTTTCCACCTGATGTCTCCCTAACTATCTGTCCCATTATTTGCAAGGTTTTATTTTTGTAATGTGAAGTACTGTATTCAATACTGTGTAATGCCTTGAGCAAGACTGAAGCCTGTGTCAAACATACTTGCCAATAAAACCCCTTGTTTGACCTATTGTTGTATTATTTTGTGTTATAAAACAAACAAAAGGTGAGCTGTCTTAAAGGTAAATAAATTTATTATCTTACAGTTTTGTCTGGTACACAACATTGTACATACATTGCTATCCACATTTTCTCCACACTAATGTCTAATACAGAAAGCCATTTAAGCTGAACATCTTCCCCTTTGTTGCATCACTAAAACAGTGATGGATTAAACACAGAAGCTGAAGAACTAAAAAAAAAATTAGCATTTTTTTTCTTTATTTTAAATGCGCTATATCAACATCGCACATGGATACCTTGTTTGCAGGTTACAAGTTTGAAAAGCTAAGCACTGGGAAACTGAATATATTGAGCATTTCCCAAATCATTTTCCATGAGGTCCATGGCCCTGTCACATGTTGGGAGGTTGTCGTTCATCACTTGAGACCAGTGTACAGCATGATGGATGGCATGCTCTTGCAGACACACTGGGGCACTTAATATTTCTGTCCGAGTTTTTTGGGACAATTCTTGTTGAGATTCATCCATATAAAAAAAAAAAAGAAAAAAAGACAACTGCAATACAAATGCAGGTTTGCATTGCTTTTGAAAAATGCTGCAGTCTTGTCTCGTGAAGGCCTGAATTTGGGGGGGGGGGGGGGGGTGCGCGGAGAGTGAGATTTGTTGAAAAAGAAGCTGTACCACAGTCTGTTCTCTGTGGTTATCTTTTGAAGAGATCTACCGATGGGTGGGAGGGGAGCCTGAATGTAATTTCATGAGGTCTGCGATTGGACCTTTTAAGAAAACCAATGTCCCAGCTCGACACAACAGCAAGGAAAAGAGACTGACAGTGCCTGTAGCTGAAAATTTTATTCAATTCTTTGGTAAAAGGGTCCTATGGTTTTAAAAAGGGTATTTTTGATTTTCTTGTCATTAGTGTCTTAAAACATTCCACAGAAACAATTACATTCATAGACTAGAGATCAATACAGGGGGATGCTTGTTAATGCAGAAACCTAAAAAGTAGACACAGTGGCCCTCAGTGCAAAGCACTGATTATAGTACCAGCCAACATACAAGAGGACTGATACATTATGTACAATAATATACAATAAAACACGGATTCCAAATCCAATGGAGCTGAAGTCATATTACAGACCTCAGATTTAATTTGTCACAGTATAAATCAAAGTGAATCATTAACCTCTGCAACTTGATAAGCTTTGGCAAGTGAAATGAGCAGTAACACTTGTTCCCTTCTCTAACCCTTCACATTAGTTTACCACAGCAGACTGAGAGAGACTGGGATTGTCTGGGTGAGTAAGTGCAGTATGACATCACCATATGCTTTTATGCTTACAGCTAAAAATGTGCTTTTCAAATTAGGCTCAGATGATGTTTCTGTTGTTAAGCAACTGACAACATACGCATTTATATAGATTTTTTTACAACTTAGTTTTCGCGATTTTAGACAATCCACTTTTGTCATATATAATATATATATTTTTTCAGTAGATTTGCAGTGTTTTAAAGATGAAAAATATGTAATTAGGTAAAAACTATGCATTTTCAAATTGTGTAGCATTACGATTCCAGTGCATATGAATGTGCAGTTTTGCTGGGTATCTTCACATCCTTGAAGAACAACCCGAACACAATGCCTTTAACAGCAAAAAACAAAAAAAAAAAAAACAACAATCCTGTTATCATTAATTAACACTTATATTCAATTTGGGGTCATTTTAATAATTCATGCAGTGCTGAAGCGCCCCGCGCCCTTCCCATAGGTGCTGTAATACTCCATTTGAGATAGTTTAGCAATGTCTGGTGTGTTGTTGTTGTTAGCCCGGTTTTCTCGCTCACTGAATTCAAAGCTCTCCTCTTCATAATCCTCCTGGCCTTCTGGGTCCTGGGGGGGCTCTGAAGAAGGAAGCAAAAGGTACAAATATGATTTCACTCTGTCCTCAATCACACTCACACACACACACACACACACACAATGAACTCTTCTTTTGCCCCTCCTCCCCGGCCTCAGTATCAGTCTCCACTGATAGAGACAGGCATGTCTAATCCAGGCACTGCTATATTTACTAAACACACAGGGAGGGAGTGACAGAGAAACATCAAAACACTTGGCCACCAGATTACACTACATGCTGAGTCAAAGTGCATTAGGGACAGATTGAGTGACATGAAACCCGCCAAGCAGTTCCACCAGGAAATCTGCCACACATAACCCATCAACAAATTCAAATGCTACCAAGAAATTTCATCTCTTTCTAAGAAGAGAGAGTAATTAAGGGTGTCAGATAGAGCAACTCACCTTGTCCATCTATTGAGGTGTCCATGATGCCGTGTTTGACCTTCATGTGTCGGCTGAGGTTGCCCTTCAGGTTGAACTTGCTGGTGCAGTAAGGGCACTTGAAGGGCTTGCTGCCGGCATGGAGATGCATGTGGCCGAGGAGGTTGTACATTCTGTTGAAAGACTTCCCGCATACCTGAGAGACAGAAGCACAACGGTCAGTATACCATTCTGCTCCGTCACACCTTGTCTTTAAGTTAAATCCGCCTGCTTCACTCACCTTGCATTTGAACGGCTTGACCGGCAGATGGACAATCATGTGCGTTTTAAGGGTCTGCTTTTGGACAAAGGTCTTGAAGCAGACGTGGCACTGGAAGGGCCTCACACTGGCGTGAATCAACATGTGTCTCTTCAGGTTGGCAGACAGGGTGAACTCTCGGGCACAGACGTCACACTTGAATTCTTTCATACCCTGGGGAAACAAAAGAGGTGTTCGGTCCTTTTAATGAATCTGGCTAAATGTGCTGTTTAGATAAAATAAATAATGAGTCATGGGGAGAAACACACAAGGAGTTTGCATGCGTCTGCATGTGGGCATTTGTATTCTGGCTTCTCTAAGTCATGTAGATTACATTAGCCCCCCCAAGTGTTGAAAGACAGAGAAAGAAAGAGTGGAAAAAGTCTATCAATGGAAAGAATATACTTTTTTTCAGTTTCAACATTTATTTAACTTTTATATATGTGTATATGTATATATATGTTATATGTGTAACAAAAATGAATGTGAAAAGTTTTTTTTTTCCTACAGAATAAAACTGACCGATAGAAATACTTGAGGGAAGTAGCTCTGCAAACAGCACACAACACAAAACACATGCAAGTGCGGGTTGAGCCACACAAAAAAACTCAAGGCCTTTGAAGACTGTGTTTACAAAGCAACTGGTTTAGGAGAAAAAAGGCTGTGATGCAAGTGTGCAATATACCCCTCAGTTTTCTATGAGAAGTCATACAGCAGACACTGAGTGAATAGAGCAAAAATATTTCCCTATTCCTCATAATGTCATTTTTATATTCTAAACTCTTGTTTAATGATGATTTAAAAAAATGTGCAGTTGTATGAGGCTGGCCTACTCTGGGTTTTGTTTTGGACACATTAACTGGTTGACAAAATTCAGGCACATCATTTGGTTTCAGTACCTTATGTGCGAGGGCGTGCGCTGCCAGTACCTTGTGAGTGAGAGCGTGTTGTCGAAGGTGGTGGATCTGGACGAATTCCATGCCGCACTCTGGGCAAACGTAGGGCCGCACGTTCTGGTGCTTCATTAGGTGGTTCTGCAGCTGGCTGCGGTAGGCGAAGGACTTGTGGCACTCTGTGCATTGGTATGTGGTGGGGCCCTGATGGCTGGTCAGGTGACGTTTCAGGTGTGCGTAGGTTGGGAACTCCATACCGCACTGGGTGCAGACGTGGCACTGACCGTTTTCATGTTTGTTCTCGTGGGTCCTCAGCTCGCTGGGGTAGGCAAAGCCACGGCCACAGAAGCGACAGCTGTAGGGCTTGACATCTGAATGCTGTAGCATGTGCCTCTTCAGGTGGCTGGTCTGCGTGAAGGCCTTCTCACAAACGGTACACTTGTGAGGTCGGGTTCCCTGGTGGGTGAGCAGGTGAGTCTGAAGGTGGCTTGGCTGCTTGAATAGCTTTCCACAGTGTAGACATTCATGGGGTTTAATTCCATTATGGCCCAGGATATGTGTGACAAGGTTATATTTGGATGTGTATGACTTCTCACACATGCGGCACTTCCAGCGTTTCAGACCCTCTCCTACATCTACGCAGTAAGACTCGTCGATCTGTACATTGATGTCCAACCTGTCAATCTGCATCCTCCTGGCGAGGCCCTCTGGGTCTGACCACAGCATGGCCTGCCCGTTCTCCTCGTACTCTCCTGGCAGTGCCATATCAGCAGACTCATAGGCTACCTCATTAGACTCATAATACCGGTTCTCCAAAGGACTCCCAGTCTCTCCACTAGTTTTGAGGTTTAGTGCCTCCTCCTCTTCTTCTTCCTCCACCACCAACTCCTCTTCCTTCCTCTCTCTTTCTCTACCACTGCTTTCTTCTTGTTCCTGCTCTGGTTGTCTGTCTGACGGTGGCCTGGATGTATCTCTCACACATGAGGGACAATTTCCGCAGGCCTGCTCCTCTTTCAGAGAACCTTGTGGCGTGATGGCATCCTCTTGTTTGCCAGGACTACGCCTGCTGTTCATGTGAATGCAGGAAGATGGTGTATCAGACTCAAGCCGTTCACCTTTAACCTGAGCCTGTGGACTTGGTACTTTGTGTGGATGACCCACTAAATCTCCGTCACTCTTAGGCCTCTTGGTCCTCCCACGGGGCCCTGGCCTTCTTCTCTCACTGCAGTGTGGCTGGGGCTCCGGCTCCCCAGCAGGCTCAGCCAGGTAGTCCCCGTTAGCCCCTATCAGCTGGTCAGCGTACTCATACTCCATTGCCTCAGGCTGAGGACAGGGGCGCTCTCTGGGTTCTCCTGTGTAAAAGCCATTAGGAGCGATGGTGGCCCCAAAGATTTCATTCTGGGAGATGAGGCCAAGAACGGCTGCCTGAGCCAGAGATAGCACCACCACAGTCTCCGTCTGTGTGCCCACATCCACGTGGCCCTCAGTCATCTTGGGGAAGGTCCGCACCAAGCGGCTACTCTCCTCCTCCTGGAAGACAACACACAAACCATACAGCGTAAGTGAGAAAAAATGAAGCAGAAACAATAATACATCTGTGTGTGTTTTTTTATAATTCCGTTGTTACAAAACATGCCTTACACAATGTTTCCTCATATAACCTCATTTCCCCATTGTAGCCTCATGATATTGGTAACCTTCCTATTAATACAAACAACATTTTTACTTTAGAGTAATATAAAAATGATCATATGATTGAGTTTCAAGATTTAATGTTTCAGATAGACAACAGACAACTCCAGGAGAGTATTAAGATGTTTTTCAGGTTTACTCTGTAAAAGCTGCATTCGGACTACGCCTTTTTTCTTTGCTCTGAATCCACAGAACATTAGATTGAGGAGATAAGGCAGATCTGTGTTAGCGCCCCGCTTCCTTCCTTGACAGGCTTTAGAATAATAAAGAACACAACAAGGGATGCAGGTCCAGCCAGGAAGTTGACTTCCGTGGACTGTCCTCAGCACTTCCTGTGGGGTCCCGGGGCAGCCTGGCTGACCAAAGTCGGCTCATCACTGAATCTATCTGTACCATTCATGAGGAGCAAAGCATCTCGGCTCTAAACTCAGAGACTCTCGCCGTAGCCGACTTCATAATGCCTGCCACACCGGGCTTCCTTAACAAGATGATATATGCCGGGAGGCAGTCTCATATCCATAACAGACATTCGATTGAGCTTCGAGCTCATTCTGTATTCCAGACCAATGCATAAGACTCGCTAACATAATTGTATGGTTCCGAAGTGTTTCAGACCCACATGCACATGTTTACCCTGCCGCCTGTGAAAGCGGAACAGTGAAACTATGGGGAAGAAATTGTGGTAAGACCAAACTGGCTCTCTGTGGTTAAAGAGAAGCGGGTATTATAGGCCGCTGGTTTCAGGTTATTTCTCAGAACAGAACTGACTGGTTGGGAAATGTATGGAGAAGCTCTGACCCCTGGTTTCTTTTCAAACTGAACACACTAGTCTTCACTCTGTATCATACAGGCAAGAGCTGCTGCTTTTTGCCTGACACAATACTGAAAGAAAAGAAAAAAAGTGGATGGAGAAAAGGGAAAAGGGAAAAGGAGATAGAGCAAGAATAAAGGTGTGTGTGCATCTGTGGAGAGTGAGTGAGTGAGTGAGTGAGTGAGTGAGTGAGTGAGTGAGTGTGTGTGTGTGTGTGTGTGTGTGTGTGAGTGTGTGTGTGTGTGTGTGTGTGTGTGTGTGTGTGTTGGGAGAGGGGAGTAGACCTGGATGCCCTGATAACCACGTCATTTATAATTACTGCTTTTAAAGTAGTCAGACAGAGACAGACAGTGTGTTTGTGAGAAAGAAAAGGAAAGAGACTGGGTGTGTATTTGAAATTGTGTGTGTGAGTGTGTGTGTGTGCGAGTGAGAGAGAAAAGAGAAGGAGGGAGGTATGGAGAGAAGGAGAAAGAGCTGTGGGCGGGGGAGGAGTGGAGGGAGGGAGACGGAGAGAGAAATGAGATGGAGGGGCTGAAAGATAAAGAAAGAGGGGAGGAGAGGGAGGGAAGGGAAGGGAAGGGGAACGAGAGATTGAGTGAGCATGTGAGAGGAGGGAAGAGAGAAAGGAAAAGGAGAGGGAGGGGGTGTGCAGGAGGGGAGGGAGGGAGGGAGGTGGTGGTGGTGGTGGTGGTGGTGGTGGGGGAGTGGGGGGCCGGAGAGAGACAGAAAGACAGAGTGAGTGAGTGAGTGAGTGAGAGAGAAAGAGGGGAAGGAGGGAGGGAGGGGAGCCAGAGAGAAGAAAAAGCACAGCAAAATGAAAGGCTGACAAAATGAAAGAGAAAAAGACAAATGACAAGGAGAAAGAGAGGAAGGGTAGTAATTGCAAGAGTCCGTACTTTCACATTTAAAGTTGCAACTGAAAGACACCTAAGGACAAACAATTAGAGCAGCAACAGAAAACGTGTGGCCGACACACAAACACAACAGTTAAGTCCACTCTTATCTTTTGAAAAGATGTTCCCACTGCGGTGCTCATATGAATGTGAAAAGTAATCTTGCTTCCCCTCACAGTCACACTCACTCACTCACTCACTCACTCACACACACACGCACAGACAAGAGTGCAAGTAGCTCACTAACAAACTGCAAAACAAGTAACCCCCCCCCCCCACCCCCACCCCTCCCTAAAAGCTGAGCAGCAACACATCTTTCTCCATCTTTAGGTTACAAACTCACCACATTGTTCCTGGAGTGATGTTTGAGGTGTTTCAGGGATCTCATCCTTCAGGAGAAATGAGTGGAGTAAAAAAATCCACCTCCTATTTATATCTGTGGGAGAGTGGGGCGGTCCCACGGCTCATCCTCCTCCTACTGTTGCTGTTATCAGAACTGACTGTGCCTGCCCCCCCCCACCACCACTCAGCCCTCCACCCCACACACACACACACACACACACACACACACACACACAAACACACACACACGCACACACAGCATCACCCCATTTCTTTCTCTTCCTCCCACCCTCTCTTTCCCATCTCACTTCTCTTTCTCTCCTCTTTTCTCTTACACACACACACACACACAGACACACACACACACACACACACCCCTTATCTCCCTTTCTCACTACATACAATCCAGCATGACCCTTCAACACACATTTCTCTTTAAGGCGCACAGAGACACAAGCTCTATCTTTTCTTGATCACACTTTATACTTTGCATTTCCTTTTTTTATGAGTGTGCGCTCAAACACACAAACAATTATAGAATCTAATCAGTAGTTCCTCCTGTGTGCGCGCAGACAGATATATATGAATTTACACATGCACGAACATGTTTATATGTATGTATGTATGCAGGCACACATAGAGGCACGCACACACTTTCTCTGACACGCACAAACACTCAGAGACTCTGGGTGGAGGTGCGTCTGTCAATAGCAAAACAGTCAGACAGATAATGTCTGAGAAATGCTAAAAATTTAACTTTCCAGAGACCATGTTTAGTTTGCTGGCATTATTTCTAGATTCAAACTAATTAACTATTGAGACAGCCTGAAGTATACTGTCTGAGAAATTCAGAGTAAAAAAAATTGAGTGACAAAAGAAAAGAGAAGGAGAAAGAAAGGAGAGAAAAGCAGTTAGAAGAGAGGGAGGGAGGGAGACAGACGTGGGGGAGAAAGAATAAGGAAGAAAGAAGCAGAGGGAGGGGGAGTAAAGCTGAGTGGAGGAAGAGGCGGAGGAGGGGGTGGGGGGGTGGGGGGGGGGTGAAAGAGACAGAAAGAAAAAGGGAGAGAGGAAAGAGAGCCGGGTGGGGGAGGGAAGAAGAGAATGCAGCAAAAAGGAGGAAGAAGGGAAAGGAGAGACGTGGGGGTGGTGGCGGGGAGGGGGGCTGGGGGGGATGGAGTGGGGGCTGGGGGGTGGGGGGGGGCTGAGGCATAAGAAAGGATGTGGCAAAAGAAAGAGAAAGAAAGAATAAAAGAGAGAGAAAAAAGAAAGAGGGGAGGGGGAGTGGTGGAGAGGGGGTGGGGATGGGAAGAGAGATAGAGGGAGGGTTGAAAGAAAATGCAGTGAAAGAGAAGGGGGGGGGGTGCTGGAGGAAAGAAGGAGAGAGAAAAAGAGAGAAGAAAAAAGGGGGATGGTGGAGTGTGAAAATAAAAAAGAAGAGTCCATCAGCAAGAGAAAAGAGAAGGGGGGGGTGCAGAATGAAGGAGAGGAGGAGGAGGTGGTGGAGGGAAGGAGGGAGGGAGGGAGGGAGGGGGGGTGAGAGCAAAGGGAATGGAGAGAGGAAAGGAGATAGAGAGACGGAGAGAGTGAGGAAAAGGAAAAACAGCAAGGGAAGACATTAACTATTGAACTTCCAGATTTCTTTCAGGCTGTGTTGAGAAACAGTGCGGCAGAATACCTGCGGGCTAAGTACAGGTTGTGTGCTTAAGTAGTCGGCACTGAAGATGATCCTGATAATTAGACAGGTATTCTATTAGAACAGAGCTTACTTTTCCATTTAACTAGTAAACACAGAGGGGTAGGAAATGTGTAGGAAAAAAAAAAAAAGTGTGTCTAAGATGTATGGTATAGGTGCCGGCGAGCGCGTCAAACACTGTGTGGACACATGCCAATTGTGACTGTAAAGCTGAGGACTGTGCATAAACACTTCCTACTAAATAACAGGAAAGGGCAAACCTTGAAAACCTTGATCAATCATCAGCGGCTGGGAGTGCTGCGAGAATGAGAAAGATAGAGAGAAAGGGGAGCGGAGGGGGGGGTGGGGGGGGGTGGAGGTGGAGGTTGGGGGGTGGAGGAGGAGGAGGAGGAGGGAGAGATAGGGAATGAGAGTGAGCGCAAGGGGAGGGGGGGGGGAGAAAGAGATTGAGTGAGGGTGTGAGTGAGGGGGAGAGATAGCAGGAAGTCAAGGGAGAGAATGGGAGAGAAAATAGAAGGAGAGCAAGGGAAGAAACAAAGAGATAAGAGGCTGAAAGACAAAGAAACCACATGGAAGAAACAACAAGGGACACGTACATAAAACAACACAGAACTAGCCTATGGGGAAAATGAAAAAGACACAGACAACAAAAGTTTGGGGAAGAAATACACTGGCTCCTTTCCAGGCCTGAAAATTCATAACAGCAAAACCTGCTCGCTTGTCCATTTACTTTGGGTGCGTTTGCATGTGCCGGGCTACGGAAAACTAATAGTGGAGAAAGCTACAATGGATAATAAGCATAAAATTTCATTCAGCTCTTAGTTTTCCACAGGTTCCTATGTGCATAGAGAGAGAGAGCGAGAGAGAGAGAGAGAGAGAGAGAGTGAGAGAGAAAGAGAAAGAGAGAGTGAGTAAGGGAAGTAAGCCATTGCCCAGCTCTCAAGTGTACTAACCCTCAACTGGGATTTCTAATGTGTGTTTGTGCGTGCACATTTGTCTGATGTCTGAGATCAGGGACACACACACACACGCACACGCACACACACACACACACACACACACACACACACACACACACACACACACACACACACCACTGACTCCCAACATGCTTTCAGTTCCCCACAGCCCTGAAACAACACACTTCTGACACGGGTGTCCATATGACTTACTGTATTTCTACCAGCAACTGCTTGTCTGCTTCCAAAAACAGTTTCTAGTTTTGTGTTGTTTATCTATAAGAGGACAACCATGCAGTGGGGTGTCACATCCTCTCTGTGATATAGGTCAAAGTTATAACTTTTTGTTTTTTCTTTTCTTCACAGTAAGAGGAAGAGAACAAGTCGGAGAGAGAGAGAGAGAGAGAGAGAGAGAGAGAGAGAGAGAGAGAGAGAGAGAGAGAGAGAGAGAGAGAGAGAGAGAGAGAGAGAGAGAGAGAGAGAGAGAGAGATAAAGAGAGAGAGAGGGGAAGAGTGAGCAAGGGAGATTCAGATATTAGTGGTCTGTTTTACCCCTGAGAAAAGCTCAATGAATCATAAAACTGCAGAGGGCTCATTGATGACAACTCCCTGTTTTCTTTCTTTTCTTTTTTTTTTTCTTCTTTTATGTTAAAACCGACGTGAACACACATTCTGCATAATGCAAATGGTAATATACTGGAGTTGTGCATCAGCCTCAGCAGAGTCTCTCCACATATACCCGTCTCCTTGTGCTGTACGTTAGTGAGCTCGCATTGTCAGTGTTGTTTCTTCATCCAGCCCAGTGACAGGCTGCATACAGCCCGAGTTTGCTCTGACTGTGTGTGAGAAACGCTGTGCTAGGTGATGGCTATAATTCAACATCCTTTCACTGTCAGGCAAACTGGGAGCAGTGTAGGTTTGTGTATAAGGTTGTTATAGCTACAGCGTTTAGGTGAAGATTTTCTTATGCTCAGAACGCGAGAAAAAGAAGAGAGGATTTAGTCTGCTCTGCGTTTTGAACTTTGAGTTATTGGACTGATGTTGATGTTTTAGCTGGCCATTCCTCTCAGACCTGAGTCTAAGGCAGCGAGCCCACACACCTTCTGTTATTTCCAGTGCTGGATCAGTCTCACCTCTGCACGGCATGCTGATATAATAGTAAGTCTCAAGCATGATTAGCTGCTGTAATTAAGCTTTCACCAAAAAAAAAGAAAAAAAAAAGAAAAAGCACAGCAGGCTTTTTTCATAAGCACAGAACAGACAATCACACAGCTTGAATCTAAGCAATGCAGATGGAATATAGCAAAAGTGTATAAAAGAAGCCACACCCTAGTTGCAACGCCTCCAGCTTCTTCCATTAAGGTCAGTAAGAACAGACTGGACACACAGACAGGAGAGCACAAACTGGAAGAAAAAAATTAAAAATAAAACAAACAAAGCTTCAGTCTTTATCAGTAACGCTTCACTCACTGCTTTCAAAGAGAGCAACTTTAATTGTGATGATTAGACATGAATGACATGATCAGACTATAGGTGAATCATCTGCAACTTCCAGAGAATAAACAAACAAGAATCTGCAGCAGATTCATCCATTTCTGATTCAGTACAGATGCTTCTTATGTTTGCTTGTCCCCCCCCCCCTCCTTTTTTTTTGTTCTGTATATTTGAACAAATCATGTCTTAAATTCACTCAACAAATCATTTTTACAACAAACCACAGGACAGGATGCAGAGATGGCCAGAGCAAAAAACCCTAAATAAAAGATTACTCTCCTCATTTTTGTAGTGGGGTACTAAATGGAAAGATGGAATATTAGCAATGAAATAGCTCTGCTTGGAGACAACATTGGAGAAAGGAGTGGGGAGAGCTTGAAAAAAAAAGACTGAATATAAAGGAGAAAAGACAGAGTTGAGGGAGGAGAGGAGAAGAGCATTCAGCAAGGAGGATATAAAAGGAACAGAGAGGGGGGCGAGGGAGTGAGACAGAGCGCTATGGAAGGAAAGAGAGAAAAGAGAAGGGAGAGAGAGCATAAGAGAGCGAGAAAAAGAGGGGGGCATGGGAGAGCAAGAGAGAGAGATCAGGAGAAAGAGGGAGGGAGGGAGGGAGGGAGGGGGAGCGAGTGAGAGAAACAGAGACAGAGGACGAAAGAGAAAAGACAGAGAGGAGAGAAAAACAGAGAGGGGGAAGGGAGAAAGAGGGATAGCCACAAGAGACTCAAAAACCACAGAATAAAAACCCTCTGTCTGTCTGTAACTCTATATAGATATACAAATATGAATCCTAATATATGGGCACATTGCATTTATTCAACGGGGAAGGATAGTCAACAGCACAGAATTCAACATGCACCTCAAGTTCATTCAATAAGTCAGCAAACACAATGTAGGACCACGGAGAACTCACATTTCCTTATCAGGAATGCAGTTTTTCATTGCAGTAAGGTGGGAGAGGAATTTTTTCCCAAGGTACTTTATCCTATTTTAGTCGCTCTGAAGTCTCTTCCTGCTATGTGATTCATGGAAAAGTATGCTTAGAAAATATACATACTGTACAGTCTCGCCACATCCTCTCTGTATAGGTGCTTAAGTCTTTCTACATTAGACAGATATATACATAAAAGGACACACGATTTTGTCAATCTTGCAAGTGTCCTACATAGTGAAATGGCCCCAGATTTACTCAAGGTGAGGCCCACAATGAACCACAGAAGCCTATTAACACTAGAGGTCTCTGGAGTGCCTTATATGCTGGTTAGAGGCGACCACATTCAAAGTGGCTATAGCAGACAGTGGGGACACAGCTACTGTCCCTCCATGGCCGTCACTCCTTTGTATTATTCCTCCATCTCCCGGTAACAAATTTCAGTCGGAATTACTTTTCTTTCGTCCAAGTTTCATTCTTTTAAATCAAACCCTTTGTCTATCTCTTCTTTTGTACCTTCCTCCTGTTTCCATGGTTACCTCTCTCTCTGCTCTGTACACTATCTATCTCTTCCTCCGTTTCCCTCTCTGTCTCTCTCACTCTGTTCTTATCTTTCTCATTTTGCTTTCATCTCTGCCTCCCTTCCTCCTGCTTTATCCCACACCCTCCTCACTCCGGCTTTTATCTCTCTTCACTTTCATCTGTCTTTCACCTTTCTCTCCCCTTCAAGCCTGCCATTCCATCATGCTGGTTTTTGGTTCTTACTTATAGAGAGAAAGTTTTATCGGTTTCCCTGTCAATTCTGCATTTTTAATCATTTCCAATTTATCCAACCCACTTTCAATGCCATTGAGTCATGCATTAAATTGTCTTGGGCAGAATGTGTGTGTGTGTGCGTGTGTGTGTGTGTGTGTGTGTGTGTGTGTGTGTGTGTGTGTGTGTGTATGTGTGTGTGTGTGTGTGTGAGAGAGAGAGAGAGACTGTGAGATGGAAACCATAGGTGCAGAGGCTGTAGTCTTTTTTCCCTATCATAAAGAAAGAGGAATGATTTCTGTCATGATATCTGGAGATTAACTGGCTGCTGTGGTTTTGTCTTTCAGGAGTGTAGTAATGGATTTCTCTTCCTCCTTCGTGTTATTTTTCCCATTTCCATATCAACAGCTACTGCACATCACCAAATTTACAAACAGGCGCTTTATGATTTTATTGTTTTTGATTTACTTGTGGACTGCGCTCGTGCTTATCTGAGTGAAGTCCCACTGAGACCGAAGCCATTGAGGAGGTAGTGCTCCTCGACATGGGGCTGCCTCCTGTAAGGTAGCCTGTCATTTCTCTGCAGTGATGAAGATGTTCTTGTGAAGCACAAATGCCTCCCTCTACGCACCTCAGCTGGGAGATAATCATATTCACACACAGCTGTGGTTGGTTTAACGCACCACCACATCATGTGTCACCATGTGATACCACACACTGAACTAACACCGCTTAACCACAAACAGTGACTGGGACACAGAGGCTTTTCACAACATGCCCCATTGATATTTAAGAGGACAATTGTCAGTATAGTACGTGCGTGCGCGCGCACGTGTGTGTGTGTGTGTGTATGTGTTGGCCTAATACCAATTCACTGTAGGGTTGTCATCCATGGTGGTATACATAGGAGGGGGAGTGTGTCTTCAAGTCAGTGACAAACTCATTCCAAGAGACACTGCATGTGGTGTGGGAGGAAGTTTTGTTCTGCAGCTTTGACTGAAACTAACCTCCCTCCCCTCTCCCTCGCCTTCCCCTTCCCCTTAAAGTACCACAACTATTCAGAAAAGAGAATAAAGAAAACCTGAATAGAGGAAGAGAAAAAAAATGGGGTCCCTAGGCGAGAAAGAAAAGAAAAACAATGAAAGAAAACAGAATGAAAAGCAGCCAAAGAAAAAAGTGAAGGAGAGAAAGAAGGACAGAGGGAGGGAGGGAGGGGAGACAGAAAAAGATACAGAGCACAAGGAGCATAAAGCAGGGAGAGAGAAGCATAGCAAAGAAAAAAAAGAAAGAAAAAACACTGAAAGCTCAAAAAGACAGAAACATTTCAGTGGAAATAAATTCTAAGAAGAAAATGAGGGAAACAGTACACTGGAAAGGAAAAGGCTTATTCAGAATTGGCCAACATGGAAAATAAAAAAATCGATAATTGCACAAGAGATTTTATAATTAAAAAGGATAAACCAGATACTGTAGACTATATAATTTTGATTTTTGAAATAAACATCCACACTAAATTTGACTTGCTGTTCCTTTGTCTTAATAAGAAAACACACACAGAGCACACAAACCTGAACAAATGATTTCAGTGCTGTTTGAAACAGTCTCGTCAAACAAATCTGACCTTTTAAACTGACGACATAATTTGACCTCTCTGTGTTTTACTCGACATTATTCATCATCACTGAATGGATTGTCATTATTATCATTAGTTCAATGAGCGTTTAGACCAGAAAGAAGGAATACATGTGGTTGGTGCAGTTAATGTTGCAAAAATCATTCAATCTTAAAATGTGTTGTAATCACATTTGAAATATACATTGTCTTGATCTGAGTGTGAACAGATTTTGTTCATTTGCTGATCATAAAAGATTATGTAAGATTTCATAATTTTGGCATGTGTACTATTTGGAATACAAAGTCAAAGTCTACACTTTACATAATGATATATCCTCTATATCTCTCTCTAGATATATTCTCTCTCTCTATATATATATATCATATTTTATGCTTGACAATGAAGAAGATATCACTTGAAGTTTTCATGGCAAATAATGGCAAGATTAATTAGTTACATTAAACAAATTGACCAAAAATAACTTTTTTTCTATTATGAAACATGATATACTACCATGAAAAACTAAGACAGGAAACAGCTAGCCTGGCTCTGCCTGAAGGTAACAAAATCTGCCTACCAGCACCTCAAAAGCTCACAAACTAATGTATCTAATTTGTTCTGTAATCCCTGTGATGCTGCTAGGCAACCCAAGTAGGTCTATCTGCAGATTTCCAGTATCTTCACAACACACCCACTTTCCTACATGACACACCCACTTAGTTAGGTTTAGGCATTAGTAGTAATAGTAGTTATGATTAGGAGTCAGGGGTGTGTGTCGTGAAGTAAAGTGGGCGTGTCATACAGGTACTACAAGAGTGCAGATACTGGTGGAACCTTCTTAGGCAACCAGCGAAGACTTCAGGAAGTTACTATAGCTACCCTAAAGAAACAGTGCAGCACATAGCCCCCCATGAAACTGCACCTTGCTGTTTTTATACTTTAGCTTTTGTACAAATGAAACACATGAAATGTAATGCTACCTGTTTTCTCTTTTTCAGTCTTTTGTGCCAATCTCAGCTAACTAGATGCTGGCTGTAGCTTTATATTTAATGAACACACAATGAACATGATGCCTATCTTCTCATCTAACTCTCTGCAAAAAAGGAATAAGCATATTTCCTAACACATTGAACTATTCCTATTACAAACTATTTTGAGAAATTGGTGGTTACACCTGCAAGCATTTTGCAAAAATAATTTGAGATGCTGAAACAAGAGGGCACATTTTTCTTCGTCGTCCCCAAACAACTACAATACTGTGAGAATAAAATATGAACATGTATCCTGAAAAAAATTACATGAGAAATTAATGTAATTAATTAATTAATTATTTAATTAACTTCATGTATGTGAGTGCAGCCTCTTTATCTAACTGAGGTGGGCTTATGTGCCCTGCAGGAGGTTAACTATGTCCACTGGCACCAGTGATGTCATGATCAGGAATCCGATACTGGGTATCAGCAATACAATCTGTAATTGAAAACACTGACCTTCCAGCTCTACTCTGGCAAAGATGCACGTGACAAACAATAATAATTGCGTTGGCCAATATGAAAGATCATGTAATGAGTGTCTACAGTTAGATGTACCTTCAGCACAGGGCAGTTGTAATGTACGTTTTAGTCCAACATCACCCTACATGGATGTTGAAGAGTTTCTTTAACTCTGTTTAAATGGAGACTGTGTATATAGTCAGTCAATACATGACTATAGCTTAAAACATAAAGCATCTGAGAATTTTCTCATAAACCTAAAGCCATTAAAATTTCAATTATAATCACAATTTATATTTGTACCCACATCTGAATCACTATATTGTGATTCTTGTAATTGGAAAAGTATCCCATGATACATAATTATTTATCAATACATTTACAAGACCATATTAGTGCTACAATGCATCAAGATGGCCTGGGTATAGAAACAGTGCAGCATATTCAAATAATACAAAATATTTTGCCAATTTCTCATGTATCCCCCACCCAATTTGCCCTGCTAAAAAGATCTAGGATTTTTTTTGAGGATTCTGGTTCATCATTTAGATCCTGCAGAATTTTGAAGGCATCTTTATACTGTAAAAATACCTAACCTCATTTCAAAAGGGTTGTTGTGTCGGGACTATACAGGACTTTGAATTCAACTCAGAGCTTTTAATATTTTGAGATGTGTGCTTTGTGACACTATTCTCCTTAAAAAATCTATTTGAAAAATGATTAACAATGACAATAGGAAAAACTGAATACTTGGATACAACAGCCAATGAGTTTACATGCACATGTGACGCCTTTACAGTTCACTCAGACTTGATTGAGGTGTTTACATGGTTCACAGAAAGCTGAGTTTCTGAATAACCTGAGTTGAGTAAATGTCTGGAAGATTGTGTGTTTAGCCAACAGATTAACAAAGCTAATAGAACATGATAGGAGTATAATAGTAAAGTAGATGACATTGATGATTGAAGTTTTTACTTATTTATCTGTGAATTGTGTTGTTCTCTCCTGACTAGATTCCTGCTTGTGTTGTATCAACTCTTAGGTATGTTACTTTGGATAAGAGCGTCAGCTAATTTTAATTGTAGATTGAAAATTGTGTACCCTAATTCAAGCCATAAGAGTTGGTTATGTTTGCCACAAACATAACTTGGTTGGGGTAAGATCATGATTTACGGTAGGGTTAGGGTTGTAACTACTTACATTAAGGTTAGGGGGACTTTTGTTGTCATGGTTACAAATAACAACCACAGAAAAATACAAAAACAATGCTGACTGTGAGTAGAAAATGGGAAGGGCATAATGGTCTCCTAATATGTTCAATGTTTTGTTGACCCATCTAGCCTCACTGACTTCCTCTTAATGCAGACTTTGTGTCTCTATAATAACATCACACTACTTCCTCATTTGCTCAGGATAGACAACAGTCATAATTCCTAGTCTATAATTCCTAATCCCACCATTACTGATCTTTTTGACCACAGGACCTTAATTTAAATAGCAATAAAGTAATGGTATCTGTCAGCTAATACCAAATCAAATGCTCAATCTTATTTTTTGTAGCATGTTATGTTTGTAAGAAGCATTAGACTGAATTTGTCAGTTTTAATGTAGGTAATATTGGTCACGTAGTTGAAAGTTAGCATGCTGCAAAAGGTGATGCTTGTTAGATAACACTTGGTAGTTTAGCATTCATTCTGAAACCTAAATACTATGCCACATAAGTGCAGCAAATGTTAGCCTGTTCATCCTCCTTTGTAGGGTACACTCGCAACCATGTTTCTAAGTGAAATGTGATGTAAAAATTAATATTCATCATGTTGAAAACTTGTTGCAGTACGTTTTAACTTACTAAAGACCCTTTGTGTATAATTTTTTGTGATAATAATAGTTCAAGTCATTCTTTTGGCATAAGTTTTGTTTGTAAAAAAATGACACAATTACATTAAAAATGGGTGCAGTCGGTTTCTTCCAGCCAGCATGGATTAGATAAAGAGGCTGAGATGAGTGCAACTAGTAGGATTCAGTAATGTTCCCCAGGAACAAGAGGAACAATGGACCTCATGTAAAAAACACTCGTGAACAGATTTGTTAAACCAAAATTAAATATATAACTGAGACAAACTTAATGCAAAATTAATAGAGTTCACCATATCATCATCATTATGATTCATAAATTTAATGAGTTAGTTTAGATTTTATGATTTTTATTAATATTTCGGCACAGAAACTTTCATTTTCAGTCGTTGTTGGGAAAATATCTTTCACTCAGGCAGTAGTATCATCTTCTGTTGCACCACAGTGTAACATCACCCACTGTAGGCTGTAATATTCTCTCGTCTAATATTTCTGTGACTGACACATTCCTTGACCACCTCCAATCATGGAGCGTTTTGCTCTAAAGACACGTTTTTCAGCATCCAACATCTTGTCAGACCATTCTTTCATTATTTCTGTCACAGTACAGCGCTACTACAATTTTTTTTGTTTCAGGTCCTCTACTCTGTCACTTTTAAATGTTATATTTTAGTCTGCTAATTTCCAAAAGCATGACTTTAAACTCTGCAATATAAAATTATTACTCTTTCTTTTGTAAAAGAAACTCAAAAACATGTAATAAAAGACTTTCATGACACCTCATTAACAGGTGGCATTCATCAATCTGAAATGAACAATTTATGACAAACTTCTACAATTAAAAGATAAGGCTGGCAATTTTCTAGATTTTTCTCATTGTCAACAAATCTAATATGCAGAACCAAACAAACCATGAAATGACAGTTCTTTCAGAAATTTATATTGCAGCATAAAGTCAAGAAGTAGTAACATGCAGCACAACTACCTAGCAAAGCATTGTAAATGGAACTGCGTTCCCACACATGTGCAGCATCTGCGATACACAGAACTGCTCTCCTGAGACTGAAAGTTAGTCTTTTGAGCCACTTCTAATCCAACTACACTAACCATTGCCTTTATGGCGGGGAGGAACATGTCACCCAATGGTGTGTTTTTGGGCATTTTCTGCCTACATGTGATAGTAGATGGCATAGCCAACAGGAAACAGGTAGAGAGAGAGGGGAATGACATGCAGCAAAGGTCCCTTGCCAGAGTCGAACCAGGGACACTGGGATTATATCGCATGCACTGTAACCATTTGACTACCAAAGTGCTGATGTGTTTTTAATAGTTTTTGGAAAACAACCTGAGGTCTATGCACATAGGAACAGGAAATATCAGGCTTTGGACAAACATACAACACAGTAATAAAAAAATAAAGAAAATTACCAGCCTTAGGGTCTGTTCAGATGATAACGCTTATTTACCCGCTTGGATCTGCAGGGTCTCACTGCACTCCTCATGTGAATAGACAGGCAGATAAGATAATATAAACTATAAATACTAACTTTCTAATTAGTTATGTTACTAAATTTACTAGTGAGCCTAGCTTAAGTTAAAACTACATATAGCATTACTTGATGCTCTGCCATGCGAAAGCCCTACTGTTGAGAAAACAGTTATATATCTCTGGGAACTCACAAATGGCATGGATCAGTCTCTTGTCCATTGATGTGCACTGTACGTTATTTAGAAAAAAGATCAAGACAATAATTGTACTCTGGCAGCAGGCGGGTGTGTTGCATAAGAGTTTCACAGGGTCCACCCACTTGTTGCTCCGCCTGCCAGATTGCTCACAACTCCCTATTTACCTGTTTGTCTGTAATTGAAAATTAGTTATTAAGGTCAATTGCTCCCTGTCTGAAAAGACCATTGTGCTTTAAGAGAGTTTGGTGATTGTGACTTTAAACATGTACAAGCAAACCTCATAGAAAAAAAGTTAAAGGTTTAGGATAAGAATATAAAAATGTTCTTGAATTAGGACCAGTGTTCCAAGAGAGGAGATTCATCAGTTCTTGTTTTGACATAATCATCTGATTTGTCAAACAAATGGAAAGGACTTAAGTGTTTATCTAGCAGTTACCTATATTATGCTGTATGAGGGCTCAATATAACTTTTTGTTTTCTTCCTCAGCAGGACTGAGTTTTCTAGAAGTAAATGAAAAACTGATTTTGCCTGAAGGTTAGTCAATCTCAAGGGAAGAGTTGTCGTGAGAAGAGCCATGTGATTCAACATTGAAAGATCTATTAGACTGAGATCTTCACAATGATCAAGTTTGCAGTGTTGCCTCATAAATCACAGTGGTGACTTGTAGCAACAAGCAGCATACTCTTGGGTGTTTGCTTTCACAACTACCAGATGCACTATCTCAAGAAAGCCATTGTGTGGCCGGTTCTTGGATGCAAGTGAGACTGGAGGCAATGGAGAAACACATGGATGGAGCTTCTGATCCTTGCCCAGACGTTGGAAGAAGATAGCTCCCTTGTCCTCATCAGGAGCATTATTTGACCCAGAAACTGCAAGGCTGGGTCAGGGTGGATCAGGACATGGACGAAGATAAATTGCTGCTTGAGGTGTTGGAAGGATGGCTGGCCTTTGATGACCCCTTGGTGGAGTGGGGGACAATTGCATCAAGGGGAAGACTCTAGGTTTTGTGCTTATTTATGAATAACCTGCAGAAATGTGCAAAAACTACAACCTCTAAAGCTGCTAATTAAAGGAGGGTGCTGGCCAATCGGAGACTGTCTTGACCTTAGTTGTATCTATCTGTCCTTGTAGACACAATGAAGGCCAAGAATGACACTATGTGCTGGGGATAAGGTACAACTGTAGGAAAGTCACAGAGGAAGTAATATGACTTGGGTTTGTGTAAACTTTTAGTTCCATATTCAGGAGAAGTCTGGGGACTAAGCAAGATAGGGGAAAAGCAGACAGGCACAAAAAATAAAGGTGCCTCAACAGTCCAAACTAGTGCCAGAGGAGCAGTATATATCAGATCTGCAAACAAGAACTCACAAGAATTGTGAGTTCAACAGAGGGAAATGTATAGTCTAATTGTGGTTTCCTAACACACCTAAGCATAGGTGTGGAGCTTTGTGGGTACCACTCAGGGCTGTGGCCTTCATGGACATTTTTTTCTGTAGCTCAGACAAGAGGATAAGCTGCGAACCAAGAGTGGAGTCCATAAAGAAGTTTCAGCAGTCCCCAAATAAATGAACAATGAAACAGAAATACAATTGTCAAACAGTCCTATGATGAGCAATCAGCAAAGTTTGACAGGGAATTTGGGTATTTGGCCAACCAGAAGCCATTCCTTTACTGGTAAGGCCCTCCTTGAAGACAATCTAGAGATGGTGGGATACTCTCCCTGTGACAGGTTGATGGGGAAGTTAGTCCTTTCTGGTTCTTACATTCTCTTAACTGGTTGCCGGTTGAGTCTTAGTAGCTAAGACTCATCTGTTTTGCAGGTTATATAAAGTATGCTACTTAAGACCTCTCTGCAGAATAGATGGATGGATGGATGGATGGATGGATAGATGGATAGATGGATAGATAGATAGATAGATAGATAGATAGATTGATAGATTAATTGATTGATCAATTTGTGCAGTGGACCAAATATTTATTTTTGAACATCACAAGTAATATAACTGATCGTTACTTCTGTGACCCAAATGTTTAATATTGCATGAGAGTCATAAACTGAGGAGACTGACTGGGGAACCGAAGAGCAGCAGAGGAAGCAATTGGAGAAGGAAACACGGACTGCAGTGCTAGAGGTGAGGTGGTGTTGTGGCTCTTTGATAGACCTTTAGAATGCACTCATTACAGATTAAGATATACTGGGGGATTTTAGCAGTGCTGGAGAGTTTTGTATGCACAATACAAAATTAATCTGATGAACTACAAGCCGAAGATGAAAGATAGGAAGATGGGACACCTTTTGGTATGACAACTCCTTGGTGGCAGAGGATTGAATCTTATTAGAAACATATTTTGCAGTGTATTCACTACTCTTTGTCTCTGTATTCTATCCAAACTGAACCGTCTGAATAAATAAAAATGCTGAACATAAGTGCTCATCCTGCTTAAAACATAAAATAACACCACATAAACTCATATTTTTAAGCCCATAAAATTGTTGTTGTTTGATGTCCTAAACGGTTTTGAGTTGTTTTATTCTAGGCACAAGTTGACATCTAAAATTATTTAGATAGACCCTCAGCCTTCCCCAGTACAGGGTACAAAAAGTACTTGGATTATGCATGTGCCACTACCAGACACTTATTTGCTTTTCAAGCAATCTAGCATCTCACCATATTTCTATGCGAACTTGGTTTTGACTCTACACTAAATTACTGTGTCATAGTCATTAAATCATTATCACATCAATCAAATCTTAATCACTGGCTGCTGGTGCAAAGCATTTTTTTTAATCCAATCTACTTGGCAGTGGAAATGTGTTTTTTCATGTCCAGATAGAATCCTGGGCATCATAAACTATCTCTTACTGTATATAACAGGTTCACAGACTATAGACTCATTTTTGTGATTCAACTCCCTCCTCTAAAGCCTGTTATTCATCACTATGCATAGTGTGTCCAATATTCGTCTTGTCAATGATAACATTTGCTAATAAAAAATGGTGGCTTTCATTAGTGTCAAAGGTAGTATAGTTCTGCAGAAATTGCCTGAGCTTTTTAAAAAAGAGTAATAATTGTAAACAAGTCCACAGATAATATAATCCAAGGTTTTCTATGTAATTCATCTTGCAGATTTCCAAAATAATCATCCTCACAATCTGGGACATTTTGTTGTCTCAACCAACTTTACTGCATTAAACTAGCTCAATAATGGGGGATTTAGTATATTAGTGTTAAATTGACATTAAAAATGAAAACCCTCCACAGGTAGAACCATGTGTGCATAATGATGATACTATATACTGTCTACTATGTTATGATGTTTTTTAAATATCATATTACAATGTGTTTCAGGTGGTTCCATAGCCTAAAATTAAAATTAATGCCTAGCTAGGAAGCTACATTTTAAAATGGACAGTCTGTAGATGTAGTCTCATGCCAACTAATCATGAGTGCATTCACATAATTAGCACTCTGCCAGTCAATGTTGTTTACTGACTGTGTCTGAAATCTCCCTATTGCCTACCTACATAATAAACACTCAATAGTGTACCCTATAGTGGGCAGTAAATTGAGATCTCAGACACTGTTGAATCATCATTATTTTGCACCTCACTGATAGTAGTGCTGTATGATGGTAATTTGGACATCTATCAATGTCAATGTCAGCTTTATTTATATAGCACATTTAAAACAGCCAATGGCCTATCAAAGTGCTTTACAGTAAAATAAGCAGAAACAAAAAATATATCAAATGTGAGGAGTTGCAATGACGGATTTTAGTAGTGTGCATGTTATGGATACTACATTTCTCATGTGACATGTCAAAATGTAAGCCTGTTTTAGACTTTGGCCACTCAAATAAAATGGCAGAGGTACGGTAAATGTGAAACAAGGTAGGTACCGTAGCTTGGCCGGATAAAGGATCCTTGAGGCACACTATTTTCAGTTTAACATTTAATTATGATGCAAATACATAAATACACCAAATGACACCATTTGTGACCTTTAGGTGTGACATATATTTGAGTGCATTTTCTATCTGATGACTCATTTGCAAAACCTTAATATTTCTAATTGTAATGTTATCAGTTTACAGCCTACCAGTTTTATTTCTCATTGCTACCTTTTTTGGTGCAGTACCTCCATAATCTGTTACCTCCCTGTGCAGCAAAAATGTGCACAGTATCACATCACATTTTCATTGCGTGCAGGAACATTTTTGTGAGCTTGGTGGTACAACATAAAATACAAATAATACTAGCGACTCCCAGTTAGGGGTTCACTTTAAGCTGGGGAATCACCTTAAACATATCCTAAAATGATATAAAACCCAACCAAGATTTCTCATGAAAGCACTCTAAAACTGTATGGCCAGCATCTGGATTTAGTAATCAATCTCTCTTACATAATATAACTATTGGTCTTATTCATGCATCTAACTCAAAATGATGATTGAGAATGAGATTAATTGAATGCTTCAATCCAAGTGTGTGCATTTATAATAGAAACAGATTGTACTTTTAGTGTATATTTGATAAATCTCACTTAAAATGTAATTACTAAATGCCATGTTTTTTTTGGTTCTTTTGGTCTGATAACAGAAACTTTTAGCTAAATTTGATCTCTTTTGCTCATAGTTTCCCATACAAAATTAAGCTTATTTTGTCTTTATTTTTATTTTATTTTTTACATGTAGTCAGTTAAATTTATTTAAGTATCTTTTAAAAAAGCTATGATTAACTGTTAATTACACAATCATATTTTGATGATTTCTCATCTGAAATCATGATTAGATCAACATTTTTCTGTTGTTGCATCTAAGGAAAAAAGAACATCATATCTGAAAATAAATTAATGTATGGGGTTCAAATGAAAAAAATCTCAGTGTAGACCTGCTAACTGTGCATAAGGTTGTGTTGTGTACTTTTTTTGCAGGTATATTTTATACGTTTTTGCTCCGACAATAGCTCCAGACATTCAGTTATTATAAAACAAGGGCACAGTTTCAATAAGTTCAAAGGGTTTTGCAAAAGCATTGTGTCAGGAGTGAGCACAATACTTACACATCCTACACATAGAAAATAAGACAGAAAATAGTTCATTTTGATATCCAGAAAATCTTATGAAAGGGACATTAAATATAGTGCAAGCTACATGTATCTAAAAAGTACAGTATATGTTCGGCCATTTAAACAGCAGTAATGTTTTAGTTGTCGTTTGTTAATAAAATATCTTGATTTACGGTATTTAGTCACTAGCATGACCTCTCATTGATTTACATTTCATTGGTCATTTAGTATGTTATGTTGAAGATGACCTCCTGTAATACTCTGCTTAGCCAGTGCTTCCTCAGAGAGGTGCTGTTCCCAAAGGATTCACACAAAGAGAGAAAGAAAAAACGTTTCTACCATTGGTTGAACATGACAGGGCTGCCAACTCTCACCCACTGAGTGCGAGATACACCAAAATGGCTTAGATCCCCCAATCTTGCTCTGTGCCTCTTGTTCATGCAGAGAATTGCAAAATATAGGGGACTGCAGTATTTTATCTGAAATAAATATATAACTATGTTTCCCATGGATGAAAACATTTACCATAGCCCTGTCCAGTTAACTACTGCTGAATCACCTTCACAAATGAGCAAATATTTAAATCAATCATTTACCTTGTTATTTTGGCAACATTTTCTCATGCATAACTTATTCTAGGACACTGAAATGGATTTAATTGGTGATCTAATAAACCTACAGGGAAATAATGTTTATCATTTAGTTAATAAATAGCCTACATTAATTTATTCTGTGGCCAACAAAGAACTATTGAAACACAGCTCTTCAAAGCTTGGCACACTGTACATTATTCCTGTTTCCATGAGGGTTGTGTGCCTCTTTAGCCATTTTCCAATGAGGTGTTGTCAATCCCTGTAAAGTAATGATGAAGGGAGGCGGAAGATTAGTTCTTTGAAGGTCTGGAGACATGCTTCCCCCTCAAGATAAAACATACAGGCTCTAAAATGATTATTTGTGGCCCAATTGAAAACACATTTGTTGTATGGGACTCTGTGGTTATGATGGGCCTAAGAGATTTTAAGAGCTGTGAAACACTTTTATGTAGTGAGTTACTATGTGATTTGATTTTTATGAGAATAAGGATGCTTATCGTGTACATTGCGTGTGTTTTAGAGGAGTAGCTTGTTGAAATTCAATACACCTCACTGCTCATTCTGCTTTTTTTAAATTAGTAATTCTACCTTCCTTGGACTTGTGCTCAGGCTATGTATCAAAGGACTCTGAATTAAAGAATAAAAAAAACTACATCAAGCAACAGTACAAAGAATATATTCATGACCCAGTATTTTATTTTTATATCTCCTGTAGGTAATAGAGTTGACAGTATTTTGTACTGATTCAATTTATAAAGCAAATATTAATTTTAAACAGATATATGTAAAAATGTTTATGCTCAGGCTCCCAATGTTTTCAGCCCTTTATCTATAGGTTTTGACACGGACTAGATTACTGCATTATAAAGACCTTAATTAATTAATTACTACACAGTCTAAACAAAATCAATGTAAGGTTATCATCGACAACTGCTAAATACATTTCAGCAGCATCACCTTGATTTATGACTAAGTGATACATTAATATTACCCCCCCCCCCTTTTTTTTGTTTGTTTCAATCTTCATTGGGGGTAAAGATAAAATATTACTAAAATAGATGACGTTACCACTGTTAACTATGATAGCTGTAGAACTAACGGCAGAGGACAGATAATGAGATATCTCAGCTTCAGTCTCAGGTGCTTATATGAACATGTGTTTTCAAAAATATTCCAGTAGATGGCAGTGGTGCTTTGTTTTAACAATACACTTGACTGGCTAGATGTTTAAAACCTTAATTATTAGATTGCAGAATTAAAAGTAAAAGTATTAATAGCTTCTCCCCCCCAAACCAAGGATGAGATGATCAGATAGATCAGATAGATCTTATGTTTCTTTCTGAAATGTGGGTTTTCCAGCAAGTGTGTAAGCTGTTTTCAAATGGAGACAGACAGATGAATGCAGACTACATATATAAATACTGTACATGTGTATAGTATGTACACCATGTACGTTATGTATGGATTAATAGAGGGATGGCAGCTTGTTTAATCTTACCTTGAGTTTGATGTGATGGAAGGATGTCATCATCTCTCTGTACATTAATGGACCAATGCCTTCAGTCAGTAATTACCTGGTGATGTGGGTCTGTAGTTTCACAAAGCCATTAATATAACCAGTTAGTAAACATCTCCAAAATTTAGGCTTGATGCTTCTTTAATCACTACTTAATTTAGCTGCAGAGTTAGCTAACTAACCTAAACTAGGTAAGTATGGCAATAACCAGTTAATGAAAATAATTAATTCTTCTGTCGAGTTATTAGTAAAGTTACAAAGGTTAAAGCGCCTACATTTTCAATGGCTAATTAGTTTTTCTCAAGTAACTTACCCAACACTAATTGAAATACATTTTCGGGTAGGATCAAAATGACTCAATATGCAGGTCACTTCCGGCTGCCATATTTGTTTTGCTGACGAACTGACTACGATACTACGATTTCCTAAAAAAAAAAAAAAAAAAAGAGTCTCCCTCTAGAAGCCTTGTCTAAAAGCCTTGAAGCTAGCTGACGGACTATTTTTCTAGATGAATGCGAATTAAGAAGAAACCTAAAAATGTCTTCAGAGGTGACACACGACCTGTAAATGTTTAAAAAGGAAAATTCTCAAAGGTAAGAAACTATGAGGTACAAATGACCAACCTGTCAGCTTACTGGTAACGTTAGATATTTTAGCAAACGAGCTTAAGTCGTTAAAAAGAAGGACTGCGGTTTCAAGACATTTCTAGGACCCTAAGTTTTCCTAACGAGTTGGATTCCCGCGGCTGGAGGCCGTCGTTTCTGCTGTTTATTTAAAGATGGCCGACACGAGTGTGAGTATGTCACGTAGCAAAGTATGTTTTGACGTTCAAAACAATAATGGTGTCTTGAATTGCACAACAAAGTTAATGTTAGCGAGCTGAAAGTGCGACCTTTCTGTGCAAAAGTTAATTTTTCATTCCTTTTTAACCAGAAACAGCTCCATATATTGCGCCCGCCAAACTCCATTCAAAAGAGTAGTGATTTAATTAATTGATCATTCAAGGACCAGGAAAAGCATAGTGTACGATTCCATCTTTATTTTACCTGATAATGAGTTCATAATGCTAATTACACAAACATGCACATCTTGCAAGACTGAGAGTAGTTTTTGGATGAAGTAAACCTTTAAAACTATAAGTAGTTAGACACAGTAATATTTGGGTGGAATAAACCTTTAAAACTAGTGTCCTTGACATGCAATCCTGAAATTGCAGCCTCCGATATTACAGGAACATAGTAGCTTCTTTTTTTTTTGTCAGGGTAACAATTAGTAACAGTTAATGTTAACTATTGGTGGAAGAAGTAAGAGTGCCATTACAGCAATTTTCATTCAAGTTACAGTCTTGCATTAAAAATACCAAAATAATTTTTCAGGTGCACAAGTTTTCAAAATGTATTCAGTGTCAAAAGTTAAGTAAAATGTCTCCTGTGACTAATGTGATTTTATTAGATTAATAAATCAGTCAAAGGGTAACTAGGTAAATCTGAGGGGTCATTAGATGATACATGGAGGAGGAAAGAAGAGGAACAAAAGATGTGATATGATGTCTGATATTGAAGTTAAACCATGAGAGAAGTTTAGAAGGCAAAATCACTATTTGGTGGAGCTGTTAACAACTCAGACAGTTGAAATTGAAAGTCAGAAGCCACATTTCATTTTATTTTTTTTACAATGTGTTGTATTTTAAAAGTTTGTTATATTATCCCTCTATTTCCCTCAGAACTGTAGTGGATTGGATGTATAAAGTGGCATAGAAGTGCTAAAATACTCAAGTAAAGTACAAGTCTATTATTACTTTAGTAAATGCACTTTGTGGGTAATAATAGCAATGTTACATTTTCCATACGATTGACTTAATGTAACTTTGTCAAGGTTAGGTCAGGTGAATAGACACTTGAATCAGTTGTGTACCTTGTCTCCTGCTGGTAGGTGATTGGATGTCACATAGAAGAAAGGAGACATGGTTATTTTTCAACCTATTCTTACTATTTCAATTTATTACCAGTACTTCACCCTTCCAATATTCCAGTGCTATTAATGAAAATTGGAATGAACAAATGATATTGTGTATTTTACCCATACAGACCTACTTCACAGAATGCATTTTGACATGCCACAGAAGGAAAGTCCTAGGTATGAATAATAAAACGAATGTTGGCTTGAATTCCATTTAGCTGCTTCAGTTTCAAGGTCCTGTCATTGTGTTTGCTGGCTCTCTTTCACATGACTTACTGGGACACTTGAATAAAATGTAGCTGGAGTCATTGTTATTAGTAACACCTGCACTTTTCCTACAATGACAAGTTGAAATGCTATTTAAAAAACCTGTTCCTAAAGGTCCACTTTTCAACTTATATAAGTTTTATGAATTATTCCTCAGGGCAGGTCTTGCAGTCCGGCTCAAAAGGCATCAAAAGGATTTTGAAATGATAACTCCATCTCAATCATAATGTCATTTTCTAGGAAAAGCTTATTTTTCACAATTAATGTTTACAGCCCAGCAAACAGGAAAGCCTGTCTTGTCTAATCGACTTCTTCTTGTTGTTCAGCAACATATAGGAGCTCCTCTGCTGCAGACCTGTGTAAAACAATACATGGGGCTGTGTTGGTGTGGGTTTGCTTAAAGTGGCAGTGAGACAGTTAAATATAATCCAGCAAGACTGATTGGAGTAACAGATTATTGTGTTTAAAGGCCGACCAGAAAAACTCACACGCACAGCAGTTTGTAATAATCACAGACTGGATTTTATAACTCTGGAAAGTTATCACACTGCAATCCTGTTTTACTAGCATGCACATGTGGAACGTGTCTGTGTCCACTGACCTCTGAAAAAAGTATGAATGGAGCCGCATACGTGTTACAGCTGTCTGTGGATGCAGCTGCATGGAAATACAATATTGGATAGTAATATACAATACTAACTGTGGAGACCTTTTACTGTGGTTATTTGTGAAATAGGTTACCCTTAACTAGCCTGATAGCACTCTGCCACTTAATATACTATACTTATTCGAGATGTAGAGCCGAACAGTTTGTAATACATTTTTTTTCAACTCTCGTTTAGTCTTAATTTGCACCTTGAAGGGTCATTCCATGCCAGCTCAACCAGAATTCAGGACTTTTCCCTGTCCATGCTTGATGGATTTTCTCAAAAAAATGAATGCAAAAAGCTCCTAAATTCAAGGGACCTTGCAAACTTTTATAGCTCTACTCAAATACTTTTTTGTTAGTTATGAACTTTTGAAGTTTGGCCCTTGCAGCTAAATCTTGTCATATCTGTGATTCTTTGTGTATTATAAGCCTCATCAGTTGCTTATTTTTCACTGGACTGAATATTTAATATATATTATAATAATAATAATAATAATAATAATAATAATAATATATATATATATATCTTTACCAGTTTTTCACTTTTTTATGATCATATTTTGGTTCAGTGTAGTATTAATATTGTTCTATCACACCTAGAAAAAGTTATATTTTTAATTTTTTGAAAATATAAATTTTTTCATCACTGGCTGTAATACATTCAGTGGTTTTATTTCATTGGTAGATATTCATTCTATGTTGACTATGTTGTTTTCTATCTCTGTTTGATACTTATTGAGCCTGTTTTCATTTTGTTCAGGAAATGTGCAACTTACAACCTGTGATGGCTTACTTTGTTGCATATTAGATCATGTCATCTTGATCTATTTGTCTGAACAAAATATTAGTACTATTTCTTAAGCTCAATACTCATATATTATTTCACAATTTCAGTCTTTTCTGAACAGATTTCTGACATTGTCAACTACCGTAGTAGTATTAGAAAACAATAGAGCAAATCTTGGCTAACCCTACTTGAAACAGGTTTATGGCAGATTATTACAAAATGGATTGCAACATACCCAGAAATAAACCCAAAAAAGTGCAATTACAATTATTTTTTATCATTAAGCAGTTTGTTGATAGTGAGATCATGCAGCCCTGCTTTATTGGAAAAAACCTAGAAGAAGAAGAAGAAGAAGAAGAAGCAGCAAACTGTCACAAAAAAGAGCCTGAACTGATAAAGTTAATCTTTCAAGTTTTTGAGTGAGAAGTGGATGTTCTGACTTGACAGATGATGCCACAGTTTGTTTTCATCACCAGAAATTAATCTTTTATCCACACAGCAATGGAGGATCACTGTATTTATGATCACTGAGGATCATAAATACAGACAAAGCAAGGGAACTAACAACACGCACAGGAAGGTCTATCAAGCCTGGACAGAAGGAGTGTCAGAATTCATACAGAGATACCTAAATACTAAGAGTACACTCCAACATATGCAGCTAGCGAAGATGTCATCAGTACATGCTGTGGAAGATGACAGCATGAATGAAAGCCTTACAAGTTCAGGATTTTCTCCCCTGAAGTCCAGTGCTATCAGCCACAGAGACAAAGTAAATGTTTTGAATTACAGCAAGCTGTTACGCATGGAATTGCCCAACGTCTTGCAGTGGATAGACCTCAGGGAGAAATGTCACCCAAGCCATGTGAGAAATTCGAAGACTTAGACAGACTCATTGATTTACTGAAAGAGAAAATCCGCATTTCTTCACGTCAAAAGCAAGTCCAGATGCTCACTTTAGCACCATCAAGCCGGTCAACTGCCAAGACTGTGCAAGAATTCAAAGTTAGTGAGCACAAGGTTGAACTTGACAGAAAGTTGATAAAAGAAAGGGGCATCTCAGGGGAAGTGGAGCCAAAGTTATGCAGGCCCATATCTAAGGACACTGAAATGTGAGTGAAACTGTTTTACAGGGAGGACCAGTATTCCAGCCTTTATAAGTTTGTAGTGGAGAAGAATGAACACACCAGAAAATGTAAGACTCATCCTCATCAATCTGAATGAACTGTACCAAAAGTAAAAGGAAATGTATAAGATTGGCTTGTCTAAATTTTGTGCTCTGAGGCCTTCTGAGTGCATTACAGTTGGATGTCGAAAGACGCACTCCGTATGTGTATGCACGATTCATCAGAATGTCAGGTTAATGGTGCATGTGCTCCCAGTGCTTGAAGACACAAAGTCACTTAAAAGGATCTACTGCAAAAGCTTGTTTGCTCAACCGAAGACAAACTGCATGTTGCACAGATGCCCTAACTGTCCCGGATCAGATGCTTTGCTGGAGTACTTGGAAAACATCCTCGAGGCCTGTGAAGTGTGTTTAGATGACACCGTTCAATATAAGCAGTGGATTATAACGGACAGAACCGACCTTTAAGACTTCAGTAGCAGACTTTCAAGATTTCATCTAAATACTGGCTGACAGATTTGGATAAACATGACAAGTCGTTTAATTGCAAAGTACCAATCATAGTTGGCTCAGTTAAAGGAGAACATTCACCAAAATTAAGCTTTTGGATTTTGCAAAAATTTACAGTTTTCTGATCCAAGATGCAGCCCAAGGATTTAAATGGGAAAACTCTCAGGCCACTATCCATCTCTTTGAGGCCTAATTATAAAGATGACCGTGGCGATACCCGTCACATCAGTATTTGTTATCATTGATCATTTACAATATTCTACTACATCAGTGCATCATTTTCAACAGGAGGATCTTTGGTACCTGAAGGAATTATGTCCAGAAAGTGTGCTACATCTCAGATGGTGCTGCATCACTGTACAAACATTAAGAATTTGAATAATCTTGGACATCACCAGGAGGATGTTGGCCTCTCAACTAAGTGGCACTTCTTCGTCACCAGCCACAGCAAGAAGGCCTGTGATTACAATACGGGCCATCATATAATTAGAATCATTAAAAACTCTCAGGCTGTGTAACTGGGGATGTAGCAACATACAAAATGTGAAATTCTTCTTCAGGTGAGGATGTACATCTTTACAACAAAATGATCAACTGAAATCCAGATATTTCATAAATTCATAACTAAAATTGAAAAGAAGTTTTCACGTGATTTATTCTCCATAAAAACCACGACATGAACTGGGAGGTCCCTGGTCAGCTGTTATGAAATGACCTAATTGTATCACCTCTAAAATTAGCTTCTTACTTGCCACAGATCTCCTCCTGTACACACGCCAGCCTCCTCTTTTCACAGCCAAACGTGTTTGTTGGAACGCACATCTGAGCTGAAGGTACGGCTGCTGGAATAAATGCTGAACTCCAGTGATGCCTGTTTCTGTGCCAACCTTACTGTGTTTACTGAACTCACCAAGTCGGTGTCACTTTTGGCTAATGATTTCACACACTCGTCTTTCTATGTTTTGGGACAGCAGTAATATGATAGTGCGGCTCATCTGCAAGACAGTATTGAGGGCACTGAGGATTTCATGCACCCTCTTAAGCTCAGATGTGTGTGTGAGTGTTACAGTTTAACTGCACGCTCTCCTCTCTACTTTTATCTTAATAAGCTAATTAAATGATGGTAAGTGGTGCAGTCAGTTGGTCTTATTACTACAAACTAAAATATCAGATTTGCTATGTAATTAACTTTAACAGCCTTGTAGACCTTTTAATTACACAACAGTCGAGAATTAATATTTTGAGATTAAATAAAAAAGGAGCATTCATTATGACTGTATTTCTTTTTAATTAATTAATCTATTGATTCTTTTTTGAGTAATGGTTTAACCATTTAGTACTGAGAATGTCCCTGTGCCCAAATAGATCTCTTCTGTGTGCTTTTTTTTTTTGGACCATCAGGTGCAGTATCTCACTTGCCTCTATTGAACTGACAGTGACATGAAACAGAGAAAAGCAGCATAGCCTTCTGCGGGGACCTGCTACATCAGATGTGTGTTCAGGAGGCCACTAGGGGGAACCCAATCCATCATCCTATGGCGTAACCCACTGCAGTCTACTTTGAGGTGTGGGTGCTGCATAAAATGGTAAGATTATCTGGACAGAATTAAAAAAAAAGCTGTCTATTATACAGTCTATTATAATAGCTGTGCAATGAATATTACCTTTCTGAAGATCAGAAAGGTAGTAACATCTAAGATAAGATCAGACAGGCAGTGATTAAGGTCTGTGATAATTTGTCTAATAATTTTGTTCCCCTGGGGACAAAATACGAGGCACATATTACTTTAAAATAAAGCAGCCTTAACTCAAAAACTGCAACTACTAAACTTAAAGGAGAGTCATTATCTCTCTAACATAGTATTGATCCAAATTTGATTCTTATTTGTATTTTTCATCTGTTGCTAAAGGTTATGTTTATGTCACTCAATAACACTAGGCAAAAGCAGGAAGTGGATGTTATTATTATTTTTTTTATTATTATCATTATTATTATTATTATTACGGTTTATTTAATAGGTGACAGATAGCTTTACACAGAAAAGCTAAAACAACTGTCCGACGGTATCACAGTGTTTTATAGCAAATGCTAATTTGCAACACCTGTCCCTATTTGCAACTGACATGACATCTGTGACTGTTTGTAGAGTGAATGATTTTCTTGTACACATTTCTGTCTGATATCATTCTAAAAGTGCAAATGTTATGTCATTCAGGCATGTATGAGCAGCCTAATAAGTGATTTGGGGAAAAAAATTCTTTATAGTATTTTTGTTGTTTTAGCTTTCAGTACTGCAATTATATTCCAGGTAATTTGTAACTCTAGATAAAAGCACGGTGAAGTCATGTCTCAGCGTCAACCTTGAATTGTTTAAATCATTTAATCCAGAAACCGAGTGTGAAGAATTCAGAGTTTCTTTAGCTGTGTCTACACATTCATAGATAACCTCTGTGTGCTTTTCATGATTGATGTGTTTCGGGAGACTTTGGTATATATGAGACACTGCTGAGATTGACATTGAACAAATGGGGCTGCAGAAAAGTATAAAATTCATTGGTCTCTCTGCTCTCAAGATGCAGCACTGCATGAAAGTGTAACACTAACCTTGACAGAAAACTAGTGGACACATGAAAACAGCCAATATTTTGTAATACTGCTTGAAATTTATTATTTGTGGGGAAAAAAGAGATGAAATACAAAAAGTGCAGAGCTGTTGTTGAAAGAAAATAGGACTGACTCATTTGCTGTTGCTGATTTGGACCATACTCGTTTTGGCTGATATTGCTCACAACAGGGCCGTCTGGGGATTACATTACCCTGTGTGATGTCATGGCCCGAAGCACCCAGCTGTACAGGTGCAGGCCTGTACTGGCTTGGACTTTGTTGTTGATTTAATTCTTTTGTTCTCAGAAGAGCTAATGCCTTAAAGCTTAATGCAATATTTACGATCGTGGTGTCAGGGTCTTTTCTCCGAACTACACACATGGGGGCAATAAGCTAATAAACCCACCTGCTGGAAAGTAAGTTGTTCGTACAAACAGAGTTAGGCAAGGTCCACACGAAGTTTGGAAATGCAAGTTTTCTTCGCAGTTTTGGCCTTTTATCTATCTGCATTTTCCTATTTCACTATTTAGAGTGCATAAATCTGAAAAATGCTTGTCTTGTGTTTTTAATATGGATCGTGCAAAATTAAGATGACACTGAGGAGGTAGTTATAACAATACTATGATGTTCAAAACTAGATAATATTACAAAGCCTCTTTTCTAACCTTGTGTTATAACCCAGTGTGAAATGTGTATGTGAGCAATGGATTTTCTTCTATAAAAATTGTCTATTGCTGTGTTGCCTCCCTGTTGAGACGGTTGGATGAACCATGGTGTTTGCCAGCAGAATGATGGACAGTTTTGGGGGGAAAAACCAGGCTGACTGTCGGGGCTATAAATACCCGACTGTATATGAGTTTGGTTCATTACTTACACTGTATGTTACAGTGATGGTTACAGTACATGTCAGCTGGATTCTGCAGTATTCAAGAAAATGATCACAGTTTGGGTGAACCTTCTTGTTTAGCTTACATTTCACAGCTTTTAGGTCTCACAAATATTCAAATTTTTTTAATGTATTTATTTCTTTATTTTGAGTTCAAGGATAAGGCTGGCAATGTATGTATTATATGTTTGATGTTACTCTAACAAATCCCATAATTATACTATCTGTTGATCTATTCATAAACACTGAACTCAACAACAAATTTGACCTGTGTAGCCAAACCCGGATATAATTTATTCCTCAATTACTGTCCAGAAACCATTCAAAAACACATAAATGAGCCACACCATGCAAACTGGATATGTGCCATCGTAACCATGAACTTTAGTGCTATTTATTTTGAATCAGTCCCACTGTTGTAAATACCCACTAGTGTTTAAATGTGTATTAATCTGCAGCTGAAAATAGTCCCCAACAAATGCACCATTTACTCATATTGCTTCCTAAAAACTCCAGTGCCCAGCTGTTTTAGGAAATTCCTGAGGCTTTTTATAACTTTAAATAATATATTTGTGGTCAATTTTAAAAGATTTATATCTTCAGTAGGAATGAATGGGTTTGAACCTGAGAGCCACAGACAGGGTAGCAGAGTCAGAAAGTAGTAATCAGAGTTATAGTAAAACATTGTTGATTTTTATCTTTTCCTGGTATTTGTTGGCAGAAGCGTATAATGACACCAGCCATATCTTGTAAAATTTACATTGTGGATATTTTATTGTTGTGGTTAACTAATAAGCCTTTATGTGACAATGAGTGTCCCAAGTGGTTTGCTTCCTTAATTGATTTGGTGGGTTGTGCTTTTTATCTGAGCTGAAGTTGATCAAACATTGGAAACCACCTTTATTACACTACCTTACTGTCTTTGTCTTTGAGAAGACAGTAGATTTGATTTATTTGTTCATATTTGGCATCCATACTTATCTTTTAAGTCTCTTTGCTTTTTTAACATGAGACTAGATTTATCATTTCAGGCTTCGACTTGATTTCTGTGGTGACCGGCCAAGTAACAGACACTGAGCTTTTGTCTCTACCCTTCCGATTTAATCTAGCACCTGTTTGCTATGCAAAGCCTCAAGAAGGGCTCTTTGATATAGGGGTGTGTGTGTATGTGTGTGCATGTGTGTGAGTCTGATCCTATCACTTACATGCACTCACTAATCCATACTCCAAGGGTGGTCGTGAGTCCTTGATTTCACGCATTTATTTCCTTAGATAGTGTAGAATAGAATTATGGATAATTCAAAACTGGATCACGCTAGTCTCTTCCAGATTAGCCTATTTGCTAATCAGATCATGACTTGAAAAGAATAAATAATAAATCACGGAGGCAAATCAAGACTTTGTCTGAAAACATTAAACAAATGTCATGTTCTATTCAAGCTTTTTCTGTCTTATCCACAAATTGAAAATTTCACAATATTTGACAAACGAGAACAGAAATTCAGAAAAGCCTTTTGATGTACAGGTCGAGGAGTAATTGATTATGTTCAAATTCATCCTTTAAAATCATGTATATTTTATGTGTTCTTTAGATATTTGTCTATTAGGTCTATTGTGTGCTGCAGGCTGTGCAGTTAACAAACAACAGTTGCAATTGCCAGACTGTTTGTGATGACAGCCATCACAAAAGATGTCTATAAGGCAATTAATACATTTACTAAACATAACACATTTGAAAGCAAACAAGAACAATTCATTATCACAGTTTCATGCAAATTCTATGCGGGAAGTCAGCTGACTCTGACAGAGGAAGACACTACAGTGAGAAAACTATGGGCCCAAAATGCACGAGCCTGAAGAACACTTTTAGCATCAATCAATCAATCTTTATTTATATAGCGCCAAATCCCAACAAAAGTTATCTCAAGGCTCTTTACACATAGAGCAAGTCTAGACCGTACTCTTTAAATTAATTTAAAGAGTACGGTCTAGGTCCAGTTTAGCAGCATATTGACGATCCAATTAACTGGCCATTCATTCATTTTCCAAAACACTTATACTCTCAAGAGGGTCGCGGAGGGGATCGAGCCAATCCCAACTGTCAATGGGCTAATGGGATTAGACAGATAACCATTGATGCGCACATTCACACCTATGGGCAATTTAGAGTCTCCAACTAACCTGACCTAATTAACTAGCCAGTCTTGTTAAAATCCCCCAAAATGAGAGTGAGTTAAGTTGTAGTGGCTTCATATTGAGTCAGTGGTCAGCCAGGTGTTTCATTGCATGGCTCACACAGACTTCAGGACATTTACACCTAAAAGAATTAAGGAAAAACCCCACTGGTTTACAGTTGATAAAGAGTTAGGGGAACACATTTGATTCAACACCGTAACAACAGTGCAGCATCTTTTGATAACATATTTTCATAAAAGCCATGCTTTCTGGAACATGTTTTCTAAACTTCTCTGATATTGATTCAACTGTTGATTTGTTTTCTGAAATGCTGTCATGTGTGCATCATTCAGACAAAAATGCTAACATGAGATATAAAGACAAAATGAGAGAGAAATAATCGGTACCATGCATGAGCTGCTACTTTAAAACTGCTTTTATCCGACTTCTTTTACAATTTTTCATTTTAAACATTGACAGTTCAGAAATTACAAAATCTGGCCAGCAGTGACAGGCTCACAATACCCGGAAACCCGGAGGAACACTTGGACTCTGTTTATTTTTGTTTTAGCTACATTCCAGCTTTTAAATCTTTTCATTTTGATTCATAAGTCAATAGCAGTGTGGGTTACACTTTGTGTTATTTACTGACCACAAACAGACAGGAAGGCCCCAGAACTTCAAAGATGTGGTGGAAATTTTTTGGGCTCAACATTTGCACAAGGCAAGCACTTAACCTGTATCCACTCCCTTTACTTTGGCCATTTTGAGTTTGCCTGAAATCTGGTCAAACAAACTATTTAGTTTGATCTGAATACAGTCTTGTAAGTGGAAAGGTGTTGTATCCAAAATCCACAAGCAGAGACTAAAGGCAAATATCTCCAAGTGTCTTGTACTCTGGTTGTACTTTGTACTCTGATTCTGACTGAAACTCCTTCACAAGGCCCCTTCAGGCTACGGATAGTCAATAGGCTTAGGTGTTATGTGTGATGTTGTGCTGCAGGCCTAATTCTTGGCTTTGATAAACTATTCAGTTACTCCTGAACGTATCAGTTTCAGTTTCAGTATCTGTCGTGTGTAAAACCTTTGTAAGATCCCTGTTTTCTTTTTATAGTCATTGTTATTCATCCAGTATTGTAAACTTGCTGTGGCCTCTTGCCGTGGTAGAAAAAGTGTAATGAAATTGAGGTACAAGGATGATATTTTGTTCTATCAGGGAAAATCAAATGACATCAGTCTTTTGACTTTCTGTTGTAGCCTAAGGACACAAGAAGAAAGAGCCATTTGATTGAATGCACCTCACCCGGCAGCACACAGTGTTAAGTGCTTTGATATTTGAGTTTTGACACAGGTCCTCTGAACATGTGCTCCACCTGTGTATAACGTTATATGAGACCCCCGTCACAAGTTAACCCACATCATGACTGTGAATTTTGTGGCATCTCGTGGGATAGACTCAGCAGAAATGGAATTAGGGGTGCACAATATGATAAAGTTAGACTGAATTCAAATGTCTCCGGGATCTGCCTTTACAGAGAGATCAGTAGTATCATGCTACAGTGCACACTGTATCAGAGTGCAGTCTGCTAGCAGGAAGCTAATGGGTAACAACACCGACTTGCTGAGTGCCTCGTACCACTTCTACAATCTGCTGGAGAAAATGACCCTCAGCAACAAGGATCTTGGCTAAAAATGAGCTCACAGCATTGTATACCATCCCTGAGTCTCACATCAGGAACCCAAACAGTTTTTTCATTGTAAATTATATGAAAACAGCAAGCGGTGGTGCTTGTGTTGGGCCTCACTGTTAGCCTGCCACCTGTCTGAGCATCTTCACATCACCAGCTCACCAGTTAGCTCACAGATTTAATACTTTGCGGTGTGTTTGTGAAATTGACAGCAGTTTTAATGTCCTGCTGTGAAGCTCATCTGCTGTACATCATGTAAAACTGATGCTGTCATTTAGTGGTTAGCTTGCCCATGTACTGTGTTGGTGACTTTTTTTTAGGGCTGCAACAACGAATTGATAAAAATCCATTATTAAAAGTGTTTGCAGTGAATTTCATTATCGATTCATATTCGTTGTGTTGCGCGATGAATGCGTTGCTTGCCATGTCGTGGAGCAGTTTACTGCACACGCGGAGCTGAGCGGAGCTGGTTTTCAAAAGGTAATGAAACAATGAAACATGGCAGAGGTGGAGAAAAACAGTTAAACCAAAATCTTATAAAGTGTGAGAGCACTTCACACCACAGAAAAGTGGCATCTTGCCGCACACTTTCTAACTAGTCTCAAAAATCTTTTTTAAAAAAAGATTTTGTTGGCATAGACGCCTTTATTTAACAGTAGACCGACAGGAAACATGGGAGTGAGAGGGGGGTGTGACATGCAGCAAAGGACCTCCGATAGGGATTCAAACTGGGGTCGGCTGCGTATATGGCATGCGCTCTAACCACTCGACCACCTGCGCACCCGCTTAAGACTATTTTCTATCATGTGATAGACAATAAAGTGTCATACTGTTCAGTAACTTGCAAAGTAGTCTTGAAAACCAATATGAAAAATAATTGTGATAAGATCGTTGATCTGCTAGAAAAAAAAAGAAGTGATATATTTTTGCCACATCGCCCCTCATAGGCATTTTTTACTTTCCCATGATAACAGGAATAGTGTTTTCGTTACCTTAGATTGAGCCCTTTATATCTGAGCAGTGGGGTCCTCTTTCCGCCATGTTGTACCGCCATGTTTCTACAGTCACTCTCTCTAAAAACTAGGGACCAAGTCCGAAACCTAGGCGTGCTGATAGACTCAGATTTGACTTTCAGCAGTTATATAAAATCAATCATCAAAACAGCCTTCTATCAGCTTAAGAACATATCCAGAGTGAAGGGTTTTATGTCTCAAACAGACCAGGAGAAGTTGATTCATGCTTTCATCTCAAGTAGACTCGACTACTGTAACGGTCTTCTGGACTCCCACAAAAAGTTCAGTCCAGTTTTAAAGTCTTTACACTGGCTCCCAGTCAGCTATAGAATAGATTTTAAAGTTCTGCTACTGGTCTACAAATCACTGAATGGTTTAGGTCCAGAATACATGAATGACATGTTATATATAAACCCAGTAGAGCTCTGAGATCTACTGACTCAAAAAAAAACCACTTCTCTTCTCCTGTACTTATGATTGAGCTCTTTTAAAGCACTTCACATTTTAATCTTTCATTTGCACTCTATGTCCTTTTAATGATTTTAAAGCAAATCATTATTTTATGCTGCAATCTTATGTTTAATGCTCTATTCTAGTATTTTAGTGTGGGGGTTGGGGGGTTAATTGTATGTTTTAATGTGTCCATGTGTTTGTTTTATTTTTATTTCTCAAATTGCATGTTTTTCTGTTTTATGTAAAGCACATTGAGTTGCCATTGTGTATGAAATGCGCTATATAAATAAAACTGCCTTGCCTTGCGTTGCCTTACAGTAGCCCAAAATGGACAAACCAAACATTGACTCTAGACTGACTCTTTTGCATTTTTGGTGAGTTTTGGAGCCACGGTGAAAAGCTTCGTCATCAAAGCCGAGCTTTCTTTAAATTGTAATTGCAGGTTACCTTGCAGACTATATAATTCAGTGATGATGAATAATATCTCTAGAGACGATGTTTTCATTCTTGGTTAAATTGTGGAATAATATTTCCATAAACATCTTAGCTTTGAAGTAGGATTCTTCTGTGCTATGCTGTAAATGCTGTGTATTATTTACATAGTGTCATGGATGATTGTAAGAGTGTGAACTTTGTTTGGAAGTTTCTTCATGTAGCTACTTAGATTTTTATCATGAAGTTATTATTGTTCTGCTGTTACACACACAGGAACATTGCTCAGACACCTGTTCTTTATTTTTGGAAAACAGACATTACCCATAGCTGTTGAAGCTGCAAGATGTCGACTTGGCTTTATGGCTGTCTCAGCTTTTCTTTTAAAGGCAACAGAGTTGTCATTATAAGCACTATCATATCATGCAGCTGGATCTTTGCATGGCCTTTTGTAGTGCAGTGAGGGCACTTTGAGGAGGTTTTTCAGCTTGACTAACACTTCAGTGATAGATGTGGTATCATCAAAGCTTTGCCAGTAACATGCTTCACCTTCTTCTCACATGACAAGTTGTCAAGTTGTATCTGAGATTACAAAACAAATTAGCAAGACAGGGCACATAACGATATGTGGACATGGCAATATGGCGCTCCCGTTTATGATGCAATATTAGAAATCCTGTGCGCTGCAGGATTGTTTCCCATCTTTGAGTCTTTGCAGTGACTTTGTACTCATTTTAAGGAAAAACTGACTCACCATGGACAGGTTTCAGAATTGGATAGTGGATCAGACTGAAGCTCTACTACTTTCTCCACACCTACAATGTATCTATTACTGATAGCAAGATTAAATGAGGTTTTTGACCATTGCATAAGCTTTAAAATAAAGTCATGGCTTTAGTTTTTAAACTGATTTTCCAAATTTTAATTTCAAGAAGAAGAATGGAAAAATTTAGTTTTAAAAAAAGTAAAGACCAATCAAAATGTGCCTCGATGGAGACTGTAGTTTGTTTGGACTGTGTTACATTGAAATGTGTAAGTAATATTTGGTTTTGCGTCTACCACTTATAAATGTGGATGATTCTTAAACTTGAGAAAGGAGAATGGGTTTATGGATAGAGGTAAGTCTCCATGTATGGAGACAAACTTTTGACAGACATCAGAACTAATCCTGGCAGGTTCAGTCCTGTGTTGTCAAAATATATGTATTCATAGAGTGATTGTAGTAAACACTGGAGGTAACATAAACATATGCTAATATTTCAAGGGTGCTCTACAACAGATGGTCTAAAACTAGACTGACCAGGCTATATCACAGCTTGCATGAGCTCAGGGCTTTCTCTCTCTGTCAAATACTGTAGCATTCATCTGATGAGCTGCTTTCAAACTCTTAGGCATTAGTCTATTTCTAGCTTGATATGTCACAGTTATATTGTACATGCTTGCACCCAGGATCTCTCACAGGCATGAAATGACTTATATGTGATGACATGACTACAGCTGGACTCTTATATATCATATTCCTCTTTGCCACAGACCTTTTGTTGTCCTAAAACAATTAAAAGTATGTCAGTGAGCCACACCGTTGTACTGGGTGTCATGTTCCTTCACACTGAAGGCTATGGTTGTAGTATTTTGTTTGAAAGTTGATTGCTTGTTGACAATTAGAAAAATGCCTTATCCTTTAACTTGTCAGTTCCTTATTTTTAGTGCTACTGTTGCTATGTATTTAGTGTATATTGTGTCTTCTCTTGTTGCTAATGTATTTCTTTGTGGTCCTACTGGATACTAACGAGCTTGCTTTTCCTCTCTGTAACCTCTCAACTGTTTTCCAGGACTACGAACTGCCCCATTTGTCGCAAATGCTTTGTCTGAGAGCGAGTACCTCTATTTTAAAAAGCACTGAGAGGTCAGACTGAGGCCATGCAGTGCTTTTTGCAGCTCAGCCTTAGTATAGATGCAGAGGAAAAGGTACAGCATTTTCCTTTGCAGTCTATTTCCTGTAGACACACTTCAGTAAATAGAACAGTATGTTAGCATGGCTGAACAGACCTCATCTAGGATTCAGGTGCGCCTTATTTCTGCTGACTCAAGTCCGTGATGAATTGGTCACTCAGTAAACAACCAAAAACAATGTTTGCTCTCTTGAGTCATAATGTATGGCTTCTTGACTAAGAACTGCGTATACAGAGTTCTGGTTGTTATGGCAGTGTTTATGTCCTTGGCGAGTTTATGCAAGGCACTGTTCAACTGACAGGAAATCTGAAACTAGCAGTTTGGAAAACAGTTTTAACTGTTGGATAAATAAAGCTTACTTACTTGATTTAATGACACTCATCAGTACTGATGAGCTTGTGAATCCTCTAGTTGCTGAACTGAGGTAAAGACATTGCTCTAAAATGTACTTGATCACTGAGGATTTCCTTATAGCAAAGTCCTTTTTCTCCTCCACTCATGCTGATGCCTATCAGAGAGTGCATTTGAGTACAGTCTTTAAAGAGGAACAATTGCAAATATCTCAATATATTTGTCCACTGTATCCACGTCCTACCTTCTGCAGTCACTTTTGCATGGCTGTTCGGTTTGTTGCTGCACACAAATTGATCTTGGAACTGTACAGAGCCAGATACTGATGCTACACCGATGAAGATGATGATGGTACTCTGGGTTCACACATTGATATTCCAGCACATTGTTTATTTAGTGCACGTGTCCTCCCATCCAGCATCATGTGCCAGAAAATCTGTCCACTCGACTGCAGTCATCAATTCTGCTCAACACACATCAACTATCAATGTTCCCTGCAGATGGTTGTGTGATTCTTTATTAATTAGAGTCGCAGGATCAATGTCAAACACCAGCCAGAGAGCATAAGCCTGTTCATCTGTTAGTTAGAGCTGTGATACACCAAGCTGACCTCAGAGAACCAGCACCAGCAAACTTTGAAAGTATTGAAACTGTCGTCTGGCCTCAACACAACCCAGGGATTAATCTTGGAAACTATGATTGACGACATGCTTTTCTAACAATTGGTCTGTTTAGTATTGATCAGGTATCCAAGCTTACCATAGTGCTTGTTATATTGTATTTCCTTATGGGATAAAAAAAAATAATGACTTGTTTGAGGTGGTAGAGCCTCATACTGTAGTTTTAGGTGCTGGGATTCAAAACTATTACCATCTATTTTAAGCGTATTGAAATACATTGTGAAATACATATAGTTATTTTTTATTGACACCAAGGTAAATTTAAAAAAGAGCGTAAAATTTCAATAGAAATTTTTTCTCTGCTCTTTGACTTTGACCATTTGCCTGTGACCAAATGTAGAGAAATGGAGTTTCACCTTCACTGACTGATCTGAACTTACTTAATTTAAGACTGAAGTGCCTTGGCAACCATGTTATGGTTTAAAAAAAAATCGGTGTTAAGAATTATGTAATTTTTCAACACTTCTTAGTCACTGACACAGTATATTCTACTTGTTTCCTGTCATCTGGAGGTGTTGGCTACTGCTCATGCTCATGGGGATTTGTGGTTGTATGCAGTCTGTGGTATTGCCTGAGAATGAGCAGTTGTCACATATCTGTGCACCCTTTGAGGGAAAGCCACGCGACCTAGCAGCAGGCACACATCCTCTGATCTGGTCTGTTTCTGGGGCTGAGCTAAGTTTAGCGGCCTGCAGAGAGGAGTGACCTGAGTGGATTTCTGGGTGAGGCACAGAAATGAAGGCCTCGACTGCTGTATTGGCTGAGCCCTGCATGCTCCGGTCAGCGTATTATTAGGCCTGGCATGTGACTAAAGTTTGCACACACTGCATAATTCAACTCAGTGTCTGGCTTAACTTCTGTAAACTTAGACTACTGTTTGTTTCTATGTGCCCTCCAAAAAGTGAGTCAACGGAGTCAAACTTCAGGAATGTTAGTGGAAAAAATACTGGGAGACATTGGACTATTTTCCAAAAGCTTACAAAATAACTTTTTTTTTTTTCAATTTATAGTTTTTTCTTTTTTAAGGTATTGTTCAATAATAAGGTTTTCTTTATTTATATATATATCATATCGTTTTCTAACTCTCTATTTTAGAGAGTAAATGTTGAGAAAACAAACTCAACAGTAATTTTATTAATTTGCAGAGATGATAGTCAAAAATATAAAACATCCACGTGTTTGTTTTGGGAACATTAACATATTTTACAGTAAAGACACCTTTCTGAGAGAAAGTGCATGCAACTCAAGGTGATTTAGCCAATGAACAACTGTGTTGTCCACCTTCATAATCAAGAGTGGAAGTTTAACTTCAGCTTGAAAAATGAAATTGAAGTTAAACATCATAGTTACAACACTGAATAAGAAATCAATGTTGGATATTAGGTTTAATTTGAACAATATTACACATCATTATGAAAATGCCTCACATTACAGGCCTTGCATTACATCCTTCAGTACCATGTACAGTCATTTATCGCTTGCAGTATCAGTGGGAGACATGAAGCATGTCTTTGTTTTTCAAAAGTCTTTCAACATTTGGCTCCTGCTGACTTACTGACAGAGCAAGGATGTCATGGAGGTGAGAGTCAGACAGCGAGCTTCTCAGCTTACACTTGTTTAGATTCATCCGACTGAAAACCTACTCACAAAGGTAGTTGCTTCCAAAGAGGGACAGCATTAGCTGTGCGTGTTTTGCATACCCGCGTCTGCTGGATCACATCTGTAGAAGTCCAGTAAAAAAGAGCACTGAACTTGTTTTGGTGTTTTGAATCAGAGTCAACTTCAATTAGTTCCATTTGAAGCTCCTCACTGACTGTGTCCACATTTACAGAAAAAGGCTGAGACTGTTGCATTGTTTCTGAAATCTTCAAAGCGCCTGTCAAACTCCAGCACAAGATTGCTGAGAATGTCCATGCACTCGGGTACATTGGCTTCCATCAAGCTGACATCTCTAAGACTAGGGAAATGGGCCAAATGTCCTGATTGTAGTCATGAGAGAAAAGGAGATAAACAGTATAAGATTCATAAGCATTAACAATGGACATGCAAAATCTGAGAGGGGAAAACAGACCAGGAGTAAATTAAACTATTTATAATTTTATATAAATCATTAAATAATAAACAGCTTGGTTAACAAAATACAAAATGCCCCATGACTGTTTGCTTATTAAACACAATCGTACAACAAATATATGTGTATATATATATATATATATATATATATATATATATATATATATATGTATATGTATATGTATATGTATATGTATATGTATATATATATATATATGTATATGTATATGAGAGAGGACGTCATCAAACATCTGGCTGATTATCTTGTTCTTTCGCCTGCAGTTGAAGATTAAAAACATTGAGCAGCTCCAGTAAAAACCTGCCTGCCTGAAATCTATTGCTTAATCTGGTCATTTGGATATTACCCTCCTTTCTTGCTTAAAACATCTTGATCTCATCATGCTGCTTAAAAAACCGGTGGAGAACTTTCCGTCAGCTCAACCATCTCACCTGCTGTTGGTGAAGCACATCACCATACTGTACATCCATCTCATGCAGCAGAGCCTTGAACTGACAGTGACAAAGTCCCTTGGAGTGTACATTGTTGACAGTAGAGACAACATCGCGCATCACATTCTTAAATCCGATTGATTTGGAACGTAGCTGTTATTGGTGTTATACACGCTGCTATTTTGAAACTTTCCTCCCACACTCATGGACTTTCTCCGATGCCAGCGTAGCAAGACCAGATTTCTTCCCTACTATTGCTCAGACTCCATTACTTGTAACGCCAGCCAGATTCGCCCACTTCAAATTGTTCTTTTCCAGATCTCTCTCCACTGCCTAAAAAAATCTGCTCTTTCTGTTGTACTTAAAAGTGTCTCAAAGCCAGCCACGACTCCACGCAAAAACATCAAACTGCTTAATCCACGATATGCTCACAGATGTCTTGAGCCATGTCTTCGATGCGGTGGGACAAGCTGACTTGGCAGAAAAGCTCTCGCCTCATTAGGGCATACAGTCTCAGCAGCCACAGACACTGTCTCACAAAGTCTACACATGAAGAGGCTCGTCCACTCATCGCAGTCAGTTCAGATCTTTGCTGAGAGTAAATTTTAGCTAGCAGGTCATTTGCCTTCTTCTTTCGGTTCTCACTGCCATACTGGGAGAACGTAAAAATGTTTTGTTGCGTATTGATGACAGAAATAAAATTCTTATTTATTAAAAAGCACTCCGAAACTGGGGGAAACTCTGAAAGGAAGAGGTCTGGCAGACCCAAAGCCACACCAGAGTCTGAAGACAAGTTTCTGAGAGTCAACAGCTTGCGTGATAGGCGACTCACAGGACAACAGCTTCATAGTGGTCGTAGTAAGCAAGTCTCAGTTTCAACTGTGAAGAGAAGACTTGGAGTTGCAGGTTTGGCAGGTCGAGTTGCAGCAAGAAAGCCATTGCTAAGACGTCAGAATAAGAAGAAGATGCTTGCCCGGGCCATGAAACACCACCAATGGACTACTGAAGACTGGAAGAAGGTGTTGATGAATCAAAATTTAAAATAATCTGTCTCTACGCCATCGAGTAGGCGAAAGGATGGTTCCTCAGTGTGTGACATTAACTGTCAAATATGGAGGAGGAAGCATGATGGTCTGGGGCTGTTTTTCTGGATCCAGGGTCGCATTCTGCAGCACCATGCAGTACCCTCTGGTATGCACGTAGTTGGTCAGGGGTTCATCCTACAGCAAGATAATGACTCAAAACATAAATTCAAGCTATGCCAGAACTACCTTAGGAAAAAAGACCAAGATGGTAAGCTTGAAAACATTTTTTCAATAAGAAAACTTTTCTTATTACTTTTTTTTTTAACCTTTCACTGGAGTTAAAATAGGTTTTATTTATTTTTTATTTGAAATTGTTGACAGAAATTATATGCTACTCAACAGAGTCCAGTAATGTGCAACATTCCTTTTATTTCTCCTCAAATCCAACTCCCTCCTACCTAATGTGACTGAAATGTACTTGTGCCTGCACCACTGTTAGCATGCATCACATCCTAAATATTTCATGAAATGACTCAGGCTGGACTGATGATGTAGCCACTCTGAAGCTTATTGAGGCCCTCTGCACAATCCTCTGCTGCATATACCATTTTATTATAGCAGTCTGTCTCTACATTCATTCAGTGTTTGCCTCAACTCTTTTCATTGAAGTGAATCACTGGGGTTTAATATTTATATATAGAAGGTCTACAGAACACTCTATAGTTGTTACTTCTGGTAATATGGCCTTTATTTGATACTGTGATCATCTGTGCTGTTCTTATCTGGATAAATAACAAATATTGCTAAAATTAAATATTGGAGTGTATTAATTCATAAGACACTACACAAATTTATGACAATGCAAAATTGGTTATCTGTTTTTGGTGGTTGTTTTGTAAATAATACTTGTATCTAAACTGGAACTGTTCATGTGGACCCAGAACAGAGGAATCCTGTTTAAGTGCTGATCAGAAGCACAGCCCCCTTGTGATCTTCAGCTTAAAGTCAAGGATGTAGATTTGCTTTTTTATTGTAAACCCTCCCTGTCATTAGAAGCGCAGCAGACAGGCGCTCACTGCCAATAAGTACTGTAAGCAGTGTGCTTACTGTACAGTTCACTGTCCTCCTGCTTTTTAAGTCAAGCCTTCAAATTACCATTGCTCAAATAGCTCACCTTAGACAGAAAAACAGAATAATGTGTAGTTTGGTGAAGGAGATGTCAGTGGGAGGAGGGGTGACCATTTAATCCTGGGGAATCATTAACCTGGAGATCATCTGTTGTTTGGACAAAAAACAACAGTGTCAAAGAAACATCTGATGTTATATTTCTGACTTTACTTAATGCAAAGACAGATGTGATGGACAAAAATAGCTATAACTTATCCTATTAGACTCACTTCATAACAGTAGCTTTTGGCAGTCTAATAAGATGAGTTGAAAGTGTGGCAATCGATTTTTTAAAATGTTGACACTAAATATTAAAGACAGAAACAACATTATTTGTGCTTGCTAATTTAAAACTTGAATTGAATAACGTCTCATATTTAAATTGTAAAATGCCACCTCATTTTGGAAAAGCTTCTGCTCATATCAGTGTCTGTTGTAAGGATACAATTAACTGAATTGGGTGGTTTTGCCTCTGTTTTATATATTGATACAAGAGTACATTAATTCAAATATAGCAAAGGGACATTCACAAATTTTAGATTAGAATTTTTTTTGACATTCATCTATTGGATCATGATAATCAAATGGTCAGGAGAGAGGGAATAATATTGCAGTAAAATTGACACTCACTGTTATTTAAAGGAACTTGAAATACTCTATTCAGTCACATGGCTTAAAAAAAGTATTTAAAATGTCTTTATCTTTTTCCAAATCCATAGACACAGTGATCTGTTTGATGTTGCCTGTTTCACCTTGCCGAGGGGCTCTTGAGCTTTCTTTAGATCCACCTAACAATGCACATTGTAATATGCCTGCTTTGTCAACTCACTGTGGTGACAAGAAGAGTGTTTCTTGGGGGGACGAGAGTGGGACGTGAATGGAGAGGCGAACATAATCGCAGTGTTGCCGAGGTAACGTAGAACATGATACTGCAGAGAGAGTCAGTAAACAAGGTGGCTGGTTAGGCAGTGCTGTAACAGAGGAGCCCAAAGTAGATACCTGTAGCCTTTTAACTTGGCATCAGAGGGGACAGATCTGCAATTCATGTGGCAGTACACTAATATCAGGGGTTTTACAGAAAAGCGTCATACCATTCTCAGTTGATCCATATATGGGTATACGTTCACCCGTAAGGAAATGGGAAATTATCCACATATCACATGTCCTCCTATACAAATACTACAAATATAAAACTGTTCAAAAGCTGATGGCAAAATTATAATTACTCATGAAGGTCAGGAGCCATAGCAGTGTGCCATTCCCTCTATTAGCCCTGCATCGTCAAGAATACACCTGTTTCAACTATGTCTGCTGGCCAAAGCAAACCAAATTAGTAAGTAGGAGCACCAGTGACATCCATCATTTACTTCACCCCTCTTGTTGGATAAAGACAGCAAAATATTCATGTTTACAGTTTGCTGTCTTTAGTCAGCCTCACTACAGCGCACGGTCACATACCAACGAGTGGCATGATGGAACTGTGAATGTCCTACATTGTATCAGAGCTTTATCAGAGCAGCTGTACTAGGGCCCCATGAGATCCTGGAGGAGGGTGCCAGGGGTGGGGCTCTGTTATCTTTCAGCTGTAAGCATTATGCCGGGGATTAAGAAAACTATTCCAAGACATAGTAATAAGATGCTTATGTAAGTTAGAGGCTAGAAATAAAGTTCCAATGAGCAGGGTTGATGGATCAGATCAGATGACACCCTTTATAGTACCATACCCACTAAGATTCAACACTCCTTTAATATCCTTTGGTAAAATATGCCAGCCAATGGGATGATTGTTGTAAACTGGGATGTGTAGTGACACACACATGGATGTAGTCAGAGTTAACGAGAAAGACGAGGAATACACAAGAAAACGTTTATTCGCAGCAGTGAATAAAATCAAACCTGTTAAGACAGCCAACATTTATTATCTGTGGTTAGTAGAACAAGCTGATTACAGTCTGAAGGATAGACACAAAAATCACAAAAGGTGCTGCACTCATGCTAATGTCACTCTAGATCAGTGATCCTCACTATTTTTTTCAGAAGAGCCACATTGGCAGAGCAAAATCAAGGGGAGAGCCACTTTTACGACAACATACCAAGTTGCCTTTGCAAATGTGTGTTTCTACATATAAATTGGACATCCCACAAAAAAAGAAACAACACAGCCAATACGACCAAATGAGACCATATTTACCTTTAATACTGGGATGAGCAGAAGCTGGCATGCGTGTCCTTGACTTTCTTCATGCTGTATTTGTAGTTTGTTGTTGCAATCACAGTGAGGCATTCGGTTTCTCTGTTTCCTCTTGATGTGTTCATGGTGACTCACAGGTGTATGTGCTCATGAAGAAAGACATCACTTTCTGTGCAAGTGGTTTCAAAGTGGGAAACTCTTTTTCTTCTTTTTCTGAGTTCACTGCCAGGCGGAAAACTTTCATTGAATTTTGGATGTGCTGTTTTGAAATGGCGATCCAAGTTGCTTCGTTTGAAACAGGCGCAGGTTTGTTTGCATATTAAGCACAGAGGGTTCATGCCATGATGAACAAATAAGAATATGTCTGTCCACTTGTCTTGAAATTTCCTGTGCTCACCTTGTATGCCTCGTACCTTTCGTTTTTTACTGGAAACACCTGACATTTGCCTGCTTATCCCCTCTCCGGCGTCTTCATGTTGATTTTCATTTGCTGCTTCCTCAGACTCTTTTTCCTCACTATTCGTTATAATGCTGTGTGTCTGTCTGTCTGGTTTTTGCCCTTTTTTATTAGAAATCCATCCATTTTGTGCCTGCATCTCACACTGGCTAGCGGATCTAACGTAACCTGGCTACCAGCATGCACTGCGGTCAAGTGTGGTGTTGTAAACAATGCCTTAAGTGGGCTGCGTTTGACACACTACATTAATTTCTATGCTATGATGGTTGTTTGTTCCCGCGGCTGTTCAGTGTCTGCAGAGGACAACAGTCAATAACCTTTGACTTTTTAATTTCAGAAGTGGTCTCCAGGGTTTGGGGGAGGGGGAAGGGGATGAAGGTTGCTGCTGCTGTATGATCAATCAACACCATGTATCACAGTTGACCACGTCTTCCTGCATGTGTGAAATCTGAATAATTAACTGACACCTAACCCTGTAGGGGATGTTTTCTCAAATTGGATTATGGAAATAGACCGCCTATGTGGCTTTTAGAAGGCATGTAGATCTGGGCGTATTCCTTTTAATATTCATAAGCATTTAATTTCTGAGCATTTCACATATTTGCTGTCTTTTGGTGTTTAGTGTTGGTTTTTTTGCAGGCAGCTCTTGAATTGGTAGAATGACAATGCTTCATGAAAGCTACAGATTGAAAGCTTAAATCATAAATATATCCCTAAAACAATTTATGGAGCTGTGATGAGGACTTTTTCAGACATAATGAACATGTTATAATGGGCACATCAATCAAATTGTTGCTACATCTGTCGTTTTTATCTGATATCACAGTTAGTGGTTCAAAATGTCACATCCGATTTGGTGTTGTAATGCTTACATTCATTTTTTGGGCTTTTTTATTTGAAACCGCAGAAGTAGCTTTTTGTATTCTTTGAAAGTATGATGGTCAAGGTCAAACCCTTTTCTTTCAATGCTGCCATTGTTTTCTTCTTTTGCAATGAAGCACTTGAATCTGTTTGCAACTTTAAATCAGAGCAGCTCTTTGTGAAAGAGGCTTGTATGTCATTTGGGGAAGTAGAATGACGGTCTGTATGCTGCAGCAATAATATCTCAAGGCTGTTGTCCCCTGCGGTCATACGGGGTTCAGCCAATTTATGTTAGCAGAGGTCAGCTCCATTTTACTGTTTACATTCAGGGGTTCCCTCCATCCTCGTACGTCATTTGTTGAATGGTGTCACGCACACTGAAAATCATACTACATTGTCCGAGTACGGTCCGCATTCCTGCCGTCCTACAATACTTGGCATGCGAGGAATGTTTTATGCTCCATTTTAAAAATGAGAGACGAACAAAAGAGCAGTTAGATTGATTTTTTTGCCTTCATTGTCACACTTATTAAAGACTTTGTTGTGCATACAGTGCTCCTTTATTTTCTCCCTCTGTTTGGGTGTATTGTGACTGAGATGATATTGTTAAAGTTTTTGTGAAGGTCACATCTGCAAGTAGTGATGGTGGATCTCTATTATTGGTTAGCCAGACTGCTGTAGAGTAAAACAACATTTGGATTCAATATGTCTTTTTAAGTTTTATTTATTTTTTCAGTATCCACAATACAACAACAGTTTCCATTTGTGCAGATGGCAAGTAAGTTGTCAATGGCCATTATTATGGCCATGCTTCATTCTTTAGCTGGCCATCAGGCCTTAAATTAAGGCTCTCTGGTCTGTTATTGTTGCCCTTCAGGGCAAACTGCATCATCCTCACTGCAGTTGAAACTGGTAACCTTCATTTGGACTTGACTGTCAAAACATGCTGTGACAGCTGTCCTTCAAACTGAGGTTAAAACTTCTGTTTGTTTTCTTAGAGCAAGGCAGTGATGAATAAAATTAAGGAGAATTACTAGATAACTAACTAGCCAACTAGTTTCCACTCATAGTAATTTGTCAGTGTTTTGACTGTCTGTTACAGCAAAAAGTGTGTCAGGTTTAGTCTGAGGTCTTGAGTGTATGGTCATGAGAATCCATGGGTCAAACAATGTGTAATAAAGCAGCTTATTTCTGATTTTTAATTTGTCAGTGAGGTCTTCTCTAAAGTCTGTTTTTGGGACAAAAATATATCGGACTGGAAAAGGAGATAATATTAGAGAGATACAAAATGGATAACATTTTCTATATGTTATTTACTTGAACATTTTGCTTGCTCACCATGTACAATAGATCTATATGTTTGTGTAAAGAGTTTCTCTAATAGGTAATCTAAAGTATTTGTGTTATGACAAATGTTTGACTATATGAGGTAACGCAGCTGCAGTCCATTTACACAATGCTTTACAGTCCATTTCACTGACTCTATCAACTGGTGTGCCTCTGCATACATAATACATTGCAGATGGGATTATTATTAGTCGTAGTAATACAAACAACAAGTGGCCAGTCTTGCTCTAGTATGTTCACCAACACTAGGTGCTGAGCAATTTGCACACAATGGGTTTATTAAAGTTTGTGCTAGAAATGGCTGCCAACAGGGATTCACTAGAATTGAACACACAGTAAATGTGCAATGTGCATGTTTTTATTTGCAGACAATTTTGTTGAAGGCATCATACAAATGAAGTACAATCCAACCCACTGTAGATCAAGAAGAAACCAACATAAAACAAAAGGAAGGAGCTAAAAAAACAACTCTATCGATAATTCTCCATGTTTTTAGCGCTATGGCTGTCTCTGAAATCATTCCCTTATTCACTCATTCGCTACTCTCTATATAATAAACACTAAATAGTTCACTCAATAGTGAGCAGCAAATCAAGACTTCGGACACTAACTAATAGTCATCATTTTGTGTCATCACCATCAGCTGTCGAGTCCCACCTTGTAGTTTTCGCATCTTAAAAATGCGGAGCATTGCATTGTGGGATTGTTAACAGAAAGTAGTGTATATACCATGGACAACAATTTTTTCGTTCCGTGGTAGAATATTTGAGAGCACTATATAGTGGAGATATTTACACACTCAGCATTCGAACACTTAAAAAAAATGGCGGAGGGTAGATGTTGTGCACTAGTAAATAGAGAGTGATTTCAGACACAGCCCATAAGAGAGCCCTCTCACATTACACAGTTTGTTTGTTTCAATGATAATATCTAAATATGTGCAGCTTTAAGTGCTTTCTAGATTTCCTCCTCAAATTGATTTTCTTAGTCAAGCAGTGAGTCAGAAAGTCCAAATTATACAGATTATTTTATACTGATGTAGCAGGCAAAGGAGACACTCTCACTTTCTTCTGTTTGACTGGATGTTCAGTACTTGATTGAGCCTGGTTAAGCAATGTGTGTTCTTTTGATATCATGTGCATACTTGTGAGTGTGCGCCTGTATTTGTCAGGAAGCGTTTAGATGACGAGGTTCTGACTAACCATTGTTGTCAGTATTGTTGTCTCTGACTGTGGTCTGCGGTTCAACAGTGTGTAGGTGGTTAACAGCTGACCACTGAGTAAAGGCGACCCTTACATCGGACCCATAATGATCAGTCCCTGGCTCCCGGATGTGCTCGAAGCATCACTTTCTGACAAATTTTCTCTGACAACCAAGTTTAAAAATCTTTGTGTGCCAATGATACATCCTGACAATTGTACCTATCCATTTGCAACTGCCACAAGGAATCTTAGTTGACCTTTTCATAGGTTGAATATCAGCATGCTTTGTGAGCACTGGTAAGCAAGCACTGGTCACGCAAATCAAATTATTACACAGAACAGACATTCTGTGGACCATGCCCTGCACACACACAGATATAGACACACAAACACTCACTCACACACACACACAGTCCATGCCCCAAAGGGATAAGCCACATTGTAGTGTACATTATATTATATCTACTGTGACAACAAACCCCAGAGATGGTATACAGTTAAGAACAGTTGCTGTAATTATTTCATAGGTCTGGCTCAAACGACTGAGGGCATTTTACAGTTATCAGATCATCAATATTAAATTTGCGTGCAGTAAAAGGATCTCAGCAGTGACAGAGAGAGAGTGCAGCTACAAGAGCACCTCCTTTCCTCCGTCCACTCCTCTCCCACCCTTCCACAGAGGCAGCCTATGATGTAATGTTCCTGCTGCTGATAGAGCAACCCCCCTCTCCGGTCTTTTTTTAATATATTTTTCCCCTCCCCTTCCGATTTGCTGCTGCCGCTGCTCTCGCTTGTGAGGATAGTGGTGGTGGATGCGTGCGTGCGTGCAGTGCCGGTTCAGCTGCATCCCTGGGCATCTCTCGGGATCCCTGCAGAGCTTCTTTTCCTCTGTCACCACTCGACCGAGAGCCACTCCTACTGAGCACTGCAAGTCCTCCACTGATAAAAGGTAATTCTTCTGGCTCATGACAAAAGAAATTCATTGGAAAAGAGAGAGTAGAGAGAGAGTGAAATAGGGAGTGATAGACAGAGGGTTGAGTGAGTGTCCAGTTAGCTGCTGAGTAAATTGGTCTGCTTGCTGAAAGCTTCTTGTCGCCACGGCGCTGGATGCCATGGACATTGCTCCCTCAGTGTGTGTGCATGTACTGTAGTATGATGTTGGTTTCCATGGTAAAGATGAGACGGATCTGCGTGCTGGCTCAGAGGTAATTCAGCATGTCTCATGGTGCGCTGCAATTACCTTTGGTGTGAAGTGATTTCTTATCTCATATGCATATTGTGAGTGAGGTATTTCTGCTGACTTCTGTTAGTATTTGTTAAAGATCAAAGCACTGTACTTTTTTTTTGTTTGTTTTTAGAATAATAGATCAAATTAATTCTCACTTGAAACATTGGTTGATTTTTTTTTTAATCACATACGAAGACAGTCATGTGTCTGAGATGAATGATGCAGTGGGTGTTATCTGCAGATTTTTGACTGCTTCAGAAAGTAGAGATGATTTACGGTGCAGTTACGTAGATGCTTAGTCAAACACTTTTCCTTCAGCGTCATTGTCTTTTAACAGGATGTGTAGCTGTAGCACAGGACTGCAGTGTGTTTGGTGTGTTTTGAGGAGTTGCTTAACCTTAACTCCTGCACCATATCAGATGCTAAGTTAATATTTCATGTCTCGTCTGCCCCACATGTAGATGGAGTCATAATTTATTAATCCTCAGGATTTTCCCAGTGTTTAAATCATCCCTCATTTCTACTTCCTTTTGTTTAATGCCTCCCATTCATCTCCATAGTGTATTGTAATTTCTCTCAGTACAGAGTGGATTAGGAGTATATGACACACCTCTTGTGCTCTAGTTGACTTAATAAACTAACACTTATCTAAATTACAATCTCATTAACCCTTTTTGTTCAGGATGTATTCTGCAGAACAGCCCTTGCTTGGATGAAGCCAAGGGAAACCATGTGGTAATTTTAGGGTCATTTTATGATTTCCCCATGGGGTAGAGGTCATGTTTACAGTGAAGGTAATTGGTCTCAGAGACACAGCGAGCACAAAGCATATTATCCCTGAGGCCATTATTCTTATGCATTTGCAAAAAAATAGGCTTTGTAGCCAGAGCATGTATGTATCTAATTAATAGACTCCTGAAACTGATGGCAAATGTTCCACTTGTCATTTTCAACCTCATCAGTTTCACCAGAAAGACAAGATGACTACATCAGTAGAGTATTATCATGTTCTGCTAAGGAATTGAAAATACCTACCGGGCATAATAGGATCAGATATTAGTCTGTTTATAATGGTTTTGATCCGTCTTACGCTTCCATTCTCTGTGTATGTTAAATATTCCTTTTCATTTTTCTGTATTTAGGATATATGACTCTGCTTTGAGCATTTTAGGTCCTACTGTTAGTAGAATTCCCCTGACTGACCTCACTATCTATAGCCTCTTATTCTTTCGATGGTCACAGCCGATCCCAGCTGCCATTGGGCGAGAGGCGGGGTCCGCTGTGGACAGGTGGCCAGTCCATCATAGGGCTGACACAGACGGACATAAAACATTAAAAAATGACAATTTCCCAAAGACCACCAGTGTTACATCAAATTATTTATTTATTTATTTTTTGTCTGACTAAAAAATTCCAAGATATTTTTATAATGTGAAGTAGCAAATTCTCACATTAGAAAAACTTTTTGTTTGAAATAATCAATTATAAAATATATTTTCTGTTGATTGACTAATTTTGTCATTGCAGCTTTAACATTGTGAAGGTGCACTAACCACACTATAAAGAGTATAGAAAAATCTCTTAGGGTTGACTGATTTATATCGCCTCATGGTAAAGTCATATTGCCCCTATTTAAAGCACTTTCAGCACATGACTACATGCCATTAGGATTGTGAAATACAATCAATTAAATCAGATTTCTTCTTGGCATGATCAAAGAAAGAAACCATGATTAAATTCCCCTGCTGTTGGACAGAGACAGTATGAGGTTGTGGGGACTGTATGTATGGGGGAGGGGTACCTGAGGTACGGATTACAGGAAAGTTGAGCTGCTGCCATGGACATGGTGGGCCACCTGAAGAGCATCCGAGCTGTTCCTCTTGCTCTGTCTGTTGAATTTCAAACAGGGCGACTTCCTTTGGAGCTGTGCCTTTGGCTCCAGTTTGACAAATTGTTAATCCAATAAATAGTTTGGCAATCAAAACTACTTTGTGCTACAAACATTTGTCTCCTTATGAAGATAAACACAGGGATTGAGCAGGCATTGAGGGGTGATAAAAGCCACATGCAGCACAAGCACACAAAAAAGAGTGTGATTTGGTAAGTCACAGATACAGTAACATGTGACAGACAGTGCCGGGAACTCCAGTCCAGTTTCAGTCTAGTGAGTCAGAGATGGGATGATGTAGAGAAAATGAGCACGTATGCAACAGTGTAATCAAAGGGGCAGAGGTGAGTCACGTTCGCGTGCACACACGCACACACACACACACACACACACACACACACACACACACACACACACCTCCTAGGGATTGTTCATTGGCATCACCTGCCTGCCAGAGGGCACTCATCCCACAAAACAGCTTTACTGGAGAGCTACAGTGTCAGAGGTGGAGGAGTAATGCTTTTGGTTGTGCCTGCTGCGCACAGCATCATTTTTTTCCCAGAAAGACAAAGCGCACACCTCAACATCCCACATACACCACAACATCTGATGAGAGTATGACTGATCATGTGCTGAGTGTACTTTACGCCATCTAGCATGCTGAAAAAGTCTTAAAATCAATGCCTAAATGAGTCACTCACCTCAATTGTGGGTCACACTGTGAAACAACAAGTACTTTTCAGCTTATTCACCTTCTCAATGTGATTAAAAATGTAGTTTTAAAATTACATTTACAAGTAGAATTACAGGACAGACTGTGGTTTGGTGAAGGTTTAATGTTGGGCTGCAACCAAAGATTGTCCTCAAACAGTCAATTAAGCGTTTGATTTTTGTGAAGAATACACATTACTATTTCTAAGCCTGATGTAATGCCATCAAATGCCTTTTTTGTCAGAGTATAAATCAAAAACCTTATAATTATTCTTTTTAAATCCCATAATAAAGAAAAGCAGCAAACAGTTGAGAAACTGCAATTAGGCAATTTTTGTGAATTTTAAAAAATGTACTTAAATGATAAATTGATTATCAAAATAGTTGCTCTTCTAGTGTAAAGATAATCCTCAAAAGATTCGGGACATCCTAAGAACAAGTCACTTTAAAATTGTCTTTTAACACCTTAATAGCAAGCAGTGGCACTCTGATGGGTCACTTTCACTGTGTAGTTAAACACTGTTTGAACCTCCAAAACGTATGTTTTAATTATAGCAGACATCCCAGAGTTTCCAAATACACCAAATACATCAAGCTTAAGTTTTTGGAAACATATATAAAAATAATGCTTAAGATTTCTAGAATGCTTCCATTTGATGGAGTGTGCGTAACATAAACTCAGTCTTGGGTTTGAATAAAAATTTAAGTGTGTGTTCCAGAGAGAAAAAAAATGTTCAACTGCAAAAATATCAATCAGTTGTCAAAGTTGAAGAAGGTGGCACACCATCAAAGCTTGAGTTCTGATATTTCTTTCAGTCTAAACACACACAGCTTCAGTGAATAGTTGGAACATGCTGATAATGTCAGACAGTTTGGAATAAGATGATTTTAACAACATTGAAGCTATCAATAGATAACATGTCAGTGTTTACAGTGACCTGGCATTATATGAAGAATATAAATATATGTGATGTGAGGACAAAGCAAACCCTTGACTGAGTAGTTATGACTGTGGAAGGTGTTTTGGTTCAGAACTGTTTGCTGGGATTTTCCTTTCTAGATGCTCAAAGTAAATAACAACCATGTTCCCACTGTTACTACAACACTACTGACAACCTGTTAGATACACTGCAGTGCTTAAAAGATTAAGTATTTTTAACTTGTTCAGTTATTTTAATGCAGAGGTTTGGCACTTTAAGGGGAATCATTCAGCTTCAGCCTGGAAATGCAGAGTACAGAATTTTAAAATGTGCACATTTTGTAGATTATAAATCCATAGCTCCTAAGATGAAAGCAAACAGTAAGGAGGAAGTGAACAAGGTTGATTTTTACTAGCACATGACTCACAAAATTACAGTGTTTCAACACATTGGACAGTTCACGATAACACATTACTGCAGTAAGACTGGGATTCATCTGGATGACACAGTCAGTGTCACCCCCGAACACAGTGATAAGTGATAACATAGAGCTGAGAGTTAGGTGCCAGTGTTGCTCAGTTGTCTTCAGTGCTTCTGTCAGCCTCAGTGACTCTTAAGTAGCCGAGCGCTGCTATCTGGTGTGTTTCCATTAAGCTAATATGTGAAACAGGAAGCTTATCGCAGGGCTGTAATTCCTAGACTATTATTCATTTATATAGAATGACCTGTCAGCACTTCTGCCAGCTGTGTGTGAAACATGCAGCGGAGAATGATCAAACTAGCACTTTTCATGTTATCCGTTGGACACTCAAAAGCTTGGAGAATGCCACAAGCTCATGTGCAAATGTAATTGTTAACCGTTTACAACCACTGAACATTTTAAGCTTTTCTCTTAATTGTCACTGGTGGGGTGCTATTTCTTTGTGTGGAAGTCACGCTGAATGGAGACGATGAAAAGTGACATTTTGAGAACAGCCACATTAACAGGGTCACAAGCAATGAGAAGGGCCAGGCTTCATCTGTTTGACTGGTCTGAGCCACGTGTGTAGACGTCTGCCGGAAGGTTTTTTTTTATGTTCTATGGATTGTTTACAAAAGGCTGTCTGCATGGCAGTAGCAGGTGGTCCGACTCACTGGAGGTGTGTTACCAGTGTAAGGCAGCGGGGTCTTTGATAGGGACTAACTGTAAATAAAGACATCCACAGAGTATCCTTTCTGTGGTTTGACTGTGTCTCAGGTGACTGAGCCGACATTCAGAATCCCAGCGCCTCAAACTTGGCATTGCGTCTTCCTCCTTAGCAGTTGCCTACAGTGTATAATTAGCATCTGCTATTTTAGAAACAGGCGTCCCTGTCTCAACACCCCGCTATCTTCTGCTTCTCTCTATTTACCCTGGAAATATTTTTGGAGAAGGCAAGTGAAGTTATGTGCTAACACTTTGCTTCAAAAGTACTTTATAAACTTTAGCATATTCTTAAAAATACTCAAGCACAACACCTTTTTTTTCTAAAATAACACTACAATATATGCATATGACACATTAAAGTTTTAATAACAAACTCAAGATGGTTTTGTTCTTTTTGAGATTCAAGTTAAAAAAATAAATCCAAGGCTTGCTTATTAAAAACGAAGAGCAGTATGTGGCCCTCTGAGACTGTGTTGCATCTGTTCTGTTGTACCTTCAGTGTCATGGCCTGAAAACGTTGTCCTTGCCCATGTTTTGTGTATTATTTTAGAGCTGCTTTGTAGCACAACTTCTTCTATCTGTAATTTTGAAGATCTCTGCAGGATTTGACATTGGACATTGCAGTGAGTCATAGAATAAATAAAGTATGTTACCATATTTGAACTTTGCATTGCATTGAAAAAATACTTGCAACTGCTTTAAAATGTTAAATGTGCAGGAAGCACATTCATTCTATTGTAGTGGGTAAAAGATCAAGGTCATGTCGGTGTATCATACGATAAGTTGATATCTAGACGTGGTGATGTTGATAGTTACATTATCGTACAATAAGTCGATATCGTAATTATTATGATAGGCCTAAATACCTTATTGTAGAGAGTACTGCCCTAGTGATGAGCTTTAGATAAGTACAGTGTGTTAAGTGTTGGTGATGATCTTTGGTGACTTTTTCATGTTTTAAAAAGTTGAAAAAGAAAGTGAATGAAAGCATTTATTGACTTCAAGGTCAGAAATCATTCCCATCCATTTCCTCTAATAGGAGATTTTAAGTTTAAGGGTCTGATTACAGCGAACAGTCCATCATACTGGGAGACAAAACAGACTTTTATGAAGATTTAACTCAAGATGTTTTAACATCCCTCTGATACTAAATACACAGAAAGAGATTAGTTGATGACTGGGATTTAGGACAGATAGATTTGGTTTATTTTTCCGGTAGCTTGAACTTACTGCTGGTAATTACAATCATTAAAGTAGTCAGAGTCTTTTATATGGGCGCAAGCAGCTGGCTGAGAATCAAACATCTGCAGACCATAACAAGGGAACCAAGTCTCAGGAGAGCACAAAAAAATAAAAAAAAGCTCAGAGGCTTCGTTCGTTCAATGTGATTATGCCTTTGTCTCACTTAGTGGCTGCTCACATCACTTCAGCCAAGTCCAAGTGGTGGTCGGTTGCATGAATGTTTTCTTGAGTAACCTTAAGATGTGGGTTTTGTGCAAAGTTGTGGTTATTTTTCCAATTGGACAGTAAAGAACACAGAATCACAGGACTTTTGAGGTTCAAAAAAATATTTGTTTGCAAAAACATTGTGAAGAGGGAGAAAAAAAAGTCAAACGGCTTATTGATTATCTTATTGATCTTTTACATGGATATTTAGCGGTTATGCTAGTATTATAAAATAACTAAATAATACACTAAAGAGAGCCATAAAGTTTTGTTTAGTTGTTTTTATGAGGTTGTTATTGTTTCTCTACCCTCTGAAATAGTTTTCTAATTATATTGTGTCACATATTCTCTAAAACACAATGATGCTCCAAAAAAATTAAAAGAATATTTTAAACTTGGAATATGGTAGTTAAAGTAAAAAATGAGTAGATCCCTCCCCTCCACTCGCCCTCTCCCTCTCTCCCTCTCTCCCTGTCTGACTGGGTGTAGTGGGAGGAGCTCCAGTGTGTTGAGTGGCAGAGGCGGGCTGTAGTACGACACTGTGTCTAGGAGAGGGAGAGTGTGGACCTGTGGACTCAGAGTGCTCATCTCATAGAGCTTTCAATTCTGCTGTTTCTGTGGATTTTTCTTTTGACACTTAACAGAGGAGGATTCATTCTGCATGTGTCACCTGTGGGAAACCTTTTCCAGATCCGAAGGCAGTTTTGGTTTCACAGCTGAGTGGGACAGAGCGTAAGTACTCGTGTTACAGAGAGCACCCTTGTGTTCATTAGCCGTGTGGTGTCTTGGCATCATGAATCATTGATGTGAGTACGCTGCATTTATGGTTACCTTTTGAAATGAAGCCAGTATAACCTGTCGTTCTCCTGTTAGATAATTATGAACTCTTTATGACTGAGCCTGCGTGAGGTTTGTTGTTAGTTTCTCTCCTTAAAGGGAAAAGTGGGTGTGAGCTGACACAAAACAGCCCTCAGTCCTCTCCAGCAGGTCTTTATCAAAAGGTGATAGCAGGGCAAGGGGGGTCATTAAAGACCCAGTCTGAGTGCAAGCCACTATATGTGTTTGTGTGTGTGCATCTCATACTTGTATTTGTGGGCGATTGTGTATGTGTAGGAGCTACTGAACCCTTGCATTAAGAGATGTTGGTCTTGGACTCATTTTCTTTGGAAACACAGCTATTAACCTGGGTGTGTTTGTATTTTTAGGCTTTGTGTGAGTGTCTCAAGTAATTCAGCAAAGGAAAAAAAAGAAATAAAGGATGGCTGTGACTCTTCAAGCCAAAGCACAACTCATCAGCAGTGAGCCCGCGACTGGAGCCTCTCTCCACAGATAGGAGTTAGTGAATGTGGCAGCCAGTGCACCCAAATCCTCCACCAGTTACTGAACTCTCTGTGAATCTGTCGGATTGTTGAAAAGCTGATGGGCGAGCCAAGAATATAAATATGAACACAGTTTTAGTCATCTTGGTGTGTCTGTTTGTGATGGTTTGAGAGCCAGCTGAGTAAAACTGGTGAAGTTTCTGTGTCATGACACTATGAGTAAGGGGCTCATGATGTGATACTAGCAGCTACAAGACAGAAGCATCAGGTGTTATTGTGTGAAATCCAGATCTCACCCACACACGCTGCTGGCAGCGCGATCGAGAAGAAATGCCAAATTGTTAGAAGTGTGGGTGGGTGGTAGTTAATGGGTGGAAACCATAAATGGAAAAGTTTGTTGAAAGTCAATGAGGAGGTCAGGCCAAGATTTTTATTTACTCTTGTCGCTTACTCTTGACTAAGCACTGCCAAGTACCTTTTACTTGAAAGTTCCCAAGCTCCTTTTCCTGTGTCATTAGAGTCTGACAGAGCAAACAGCTCTCTGAAGTAGCAAAAGAATATGTTTTTTTTCCATCAAGCTTGTGGGCTTTGGTTTTATATTTTTGCACATAGTTTCCCCAGAGGAAAATCAGCATCAGTGACATCTTATATACTGAACATACCCTCAGGGCAGCTCGATATCCCTCTCGAAAGCCTGTCTAGCTCGTACTTAATAACAGGGCAGCTGGACATGTGAGATAACCCTCCCCACCGAGCTTCTCGCACAGACACAGATACTCAAATTAGCAACAAACACCCAACAGTTGTTGGAATAAATAGGAGCTTTCATGAATTTTTGAGAATGGCTGATTACTCCACAAGAGGGTGGAATAATCAACCGAGCGATCTCGTTTACAACAGTGAGAGTTTTTTGTTTCATGTCCTCGTATATGGAGATTGGTCTGTCTGCTGTAGGAGAAAAGCCTGTCTGTGCTGACCTTGGCCTGCTGTTTTCTTTTGGTTTGATCCACAAAGAAAACAGCTGGCAGTTGAATTCTGGATACCAGCGGCCTTGACAATGAACTGCCTGTATGATGCTGTCAGAAAAGCTTTGGCTCGTTGGTAAAGCATGGTGCCTGTTATATCAATATCTAAAATCCAGACCTCATCACAAAAATAGATTCCGTGACATGTTGCTGTTGACTTTCAGAGGATTCCTGCGTTCAATCAGTGTAGCGGAGTTTAACTGGAACACTGAAACATTTTACACAGAGTGAAAAATGTATTGATGCGGTGCTGCTCTGGATCAGGTTTGCTGAAAGGAATGTAAGCAAAAGGATAAAATTGTGCTTCTGTGTTGAGAAGAAGCTCAAAGCGGTGAGCAACCTGTTGCAGATTACTAAATCTGTTCAGAGGAAGAAAAAAAAAGGAGAGAAAAAAGGAGAAATAAATCATACTCATCACACAGTTTTATCTCAGCTTTATCCCCCATGCTGGCCCCATATGCACATGTTTCCATTTTGTCAGCATATCCCAAGGGCATTTTCTCAGCATTAGGCTACTCTGATCCTTCTTCTTCATCTGTTTATATAGTCAGGTTGACTCTGCCATTGTGTGTGTGTGTGTGTGAGTGTGAGTGTGTGAGAGAGAGAGCGAGATAGAGAGAGATAGAGAGATATTTATCTTTTTTGACTTTTTTATGCACTGTTTTTCCCTACATGATGGTCACAAATCTAAGTTTAAATGTCAGGCCACAACAAAACAAATTGAAACAAAGCATGCGTTCACTTACAGGCCACAGTTTATGTGAGAAGAGCTTAGCTGAATTGGATCATAGTTTAGATTATACTATTATTTATTTTGAAAAGACCCAGACATGTAGTTTCACTTCATGTTCAAAATTTTGCTTGCTGACTTCAAAGATGAACTATTTTTACTGCGATAACACGTCATAGACAAAATATAAACACCTACTTCTGAAATAAAAGGTTGACTACCCTCATCACGCTGTAGAACAGAGATATGGTATAGATATAGTTTGTTTTGTTTTTTTGTTCATGTTAGTTGCTGCTCACCATATTATGTTGTAAATTTGTAAAATTCAGAAAGGAAAGCTGTTTCAAAAATATAATTTCTGCTATATAAGTGTGTGAGAGTTGTGTTTAAATTAGGGTATGTTATTGGCAAAATGTTTCTCTCAACCTCACAAATTGTTCAATTTCATTCTAGGACTTCTCTGTGTTGCCTCAAAAATGATCTTGTTGATAGAATCTAACCTTATAGTCAATTCAGTAGCTTTTCTGGACCTTTCAGTCACATAATCTTCAGATCTTGTGATTTGATCTGGCTTTATTTCTGTTTATGTTTTGTGCTGAGTATATAAGCAAGAAAAGGGTTAACAGCAGAGGCATGGGAGGGGTGGGCTGTGGAGTGGCCAGCCACTTGTAACCTAAAGGTTAAATACAGGCCTTCAGGGAGTCCTATTACTGTGTACTCACTGATGGGAACTCTGCAAACATGCATTCTGGGAGCACAGTGGGCTTCTCTGTTTATTCCCAGTCCAGCACTGTGCCACGATGTGGGAAATGACTGTGGACATGGAACATGGCCAGATCGCTGTGCTTGCTGCAGTGTCCCAAAGACCCTCAAATTTGACTTATAACCCGCATGTAACACGCACCAAAACATGTCACATACATATGTAGAGCTCTGGGTCCCTCGCCTTGTTCACACGGAGTCTTATTTTAACTGCACACACGCCTGTGAAGCAGCTTTGTGGAACCATGTGCAGCATGTTTACACGTATGTCAGCGTTTCTTATGTACTGGTTGTCTTTTCAGGGTGTTTCCATCACCCTTCATCTCACACCTGTTCCTCCTGCGTGTTACATGTAATAAAGTTCTATTTTAATCCTCAAAGCTATGCCAACATCCATGCTCCTGACCCGGGACCTGAGGGACAACTATGAGCAGTCACATGCAGTAAACGTGCATCGGGTTGTCGTTAGCTGTCAGATATGTGAGCGTGCTTTTTGACATGGCAGTAGGTTTGATTAATGAAATCAAGCTCCAACTGAGGCCTGGTTAGCAGCCTGTTCCTCCCCCACCACTGTGATTCGATATCTCCAAGCATTCCAGGTTGTGCCCTTTACTCTGCTAATGGTGCCACTGACCCTTTCAGACATTCCTGTCGTAACTCTCGGATCATAGACCACTAATTGCCTCATTGTAAACAAGTTGTTCTTTCTGTTAATATGATTGTACAGTAAGAAATACGTAACAGGGAGATATTTGATTTACATTGACTAGTTGAAATTTTTCACTCCTCTGACTGGCAAATACATTGATTTGTTCCTCCGTAGCCTTGGACACAAATAGTGCTGGATGATTCACGTGCTTTTCATTCAGACATCCCTCCTGAAAGTTGTGAATGAGAAGTGTGCAAAGGAGGATGACAGGAAGGTGGAGGGATGCAGGTGTTAAGTCATTGCACGCTCAGCTGAGATCCATAAACAGTGTGGGGTGGGTGGAGTTTATACTCATTATACATGAATGCTCCTCACTCAGTTTGTAATACCACCTTTTTTGTGTTCTGCATTGAGTCCAGAGCTGGAGCTTCTCACCCCAAAATCAAAGGCTTTGTCACATCTGCCTTTTTATTTGTAAAATCTTAAGTTAACCAAATGTGGACTTGTGCGTGGCTGTGATGAGTTTCATCCAAAGTGCTTGTCGGGTGTTGACCAGCATCTGAAACTCCCTGCCCCTCACACCTTTACAGTGTCAGAAGTGGAGGGGTTGAGTCCAACATTTTTGTAACTTTCTGAGACAAAACAACAAGCATGCCGACTTCAAGCAGGGATTGTCCAGGTTTGGCAAGTGGAGGTTGGACACATAATAGAATATAATAAATACAACTTCTCTGTTAAGGTCTTTTTCTTTTTCCACACAACTATTTTTGTCACTTCCTTCATACAAATGAGTCACGTTGTGCTCCTCTTTATGATGTCCAGCTTTACACTCCTTTCAAGTGTAACCATTTGGAACAGCTCTAAACCCTTTTGTGGCCCGAAAACACGTACAAACTGGTTTGTGTCAAGGGTTACTCTGTCCTGTAGACCCAAAGATTCTCACCATTGTGGCAAAAAGATACTGTTTTCTTTTTTACAATCCACATTCAGACATATCTATTTGATGTCATAGTAACATAATATATTTTCCTCAATGCGTTATGCCTCTAGTCTGAAAGATGGAAATAGAGATAGAGAAATGGGTTAAATGAAACAGACCACAGGACAGCAGCAGACTAAAAGCTTCCTGTGGCAGAACAGAGTGCAAGCCAGACCGAGCAGACAGGCTGGCAGGGCAGATGTTTTAGGTGAGAGGCACAGTAGATAGCACCGTCTGAATAATTCATTGGATTGGATTGAAGATGTGATATATTAAGACACAGCACAAGCCATCTTCTGGCCTCTTTCAGCACTTTTTGTGCAATGCGAGTGGCTGCAGGGCTCAGATCGCTGCGTCTCTGCTTTCTTTCTGGCAGTTACCCACCAGAGTCTGGCCAGTGGAGGAGATAGTTAGAGATGTGCTGGCTCTGGGTCTAGCGAGGCCTCCAGACATCTGGAGGGGACGAAGCTGTTCAGCATGCAGGTGCAGTTTTAACTCACAGGAACTAACACTGTTGATGTTTTTTTCCCCTCAGTATGACTTCTACTGTGGTCAGTGGGTCTCACTGGTTTATGGCACAGAGAATCGATACATGCTTCGAATACCGTGAATGCAAATTGTGTATAACTACTATAGAATATGTGCTTGTTCACTTCTGAAGTTATACTGTCAACCTTTTTTAATTAGAGGTCATTATAAAGTAGTTCTGAAGAAATACCCAGAAGTATTTTGTCGGTAATACTCAAAAGATTTCTTTCTCTCAGTAATCTTCACTTCTTTCAGTTTGTTAACTACACAATACTGCATAAAGCTGAGACCCACTTGGTGAACACGAGGAGCTGCAGTCCCATCAGTACATTTAAAACCAAATTAAAACATCTGTTAAAAGCTTCTCAGCTCTGTTATATGTTTTAATATTGACCCACTCAAGGGACTAATCTGACTCTGGTACAGTATATCAAATGATAACATTTATGTTTAACACTGTACATGGTCCCAATAAACAAATTACTACTTAATAAACAAAGTACAGACATATTAACATTTGCTTGAGATAAAGAGAAACGTCCTCACAGTCTGTATTGTGGCCTTTCTATTTGTCTGCTTCTCCTTTTTGTGAAGTTTGTGATACAGTCAAAACAAGCCTGTTTATTCTATCCCAGCTCACGGGTCACATCAGCATCCTTATAGTTTATAAATAATGATGATGAATCACCCGTTCACCCCATGGTAACGTCAGAGTTCACTGGCAGCTGCTAAGCAGGCTCTCAAGTTTTCGGGAATTGAATGACGTTGGGATACTTAAGCAGTGTAGAAGTTTGCTAACATGAAACCTGAATGTTTTCCACTTAACTGCTTCTTTGCCTTTTTATACTGATATTACTAAGCCTAAACAGCACTTTGACCCTTTGTACCATTTCTAGTTTACAGGGAAAATGCCTCATATTTTAGGATGTCTTTTTTTCCATAGCTGCTACATGTGAAATATACAAAGATTACTTACTATTAACTGAAAGATTTCATAATGAATCACTTTCTGTCTGTGTGGTTGCAACATAGCTTGAATGGCCCTTACCTCGAAGTTGTGAAAGAAGGTGAAGATGTCTTAGGACACGCTACGTGCTCTGATATGACAGTGTAGAGGCTCAGCTTTCTAGTAACACATCATTTCACCTCCATCTCTCCATGACATCAGCTCCCATCTACACGCATCCAGCTGTGGGAGCTGGGGCTCTGTATGGACGTGTCAAGACTCTGATTGCATTTAAAACACACTCGAGTGTGTGCATTTCACTGCAAACAAAGAGGTACATGAACTTAAAGGCTCCTTTTGAAGATCACGCTATTCTCTCAAATAACTCATGAGAGCAATCTGGTACTGAAATCTGGTGAATGTATAACTCTCCTGGAATTAACTAATTTATTTATTTGTCTGCATAGTGATTAACAAATCATGTGATATAGGATATCTACCCGTATACATACCTGCAGCCAAACACACTGAACTCTGTCATCTGATAAGTTGCTAATCCCCTTATTATGCTTGTATTATGCTTAAATAGAGCAGGCAGTCAGCCATTAAATCATCTAGCCCCAGGATGAATGTGGCCCCCATAATTTTGCTGTATGTTAGGCCGTCTACAGTGTGATTAAAGGGAAAATGGGAAAGGAAAATGGGAAAGGGCATAGGGAAAATGTGAAGTAAACATGTGAAATTAGACCTAAATGGGCAACGCTAACTTGACACGTTCGCCCTTGAGTGGCTGCATTAGCGAGCTGTTTAGGCCGATACTCTTGAGTGACAAGAGCTCATCTCCCCTGTATGGTTTGCCTGATGCGCTGCCCTCATAGGTCAGATCTGGTCGTCTAGGATGTTTGGTGTCAATGATTGGAATTTACCCCAAATATGAGAGTGTTAAAGGATTCACAAGATGGCTCGGATGACTGGGATACCAAGGCCAGAGTGACTCCTGAAGACTTGGAGTAAGGAATGTGCAGCTTGCTATTGATCTTTACAAAGTGAGGTCACTGCATGTGTGGGGCAGCTGCCCCACTCTCAGACCCCACGTAAAGGGGACAGCCCACTCCCACATAGATATTTTAATGTCGTCTATTTGTTAAATAAAGAGGGCAAATAAGGAGGAATTGATTTGTGCTTGATTTTTGTAGACATGTGGCTGTGATTGTAGCCAGAGATGAACGAGTACAACCGCAGGCATCAGACAACATCTGTACTGTATTTGTTGCCCCAGGAGCAGTTGTTCATTTTTGTTCTCTGTATCATGAACTTGATTTTGAGAATATCAGACAGGCAATCTTTTCACTATCAACATATTTTGGAATCCCCTCATCTAAATTTGTCTTTTATCTTCATCAAAGTGTAATTTGACTATAAGCGAAAAGACTGTTGTGGCTACTTAAATGACCTTCAGCAATATGCACATAATGAACCCAAGCAAAAGACACATCCTAAAATGCATTTATATTCAAAAAAATACAAATAAGGAGCTCCAGAAAACCGAGTGTGCCTCTGATGGTTTGGAAAGGCTCGCCAGGCATTTGCTTGAACTCTGCATTATAAATCAAAATCACTTTTCACACAGCTGGATCAGCATTTACCCCGCTCTCTCAGGTTTCATTTTAAGTTGGCTGCACATATGATTGAAGAGTGAACATGAACCTGATTCTACTTGCAAAAATGAACCATACCACTCCCTGGACTTTCATTGATCTTTGCTTGTGATTTTCAAAATGATGAAAAAAAAACTAAAACATGACAGTTTCTGCTTAACTCTTTGCCAAAACCAGTTTATGAATATGCTGTATTGTGTTATTGTGTTTCATTTGTATCTGCAGCAGCTTGTTTAAGTCATATTTCACAAGGTTTTCACAAGCAGCATCATCGACATCCTCTGAACCACTCCCTCTATCTGTCAGCGGACAGGCTCACCTGATTCACTGCTAACTAATGGAGCTCACAGTGGCATGATCATTATTAGTGCTGATATGATTAGTCTATTAATCCAACGGTGCTTTGACAGACATTTATTGGATCACATTTTGCAAGTAGATAATAAACCAGTTTTAGAAATGCATCACGACTCTGTATAGTAAGCAATTGAACGTAGACTTGCGTAGCCTTGGCTAGCGTGTCACCTACGGGTTTGTGTCACTTAGGGTTACGCTGTGCTTTGTAGACTCGGAGAAACTCCGGGGTTGAATTTGAGGCGGGTCCTTGGCTTGTGTCGTTGATGGGCATGAGGAAAAATGGACATTGTGAGCCTTTTATCGGCCTTACACAGTGATGGATGTGTTCAGCTCTTTGCCCAATGGCCTATAGCCTGAGCTGCTGTCTAAGCCTCTAAGCTACTGGAATGCGTGCAGCTTTCTTGCTGCGGACATCAAGAGGGAACAGCCATGCCGCTTTGTTTACAGCCTTTCATGGATGCCACACCAGCCTAATCAATTTCAGAGAAAATAAACATTTCAATGCTTTGCTACCGATACAATGGTCCATGAAATAACGTGAGCAGCAAATATTAATGTAGTACATTTCTTTTCAGTTCAAGGGTCCAATTGTTGGATAGAGTCACATAGTGTTGTCTTGTTTAATGATTAAATCAGAGTAGGCCTGCAACCGATGATAATTTTAATTTTTTTCAATTAATCAATTTGTTGTTTGTCTATAAAATGTCTGAACATACTGAATAATGCCATCTATAATTTCCCTCAGCCTAAGTTGATGTCCTCAAATGTCTTGTGTTGTCCAAGCAATGGTCCAAAACCCCACAAACATTCAATTCACCATCACAAAAGACAAAAAAACATAAAATCCTCACATAAAAAATGACTGAAATAAGTATTTGATGATCAAAGTAGTTGCCAATTCATTTAATTTTTTTAAATGAATAATTCATAATTAAACTAATTGTTGTCGCTCTAAATCAAAGGTTATCATTTTGATGTATTTCCCTCAAAGCAATTGTGTTTTAGAAATATTTACATACACTTTCATCAAGTGATTAATCTTTGTTCAGTAATAAACTTAAATATATTATATTTGGCATATAAAAGTTGTTGCTAATCTTAGTGTATTTTAGTTTTTTGTGTATTAATGGCACATTAACAAGTCCAAACAGTGCACAACATATTTATTTAAACAGCAGCCTCAGCATACTGTTGTTTGTACTACAGTTATCTATTGTAGCTAATCAAGTTAGCGAAGGTAAACAAGACCCAGAGAGATAAAGCACTTCAGGCCGATGCCATGTTATCATTCCTCGTTCTATCGGGGTCAATATTTCACTCCAGTAAACGCAGACAGATTTATATGGCAAACAAGTGGAGACATTTAAAATGGGAGTGAGTGTTTCAACAGGCCTGACCTACTTTCAGCAGCCAGGGCAGAAACAGCTCCTCACCTGTGTCTGGCAGACGTCAGGACCCCTCATAAAAAACACACAGGTCCTCGATATCTTAAACAGTGCACTGAGCAGTATAATAGTGGATATTTTTAATTTTATATCTTCCATAAATGTGTTGCTTTTTCTGGACTGAACTGCATATGATGACTTATCCAAACTGTTAAACTACTTACCATCTGCTTACTACTGTATGTGACACTTTGTTCTGCTTTGTGTCAACTGATGCTCACAATAGTATGAAACTAGTCTATATATTTATACATAATGTTAGCAAACACTGACTCTAGACCTGAAGGTGTGGTTAGGCTAAAGTTAACATTGTTTACTAAAGTCTAAAGAATCCCGCTCTTTGTTGAATATCTACTTTTTATATCCTAACACAAATGCTACCTGCTATAAACGTACTTTAAAGGCTTCTTCTTTCAGGTCTATGTGAAGTCAGTGAACCCATTATTGATTCTGAGAGCGTTTGTTCCATGTGTGTGTAATGGAAAAGAGAAATGGAAAGACATTTCCACACTGTAATTTCACGGCAAAGGCTTCATCTGTGCATCTCATCACAGTCCCACAGTAAAGGTATTTTTCCCTTTCAGCAGAAGACTGACACAATGTAGGAAAGCCTTGAGAAATGCCCCCCCCCCCCCCCCCACCACCCCTCCCCCCTCCCGATCCTAAGACGGCAGCATTAACACGTGAGGTGGCAATAATTTAGTTTACTGGTGAGCATGATTGTGTTGAAAGCAGAGAGAGAGGTGATTTAAATTTTCCACTGGCAGCTAACGTGAGTGTGAGAGCTTTAACGTTCATTAATTTGCAGGTGGTGTCAGATTTGTCAACATGTATAATACTCAGAATTTCTTTGACATGTTCCGGAAGGGGATTAGTAACATAAATACACGAACTAATGCCAAAATTCGACTGTTGATTAGCTGAGATCGAAGAAAACCAGAGCTGCAACAAAAGGAGGGACCAACAACCTTATGGTACAACATTGACTGAGTAAAATATCACTTTATTTCTCTTCAATATAGATATAACTACAAAGATTGGTTCCATAGTACTTGTGTACTTGCTCCTTTTTATAAGCAATATTTCTTATAATAAACATATTTGTTATAGTATAAAGTAACAGTTGTGGTGTAGCCAGCAGCTGTGTCCAACGTATTATTTAACAGAGAAAAGAAGAAAGTTCTTTAAAGTACAGATACAACTGTTTTGTCAACCGTTTTGAACATTAATTTGTAGAATATCTGGGCATCGTATCTCACAATGCCTTACGAGATTGTGTGCACATAATCGGTCAGTAGACTAATGGGTTGAAAAAGCTAATAAAAGGAGATGATAGAGAAGAAAAGGGAACAGAGATTACAGGGATTTTACACAAAAAGTTAAATTTAGAAAATAATTCCAGTGAAGTCCTCAGTTTGGGAAAGGAGAGTTTAAAAGATCAAAGGGTCAAAAGATACCATTCAATATTGCAAATGTAAGGTCTAACATCACTTGTCACATATCAATGACTACTAGACATCATGATATCTTGGCCTTTGCTGCTTCGCTGTTGACCTACTTTTGAAAATGTCTTCATAGTTTGTGGAGAAGCGAGACTAATTTAATGATTGCAGCAATTGTTAAAGTTACCAATTTAGTGTGTGAAAGTGGTCTCAAATGATACAATTCTGAATACTCCCAACGATTTGGGTGTTCCCTCCCACAGTAAAAGGTGTGACAACAATACAGCAGGCTGTAGAAAAGAAATGGGCCATTTCAGCAAGATCAACTAAGCAGGCTGCTTCCTAAAAGTGGATCAGTTTACACTGGATTGTTGAAAATTGAGTGCATGTAGAGAGACGAACAAACTTCTGCCAGAGTCTCCTCAATCTCTCAGTGTATACAGTGTTTGAAAAGTGCATTACTGACAGCACATGAATAGGTTTAATCCAGGTTTATTGTCTGATGTGTTTTGACCAGCAATAAAAAGGCCGAGAGGCAAATGACTCAAACAGTGGTGAAGATCCCATTGAATCTGGTGAGATCAGTTATTCTCACGTGATTTTCCATCTTCATACAATTACCAAGAAATTAAACGTGGTGATAGTTCAGAAAGAGCGCTGTATTGGCTGATTGGCATCAGGTGTTCTCATTAACATCCAATCATATTTATGCAGGAAAACAGCACGGACATTATAACTCAACACTGTTACTCTGCTGATTACGTTCATGCTTACGCTGTTTCCTGCTGGAGCTTCTTCCACCACCGCCAAACTCCTCCTTATGCGGTGTTTATTTTTTGGTTTTGTTGATTTATCCAAGATCCTATGTTCATAAAGAGAATTATTTCTCCCTGCAAAATCCTCTTTGCTACTCAAAGCTTTTGAAAAACAAATCCCTTTTTCCATCAAATCTAACCATTTGCTATGAATCTCAATTACGCACGTGTCGTCGACTGAAATAAATTTGAGTTTTGGTGAATGGAAATACTTATCACCTCCAGAAAGGAAAAAAAAACCCTTTCCTTTGCTTCTCTTGGTCTCTTTCCTTGCTCCATATATTACTGCACTTTTCTGTCTGTCGTAGAGCCCCCGCTGCTCTTCTTTCACCCACTTCGGCCCTGATAGTGAAAGCAGGCCCGGCGACAGACCTGGCTCAGCTACTTTACATTTCATCAGCAAGCTGCTTCTGCTGGCTCCACATCTGTTATGGAAATTTACTCAGAGGGGAAATGGAATGAAATGGAATATGATTTTGAATATTTTCACTTCTGAGAGCGGGTTGTATAGGTTTCAAAGACAGAGGTGATGAAATATGCTCATTCACTTCCACAGCCATATATTACATTAATCTATCAATACGTTCTTAGTGACTGATAGCTTCAAATTCAGGATGTTTTAAGAAGCCAGCACTTGTGATAATATTCACAACCTCTGACCGTGTGTCGGAAGCCCCTGAGGAGAAGCAAGCTTGATGAATTTAACTCCCCTGAACCTTAAGTTCAAAATGTCCCCTATCTCTGTTCAATATTTTAATAAGATTTTAATTAGGCAATTAAAAGTCTTTGGAATAGCATATGGTCATAATTACTGCTGTATGGTTCACTCAGGGATGAATGAGCCATTAATTACTCTTAGCTGGGTCTGGGGATTGGACTTAAAATGGGTCGAGCAGGAGGAGAGGGTACTTCTTCAGACTCCACTGTCCCCTAATCAGAAATACAGACTTTCAAATTTCAATCCACTGGGGGACCAGCTATTCGGAAATCCATGACAACAAGTTTGTGCGTAAAGTCCTTCCCAAGTTCTTAATAAATACGAGTTATTTTCAAACCAGTATTTCACAAATTCAGTTGGACCATTAAAATGTTAAAGGGATAGTTTGACATTTTGGGAAATGCACTCATTCGCTTGCTTGCCAAGAGTTAGATGAGAAGATCGATATCAATCTCATGTCTCCTGCCAGCACCCGGTTAGCTTACTTCAAAGCTTGGCACACAGCTTGGAAATTCTGGGGGAACACATGTCATATTGTGTTATTTCTGTCACATGGAATTCAAAATCTTCCCACTTTATATAATATTATCATTAAACTGAACTTTATCAAGTATCAGGTCCGATCTGTAGTTATTTCATGTTGCTTCTTCAGTCTAATCAGGTCAGACATTTGCCAGCTAGTTTTGTCAGATTAGCTAAGTGACAGTTAAACCTGGCAGTCACTGGTTTTAAATATTTCATAATTTCTAATCTATGTGTACAAACTAGTTTGTGTGGTGCAATGCTTTTAACTTAGTGATGCATTACTCTTTGTTTAGCAATAACATCTGTTGTAACAAGGTGAAGCTGACACAGTCTCTCTAAACAGGAAACACTAAATCAATCAATAGTGTGATAATACTTTAAAATTCCTGTGATAACTTTGTCAAGACTCACTTTGACTCGATACATGAGATTGCTGATGGAAGTGCCATTACATCTTACTCATAGATAGGTATCTTCAGACCTTGATGAGTAGTTGCGAAATAACCTGAGAGGCAGTAGGACCGGTGCAGAACTGTGTCAACACTGCACTCCCACACCGCCCACCTGGTGAATCAGCCACTCCGTCCATATGTGCGGGCGTGCTCCACCATTAAAGCCTCTCCTGACAGATGATATCTTCCACATCTCGCATCTGCTCCTTCACACATCTGAGAACTCTTCAGTGGCGTGGAGGTGTCGAGGGGGCAAAAGGAGAAGCACCGATCACAGGTTGAAGGCCACATCTGGGAGCACGTGACACGGGTTGTCATAGGGGCGTGACGTAGGTATCCAGTGTGGTGGTGGTATGTGTGTGTGTGTGTGTGTGTACAGGTGGCTTCCTGAGATGACAGGCATGCCAAGAGGTCGTATTTACCCGTCAACACTTTCCAGTCAACAGGCTAGTGTGTGTGGAATCCGGGGAACCTTGACCCCCGTCCTACTCTACTCGAATGGCAAAAGCTAATGGTGGTGCCACCTGTTTCTGCAGCGCTGCTATTTATAATGCACAGTCATATAAGTAGTGCTGTCAATGGACAGTATTTGCCATTTGGTAATATATTGTGATAGTTTTACTGGACAGCAGAAGCTCTATTACAGGAAATGACTGGAAAAGACTGCTGGGAATGTCCCTCTTTGGTTAAATATAAAACTAATTTCCTCTTTGTGACACTGTGCTCACTGTATCATAAATATATTTTCACATACAGGAAAGACCAGGTCCAAAGATTGATTTTTACTTGTTCTATATAGCAAATTCCCCTTGACTTTTCAGATTAAGCTCTTTCAGTTTCATGTTGACAATTTTTGGAATTTTTATTCTTATTACAACCAGATGTGTTAATGAATCAGTTCGTCTCTTGTGTGGAATTCACTTACTGTTCCCAGCAGAGCTTCTTATTGCTTCATTTAACCGTTTCTTCTTTTGCTTCAGTAATTGTTTTCGCCGCACAGACTGTCAAAACTATTCTTGGTACTTATATGGATGATGGGACAGTGAGCTGATGTCTATGCACCATCAATCAAATAGTGACAATTCTTTGTGCCACTTACTTGTCATTCAAAAGCATCCAAAGATTTTTTTCTAATTTTAACACTTTTTACAGTTACATTTTGATTTATGTACTATCTTTCTCACTATCAGTGACTTCATTGTGTCCAGACGTCATTTTTCAGGTGTGAAAATCTCTCTTCTTAGTTGACTTCAATTATTACCTTGCGCTCGCAGTAATATGAATTTTGTAAACAGTGGTGAGTGCCTGTGGAACCTTTTTGAAGGCTGTCCTGATCCTCTGGTTTTGAGGGCTTTAAGCCAGCCTGAAAGGAAACTCTGCAGACATTACTCAGGATTCAAATAGCTACTCACTGTTCCTGAGAGACGGATTGATTTTATGTGGCTAAAACTATATTTTAGGCTTTAAGCATGCTGCATGCTTTATCTTACTATTTACTTTGCCTTGTGGTTGGACATACAAATATTGCATTATCTCAGTCTCTATCAGTTAGAGTAATAATCCTCAATTTAACTGCATCAGTGATAAAGAAATAATAGGCCACATTTTTCATTCTTTAGTTAGACCTATGGAATGTTTGAATATCAGTTTCATTATAATGTGTTTTTGATTGGTTAATATATAAATGTATATGAATAAATAATATTTGCTTAGATTGATAAACCACCAATTTAATGAATGAAACCAAACCTGTATGTTTGATTAGATTACTGACTTTCTAATGATCTGTGGTTAATGACATGTTCAATGATTATGTCGAACTCATAAGATGTAGCTGGAGGGGATATAGAGAGAGATTTTAGAGGAGATCATAGAGAGAAAGAGAGCGAGAGAGAGATGGGCGAGCATCATCCACAGCCAGAGCACACTATCACGTCTGTATAGGGAGTGAAAGGGATGATTCAGTTTATGCATCATGCAGGAGAGAGCAGTGAAGTGCAGAGTTGCATATAGATTTCTGTGCTGTCAGAGGGGCCCTTGTTCTCTCACTCACGCTGACTCGAGCTCTCTCTACGTACCTCGGTTGGATTTCGGCTTGATGCATGCGGGTCTCTTTTTCTGACTGTCACACAAACCCAGAATTGATAGTTGCTCCACTGCTTGTCGGTCAAGTGGTGTCTCACTTCAAATTGTCCCACACAAACGAAATTAATGATGCTTATGGGCGCCCCTCTTGTCTGTTACATGCTCCAGGCCCTGACATCACGTAGACTGCTGGCAGGGGGGTATTGGCCAAAACTTCAGACATTTAAAAGCAGAAAGCTTTCATAACCTCGTCTGCTTTTGTCATCATGATCATTAAGAGTCGCTGTACCGCTGCTGTAGGCCTAAATTCTTCAGTGTCCAGACACCCTGGATTGTTTTTCCTTTTATAGCTTTTCACTGTACAAATCTGGACGGTGTACTTGTGGTAAAGGTATGATCGATCTCCTTTTTAATATTTGAGAGATTTTTAATGAAACAACTTGTTTCAAACAGCTTAGCTCTAAGGAAAATGACTTGATTTGTCCTTTTCTTCACTAAGTGTTATTCCTCAACAGTTTCCTAGACTAAATTGACTGTACAGAGTCTGCCTGTAGTTCTCCTATTCAGCTCCCATCTGTGTGTCACTGCCGCTGTAGAAATAACCCTCTTTGTGTCTTGTTCTCTGGCCTTTATCATGGCCTTCCTCCTCCTCCAAATGTCATCTTCCCAGCTCAGATTTGGGAGATGTCTTTGTTTGCAGCTCACGTCAGACTGCTTATTTACTAATAGTCAGGAGCTCCTTGATAGAAACCAGGAATAGCTTCACTCTCTACCGTTTGCTATTGATTGCCATACCTCACATGAAACTGAATCTTCTGTTGGTTGTGTTTAATGAAGAGCTCCCCGTGGCAACTGCAGCTGAGTGTTTGCACTGGTAACTGGTTTGTCTGTATCGAATTTCTCTTCACGTCTCATTACGTTCAATTTATCATCATCAATGAATTGGCCCATAACTCCATTACTGGTGTAATAGTTGTCTTGTGGCTTCTTTCTTTCTTTTTTAAAGAATTGTTGTTGAAGTTGTGGACAAAGGAGTTATCCAGTGTCAACTATTGAATGACAAGAACAACTCAAATGTAACAGCAGTGATTTATATGAATTCCAGGATAATTGAAGCAGTTAGCCTATGCAAATATTCAACTATGTTACATTGGCTTTAGGCACTTTTATCTCTATTAATTTGTCATCAAAACTGAAAACAGGCCGAACCGAAGCCCTCTATGACCCGTGGGAATCTAAACATAGTACAGAATTAGTAGCTGTAATGTATTGACACTTCACTTTTCCCCCACTCAGTAATAAATCAAAGTTTAACCAAAGAAAACTGTGGCACAGTAGCTCCTGTCATTCCTGTAATGTGAGCTGTTATCTGGGTAACACACCTTTTCATTGTCTTTGAGCTTCAGCAACGATTTCCAAGAAATTGCTGCTTTCTTTTCAGTCAAGTGCAGTGAACAAAAGAGCACTAGCAGTTCAGATAAGCAGATAGCAGCTTTTGGGGAGTGTGATGTTTCTTGTAAGTAACTGGAACTATAAACTACTTTATTAACTTGACCTGAATGTCTGGGCACAGTCCAACACACCATCAAGGCGTGTTGATGTAGCATTCTGTTAATGATCATCAATATAGTTATAACTATAACCCTCTGAACAGAAACTGAAAGTAATACTGTGTAACCTGATTTGTAGTGAAAGTGTTTTTTTTACCTATTAGCTCTGGAGTTGTTACTGCACACTCTTGAACTTTATGCTATCCATTATGGGTACTAAGGTAAGGAACTAACAATAATCTTGCAGTATCTCTGTTCAACAACTGACTTAAATGTCAATGGATTTTTATTCCCCCTTCCATTTAGGAAGGGAAAAAAATCCATCATATGTTTTCCACGGTCGCATACGACAAAGTTTGACTTTTTACTTAAACATTTCTTAAACAAGTAATCGATTATCAAAATAGTTTATTTTTCTATCGTTTGACCAATGCATTAATCCATAGTTTGTTCCAGTTCTAATGTTGTTTTTCTGCATCTTCACAGATGTCAGCCGAGACCCTGCAGTGTCGTGTAAGCATGGAGGCTGATTGGTGTAGGCTTTCTGTCTTGATCTGAGGTCACAGTTCATCATTCCAGACCAGCATCCGTCTTCTGCAGACCCGAAAGAGCGCCTCGGCTTCACTACAGTGCAAAGGCCTTCTATTCAAGGAGCCTGGAGCTGCATGAACAGAGAGGGCGAAAGAGGGAGAGGGGGAGAGAGAAAATAAACACAGGTTTAAAGAAAAAAAGACGCTCTTCATGAATTCCCCAAAAACCTGAAAGGCAAATTCTGCGACTTGGCCGGCGTTCCTGAGGAGGCATGTGGACAATGAGTATGGCTTGGCTCTGTCTCGCAGCCTGCACTGTTCTACTTGTTGGTTGCTTTCATACAGCTGCCACAGAAAGCGACGTCACTCCACGCCTCACCTTCTCCTACAGTAAGTTTATCAATTTCTTCACTATATAATTACAGAGTCATTGCAGTAATACAGTTGTGGGTGGTGTTTTTTTCATGGTTACATTGAGTACAGGCATCATGTGTGTATGATCATTTGAATGCAATATAACAGACTCATCAGGCTGTTGTATATCTGTAAAGAAAGTGCAGCTTCAGGTAGTCTGACTAAACCTGTGTGACTTTAGCTTTAGGGGTGTCTCGGGCATTGTTTATTTCACCTAAACTGTCAAAAAAAAAGCACAGCTGTTGTTTTGTTGTGGCTCACAGCACCCCTCAACAGAGGTGAAACTTCACGCAACTGCAAGATATTTGATCTTTAATATTACAGGGGAAGAATAACTTGTATATCATGAGTGATCAACAATAAAGCTGCTGTATTTACTGATTTTAAGAAATTATACCTACATTTCATTATCCTAACATCCTGCCCACAAGACACAAGATTATGTAATTCCCAGTGGTGTCCCCACTCATTAACTCTGCCCACTGAAAACAAAATCAATACACTTCATATGTGTCCATTGTAAGAGCTAAAAGGATTTAGATGGGTGAAATGGTATTTGTCTACACCATAATGATTTAAAATCCATGTAAATCTGCGCTGTGAATGGCAGCTCCGTTGGGGTGGCTCTGTCGAGTATCTACAGGTCAGACGCAATTAGAAAATGAACAGGGCAATTGTGCTGAGACTTACTGAGGGCAGTCTGACATAATCTCACGAGCACTGAGAGGTATTGCTGTTATATAAACTGTACTTCTTTGTTTGCTTGCAGAATAACATACCATCCAGCCAGTTTAGTAACACAACAATATGTCAGATTTAACGATTCAAATATGTTGAGGATATTCATATTATTTTTTGCTGATTTCTGTGCAGCATTATTTGTTATGCTGTCTTCATTGACACTGCCATGGGGACCAAACAGTGATGTATCATCATTGATTTAATTATTCAAATGAAGCACCAGTACAGTCAAGATGACAAGTTGGTTTTAAACGTTTTGCGTGCTTTCGTACTGTATGTCTGCTGAAAATTCAACAAAATGATGGATTATGAGATCAATGCAGGCTTTCAATGACTGAACTGCGGTTAGTGACTCATTAGAGTTTTAATGTCAAGGCGGATTGTGTTGATGGATCTGTGCTCGTGATCTATTATAGACATGGATAAAAAAATGTTCCAGCGTTGGTCTAATGTTGTAGCCAGGCAAGCTTTCAAATAGGTCAGCCATCTTTCCTGTCTGAGCTTGTTCGTTCCCTCATGTCGAACCTCTATACCAACAGATAATCTCTCTCACCTGCCAGCCACAACAAAGCCTGTAGCTCGGCGTTTCACAACAACACACACCATCAGTTACTCACTGAAAAGACACTTCACGTTCACACTTCTCCCCGTTTGGATGGAAAGTTTTGCTTTTAGGGCGCGCAGCCAATGTTAAACACCACCGTAAAACATGAAAAACCCAAATGTCAAAAACTTAAGAGGACCAGACTGTATATGTGCTGTACATTCTGTACAGGCGAGGCTTGTCTTTTCTATTTTGTGTCTTTTTTTTTTTGTAATATTATTGTAGCTAACCTATGGCTCAGTCAGCTCAGTATCATTTATGTTGCTGTAACTTTAACCACACTGATAAGCTTTGACCTTTCAGATTCTAGGTCCTACAGGAAATAACACAGCTTTAAAAACAGAGGTTGTTTTAATGCCCTATAAAACCTAACAAGGAGTCATTTTATCACGTCTCACTAACCATTCTTGACATGGCTAGGGGCTTAGAGTCACCTGGAATCCACTAGTTGGCTTTTGCAGTAAGTCTGACAAAAATGACTAAACAACAGACTTCAGTGTAATATTGGTGATTTTTTAAAAAAAAGCCACGCTCTATCCAGCTGGTGAAGGTTAGCAGGGACTGGTGATAGAAGTTGTCTTGCTGTGGTAATGTTGGTTTTACTACACTGACATTTCCCAGCCTCCCGCAGAAGAGCTTTGTCACATTGTGTTTACAGTATCAAAGCTGAATGCAGGGCTGCAGGCCTTGGGGACCTGAACTTTATACAGCAGAAACCGCCTGGCCTCGTCATGCTTTCTGGCCTTCTATTTGGATGCCAGTTAGCTGGATGGATTGCATGCTTTGACTTCGGTAGGGTAGGCGGGCCAGAGCCCTGCTTGGCTGCTCCTCATCCGGTAACGTTTTCGCAGACCAGATTCCCCTCCTCTTCTCTCTTGCTCTCTCTCTGTGTCCCGCGGTCCCCGCCTCTGCCTTAATGAAGAGGGTAATCTGCCATGAATAATGAATGGGGATTTGTATGTGTTATGGTGTGAACACTTGTCTGGTTCTCATTATGCGCCTATCAGGACGGATCATGGGTTCAGGGAGTAGAGCCTGCATCTGCTTTTCTCTCCGCTTTTGTTCAAGGCTTTAACACAGACCATGCTGAATGGCTTAGAGTGTTCAAAAACTATTTAAAGGCACACCTATAAGCTGTTTACATTGCCTGTCTTTGCTCGCTGAGCTGCTCGGTCCTCTGTCAGACATCGTGTGTGTGGACGGCTGTGCTGTAATTTTGTTTAGAGGCCATGCCCGCAGCCACACTGGGAGTGAAGTGTTATTAATTATTCAAAAGCTGTCTTGTCTCGACCAGTTGAATCAACCACTCTCAAATAATTCACAATGACAGCAGCGTCAAGTGAGATAACAACTTTTCAATACTGTTTCGGTCCCACATAGCTGAACAGCAGCTCTTCCTGGTGTGGATGTTTATCATAATTCACCAAATTACTGGTTAAAAACTTAGACTAGTGTATATCAGTATGGAAAGTTATATTGACTCATGTGATATTGCAACTATTATTTTATTATGACTTAGTTTATTGATTATAGTTTTGGTTAACAGAACAATCAGAAAATAGTGATCAGGGCCCATCACATACTGTATAGACCACAAAGTAAAGTTATAAATTGTAGATTTGTTAATTATTCAATGAGTTTGATTGTAATAAAAAATTGATCTTGGACAATTTTGGTAATTGAAACACGCTTGTATGATATGAATTAAACATTTTTGGGTTATAGATTTTTTTTGTTGAACAAAACAAGTAATTTGAAGACGTTGTTTTGGGCTCTGTGAAACTGATTGGCATTTTGTGACACTTCATAGACAAAATAAATTAATCAATTGATAGAATGGTATAGTTTCAAATTATAATGTGAAAGTGAATCTTTTTCATAGATTGCATTGAAGTGGGAAAGAAAGCTGCATGTTATTATTGTTTTATTAATTTCACCTGAAGCAAGTAGTAAGTAAGTAGTAATAATTTATTTAAATGTAAATATAAATACAATAAATGGTGATTTTATGATGTAGCAACATCTGTACTCTGTATCATACACTGTATGTGTACCTGATCAGTTTCCGTCTGATTGTTCTCAATCCATCATGAGAAGACAGATCATTGATTTTGACACTAACTCTGTCCAGCCCACCAGGATGGGGGATATACATCAAACTCAACAGATCCTGTAAAAACACTCCCATCACTCTGCATTTTTCAGGTGTTGTGAGGACCGTTTTTCTGCTGCTACTGTAATTACAAAGCGTGCTGTCAGGCCGCTCAGGTCAGAGTGCAGCTGTACAGTTAGAAACATGTCATGACCTCATGTACAGTCCCCCTGTTTTTGATGTTATCTCTGGGGGAAAGGGGTCATGGTGAGTTCCTGATGAACCACCAGCTGCTTTTCATTATTGTGGTTAATCCAGGCTCAACCCTTGTTTCTCCCTGACCAACACATAGGCCTATCAGAATTTTCATGGGAAAAGGATCCCTGAAGAGTTGGAGGCTCTTTTAATAGATTTAACAGGTTTGTTTTATTTAAATGTTAACAGATTAATTTGTTTCAATCCCCCTAATAAATTGCCTCACCATAGCGTGTTATTACTCATCCCTGCTGTGCTACCACATAATGCACATTATTTATCTTCTCTTTCTTGAGGCTCCATTCAACAATTTCCTTGGCATTCAGAGTATTTGCAGAATTTACAATGTGACTTTCCAACCTCTGTTTCCTGGAGTTGTGTTCACAATTGCCACCGATGGTGTAGTGGAGACAATATCCCACTAACAAGATGCAGCCACCCAAGCTAGCAATACAAACAGCAGGCTCACAGCTTTCCTAATGAATCTCCTAGTGAATTGACCCTTTCAGCCTGTTGTCTTAATGTATTCCAGATGCATCAGCCTCTCGTCCTTCCACTTCCCATGTCTAGTTTCCCACACAATTACCCATCCAGCAGCAGCTTTTAATCGCTAGTTTAAAAAGACTTGGTATAATTCAGTTAGAGCCTGTTTTCTGTCTTGGTGTTACCAGTCAATGTGACAATAGAGTTCTGGCGCTGCTCTGATACTGACCTAGTGGCACCGTGGCCTCCTGTGGCAGCATTCAATGTCTCACTCTCAGCAGAAGCTTTTAATTACTTCTTCTCAGAGCAATTGGATTTACACAGGTTCATTTGTTCTTAGTCATTGAACATGTACAGTACGTAGATGAAGACAAAGAAAAGAGATTTGTGGCTGGTGTTTCTTTGCGCTGCCTGAGTTTCTTCTTCTTCTCGTCTGCAAAATGCGTCTTTGTTTTCAAAAGCCGATCCATCACATGTCATTTTCACCACATCAGACATCTGATATCAGTGATTTGGTTTAAACGAAAACTGAAATAGTATCCCCAAACAGAATCTGGATTCCTCAAACTATTTTCTGAGATTTCTTAAGGTCAGACATTGACTGGCTGTCTCCATCTAGATAGAGAGAGAATTAGTGGTCTGAGTAAAAAAGTCACAGTAATGGAAAATGCTCTAGACAATTTGGTTTATAAACCCGACCAAGGCAAAATATGTCAGTTTACACCCACATTTTAGTTTTGAGTCTTTTATCATGTTGTGTCACATATTAGAGAATATTTATTATCATAATGTCATTTTTTCTACCCTAAAAAAAGGTTAAATTTAAGTGTATAATATGGTTAAAGTAATGTTGGTAACTGTTGGTTACCAGCATCCTTTTAAAGGTGAGACTGTAGTCATGTTCATTTTCAGCCTGTTTGAACAGATTTAACCACTCATAAACGGTATCCATCTGTGACAATACTTTTTTGAGTGTCTGCTGTAAGTAAACAAGAACAGGTGCTTTAAATGAAGTATGCAACCTTCTGATCTCCTCAACATACAGCTGTAAGAGCTGATAAAGGCAGTCCCTTCATAAAAGAGATTGAATCAGCCTGTTATAGATGCCCTACAAAAGAAGGCACTTAGATCTCTGTCACCAAAGAACAAATTACTCCACAGTTCCTCTCTGGAGGCGATATTTCAAGCTTTTAATTATCGTTGGACTTTTTTGGACACAGGCTCATCAGAAAATCAGCAGCAAAAGTGTAGCAGGATTCCTTGAAGTCCAATATAATTAATTTCCCCTCTAAATAGATTAGCAAGCCAGTCTAGACAAGTATTTCAAACCATTTAGCAGTGTCATTTGAACAAATGACTCTTAATTACATAATAATGGCAGTGATCTCATATTGCTTACAGCTGCCAGAGGTTGAACTACTGAGTGCTCTGTTCATGCACTTTTATGAGAGGTCACAAAAGTGAACCAGACAAAGCTGCCCTCTCAGACTCAAGGAAGGGTAACAGCGATACGGCGAGGTGTAAAGCCCTCCAGCTCTGCCTGCTGGTTTCTGTTCTCGTTGTTTAGTGTTTTCAGATTTCAGTTGGACAGAAGGTCATCTGTTACCACCATCAGTCCAGCAGAGACAGCAGAGTGGAGAGTAGTTTGGCTTTATTTAGTTTTCTTGAGTTACATGATGTAAAATTTGACCATTTGTTACAACTAGATCACACAGAATATAAAGAACTTCAGGCCAAGCTGATTTTTTTGGTTTTATATGCTGAGTTTTTCTTTAAAGATATCTGCCTCTGAAAGATGTTCTACCTCCTTAACACAGCGGAGGTGAATGAAATATTGTTTGTTGTTTAAAGAATTGAAAAAATATGTTTGAAACATTCAATGGTAATATGTCTTCGCAAAAAAAAAACATTTTCTCTGCTATTGAGGATAATAAAAAGACCTCACTGTGGGACTATTTTTATTCCTAGTTGTTTCAGTGAAACATTTTGTCAGTTTAATTTAACAGAGGAATTGTATCTAGTAAGAGAGGCACCTGTTGAGTCCTTCAAATGTAATTTTTAAATGTTGTAATTTTATTGACCTTCTTGTATCAGGTCAAATGTCAGAATTCTGAAAATTGAGATAAAAGACATTTATGAACACTTTTGTTTTTGATGATGGTGGAATATATCTCCCACACAATTTAAACTGGGTTGAGATCTGCTGACTGTGATTCAAATAATCTTCAAATTCATCAAACCATTCAGTGGCGCCTGTATGAAAGCATCTTTAACTATTTGTTTGCATTTTCTTTTAGCTTGTTGCCTATTTGTAGGTCTTTGTAATTCCAATGAACTGATCCTTTAAATACGAGTTAAAAGGCTTACTTCCATAACAAGTTACTCATGTAATTAAGGCAACCTCTAACAATTATTTGCATTATTGATTAACTTTCTCAAATAATCTATAGTTGTCTCTTCTATAAAATATCGATCACGGGTTCCCAAAGTCCAAGATAATGTCTCAAATGTGACATAGTTGGCACTTTTCCCCAAACAGCAGTCCATAACCCAAATATATTTCATTTACTATCATAGAGGACTACATAAACCAGGAATCAGAGGATTCAAAATAATGTCAAAAGGATGAACTGATTTGAGAAATACATTTTCTGTCAGTCAACTAGGTCTAATTGTTGCAGGATCACTCATTGGAGGTAGTGGCCTGGATCCTGTGGGCAGGGTGGGGGGGGGGTCTGTTAGAGGGATGGCTGCTTCGTTGTTTAAATCCATTGCTTTTTCTTTTTTTCCCCTTACTTTCTGTTACCATTATTATTGGATACTGATTGTGCATACTTTTTGTTATTCATCATGAGAATGACCGTCATTTTTCTATTGCTGAACATTATGAAACGAATGTCACTGACTGTTAATAAAAGGAAAACATTTATCACAAAAACAAACTAATTGTAGCTCTACATGTAATCATCTTTTAACTGTTCCTCTGAGAAACGGTTGCTTACTCACTGTGTGGTCGCAGTGGGCACATGTGGCAACCTGATCATAACCATTTCAATATAAATACAGCCTAAAAATAAGAAAGTCCTCCTGCCGGGTGATGCACTTCAAAGGATATGTATATTTTATAAGAGAGCTTTTTCAAAGGTTAAAGACGAAAGCAAGATGGACGACAACGAGGATGAACTTCTGTAGTACATGTAGTACTGTATGTTGTACCTCTTCAGTAGTGACATGATGGCCACTTGGCTGCTCTCTGTGTGGCTCCACATACAAGCTGCTCTTATCTCTCCTCTTAAAGCTACCCTTACCTTTGTTACATTTTTTTGTTTAGGTTGCTATTAATAAGCTAATGGCACTCTAAAATCTTAGAGACCAGGCATAGAAACTAATCATTATTCCATTTTCATAATATTCTGTGAAAAGTCTGACCAATCATATCATTCGGTCCGAATGATATGATTGGCTGAGTGACCTGCCTGTTTTCCCCTTCCGCATTACATAATCGCGTGCACCCCCACCCGGAAGAGAGTCTGTTGTTGATCCACGGCATTATAATACATCCATGATCCACGGAGATAGCCGTAAACAGACAGTAACGACTGACAATGACCGACAAAAGCGGGCCACGGCTTCCACCTGCAGCCATTCCCACGGGGAAAAAGAAAACTATATAGTGGTGGAGGGGAAGAGAGTGCGGGGGTGGGACATAGGAGAGAGGAGGGGTTGTTGCTGTTCAGGTTTTTTCAAAGTGCTGTGTGAAATGCAAGAAAGGTAAGAGTAGCTTTAAGTGCTTCGTCTAAACCGTCCTGTATGTTTCCCTCTTCCTTATACACACCACAACATTTCTGGGGCTGCATTGTCATGAACGGCCCCTCAGGAATTGACCTCAGACAGTTAAACAACAATGGAGAGCATTCCCTAAGAGACTGTGGCATATGTGGAGTCGAGTTTAGGGCGAGTTCAAGAAGGATACACTCAGGCATGTAATGTTGTTTTTTTAGGATAACAGCCTGCACAGTGTTTGACCTCCAATAGTTATTGTATCCTGGTTTTGTGGTTTCAGGACTGTGTTGCTGCCCATTCATGTCAATCCCTGAGAGTCAGTTCAAGTACATGCTAACTTTACTTATTTTAACTGTTTTGTTCTGCAGGATGTCAGATTATAACGAAAAATGAAATCATAATTTCTCATTGACCTCACTTTAGCATAATCTCTAAACCCATCAGCTGTCTGTCTGACTACGATTCTGCCTCTGGGAGCTAATGACCAATATTTCTAGGTTTCTGATGTAGTAAGTGGATAACGGATATTTGGGCCAAGACTTCCTCTTCCTTGCACTTGTGCTTGTTTACAGTCTTAGCAACTTGAGACAGTACATGTAGCGTTTTGGCTAATCTCTACAAAAAGATATATGCAGATGAATACAGATTATTATTTATGGAAATAAATACATAATTATAGCTTCGCGAGACAAAATTCACTTTGACGAGAAATATCATTGCGTTTTTCATCTAGCGGGGTCTCGTGGTACAAGAGATATATATATTTATTTATTTATTTATAGAGGTTAACTTTAGGATGATGTTGCACAATTTATTTATTTATTTTTGGTTGGGGGGCTGTTGGAACATTTCACAAAACCTCGATGGTTTAAAATCTTAAAATCTAATAAAGCAAAGGTTAAAGTTGACATTTAGCTTGCAGTAAGAGCTGTCCTGTCGGAAGCTGTGGTTGTACTGCAAATGGCCACCGGGGTTAACTTGCAGCAAGTCTGTCTCTATACAGCCATAGTAGAAACACATTAAAACTAAAGGCTTCAACTGTAATCATGGTTCTCTGATATCATGGTATATATAGTTGGTTTCTTTCTGTTGTCTTGTATCTTTTCCTGGTCTATATTCCTAGTCAAAGTTCAGTGCTGTATTATTGCTATCTAGTCTTTAGATTAGGCTATAGGTAAAGTTACCAGTAAAAGTAAATATTGTTGAAGGTGATGGAGTCACTTGTAAAAATGTTTCTATAATGATACGATTTGTGATGCCAACTCTTTTTGTCAGTTGAATATATTTATTGGTGTCTTTTTTTCATGTCATTTCATGTTAATTCTTTAATCATATTGTTTTATTAATAAAGAACATGGTTAAAACATGCTGTTTTCATAGACCATTTAACAGTTACCTTCCCCTCAGAGGAATAACCAATAAGTCTATACTGAAAGATGTTTCCTGAAATTATAAAAGGAAAGCTTTGTACCATTCAAAACCCTCCTGGATCTCTTTAATGATACTCAATTAGGGGCCCTCTTGTTTTTCTCCGTCAGCTGTGGTCGTTAAGTATGACAGTGGTGATCTGACTCCAGAGAATAATTGTGTAGATATCCTCCTCTATGAAAATCCCTCAAAGCTTTTGTTATGGTTCAGGCTTTGGCCTTTGTCTTTCTCTGTGTAAATCACAGTTAAACTTGCTGAAGGCTCTGTGGGGAGGGGGGAAAAAGGGGAGGGGGGGGGTACCGGCACAGAGCAGCACTCCATTTATCCTGTAATGATAGTGAAAAGGAGAGAGAACAGCCCCAATGGGTCCATGTACAGTACGCAGAGTGAAGCCTCTTGTGGTTTTTACAGACAGAATTAACTATGGTAAGGCTCTCTGTTGCCGTGGTGATGGACTGCTATTAACATGCCGTTTTCCCAAGGGAGAGGAAGTCTCTCAACCTCCTGTACCTACCCAGGGAGGTGAGGTTACATCAGGTCACATATAATGCAGAGTATGCGCCACATAGTGTGCTTATTATCATTTGAACTTAATGACAATTTACTCTGTCTGGACTGGATTACTTTTTTGCAGGGAAGTGCTGTAATTGTAATGATTACCACCAACATGTATGGTTTTAATCCAGTGTGAATCTGCCAAGTTGGAGATTCTTAGACTGAAAGTGAAAATACAGAGAAAACTGCTGGATAGGTTAACTGACAATAGTAACACTGAAATGACTTTTGTTAATATAATGATGGATTACAGCTCAAAGGTTGTACAGAAATCTTTGAGGAAAGCGGTCATAAAGTAAAGGGGGGTTTCTTTTTGCTGAAGGAAGAGTGGTCTACATTTTTTGGGAGAGCAAGAGAGGGAATTTTCTTTTCTTTTTTTTCTAAAAGCTCAAATTGATATAAATGATGGCTTTAGTGTTCACAATGGATCATAAAGTTTCACAGGACAGTAGTTTGGTCTGTTTTCTCATCATAATCACAAAGAAACACAGAACACATATACTGTATGTGATGAAACCATGTGTCATTTCCACCTTCACAAAAAGAAAATAAAGTTAAATTTGACACATTGAGCACTGGCAATAATAAAGCAACTAGTGCTCTAATTAAATGTGGCATTTGCCTATTAAAGTGTTAAATATTTTCTATGTAATTTGTTTCTTAAATGTGATGATATGTTGAGATTTTTGCCCCCTCCTCCCTCCATATTTCACATTTGTCACATTACAGGAGCAAAGGTCGCGTATCAGAGCTTCACATGCTTCATCATGTTTCCATCAGCTCCCCGCTTCTGTTTATGCTGGCATGCAATTAAGGCAAGTTGTTCAAGCTGGGCCAGCAGCGGAGGCCTTCAGACTGCTGCAATTCTGAGATACACACAGGCTTTTAAAGCAGTGATTAGAAGAGCTGATGATTTAACCCCTGGCTTCAGACGTGGGTGTTAATGTGGTTGGAACAAAGCCATTCACTTACCGTCGCAGAAATATGAGGAATTTGCTCTTCCTGTTTCTGTTCTGCTCTTTCATCTCTCTGTGATGAAGAGCTGACAGGATTTAGAGGCTGCAGTTGCACAGACACACAAACACAGACAGTCCGATCGATTAGGTTCTGTAGTGTTATTTTGCTTTTGTTTTTTTGAGAGTATCAAATACTGCATGAGGCCCTGATCGTTAGTTGTGCTTTAGATCTCCAATCCAATAACAGTGTGACTAGCGAAACACTTATATGATGATATTACTGTAAGTAGATGGTCATATGATGATATGATTTAACAACCAAAAGGATCTTTGTGGAGCATCTCTGCAGCGGTACCTTTGATACCCAGGTGATCCCACTCAGATTATTTCCTATCAGCCCTACTCTTCCATTCAAATTAAAGGTAGATTATGTAATTTAAGACAATTTAAAGGTGTATATTTGTTTTTTTATGGGATCTAAATTCTTGTCAAAATCTTTCATCAACGTGAAAACACAAAAAGTTGTCAAATGAGAAATGTCCCTTTTGAGGAGTGACACATTGTGCTAGTGTGTCTTAATTAAGACTCAGTGAGATATCAGTGAGGTACATCACATTTTGTGACCCACACACACAGAAACGTATTCAAAATACAGTAATTTGCATATCTAAGTGCCTATCTAGCCTTTAATGGCTTTTAACAGTCATAATGTACTGTGTGATACCCTCTTCATATTCATCATCAGGTTAATTAATTAATTCTACCTTTTTTTGTTTCTGTTCAGATGCAAAGGAGAGAACAACCAAGAGTTTCTCAGCCAGCGGGATCTATAACTTCACCTCCCTCCTCCTCAGTAAAGAAGACAACATGCTGTACGTCGGGGCTAGGGAGATTCTCTTTGCTCTCAACCTCTCTGATATCAGTGCAGTGAAGCTACAAAAAAACGTAAGAGTCAGTGTGCAAGAGTCGGTAAACTACAGCTCCACATACAGTATACTGTGTTAATATGAATGCAGTTATAATGTGATCCCTGAGGTGCTTTGTGAATATGGTTATAAATATGATATAATCCCAGAAGTCTGATGTGAATATAACACACCCAAACTATATTAAGCCTGCAGTCTGACTGTGTATCTTCTCTGTAGCTCACATGGAAAACTCCAGACAGGAAGAGAGAGGAGTGCAGTTTCAAAGGGAAAGATCTGCAGGTGAGAGAACGGCTGGCATGAAGCTCAGATGGCTCAAACATTATTTACATGACTGCAGGTTTTCCTCCTCGGTTAAGTTGACCATTGTTGCAGCCAACTTTGGAAACAGACTCTTGGCAGAACCTTGGAAATTTCCTGTCAAGTTGTAACTTTCCACTCTCAAACAATGGATTTTTCCCCTTCCTTTCAAATAAACTTTTCCTGTATTCCTCCTTTTCTTTTATCAGCCTGCTGCTCCATTACCTTTTGTACACGTAAACATACAGATTTAGAAACCTGTGATTTTGTGATTACCTGCTTGTTATGAGCGAACACGTCAGTAGGAGGAATCAGTGTTTGTTTTGAATATTAAAAACTGGATGAAAAAGTATAATTGGCACCAAAATATGGATGTAAATTTGATTATAATAAAACAATTTGCAGTGCACACTTGGTTTCACAATTTGTTGTTTTTTTTATAATTACTTTTCCGGACTGCAAAATCTCCAAATCATTTATGTTTTCTCTCCATTTTTAACTTTACTGGCAGGAAATAAAAACATCCTTTGGGAGAACATCCTTTTAAAGTCTGTGTAAAGTAAGAATAAATATGTCTTCTGAGTTTGACATACCACAGAAAAGTGTGTTGTTAACCACCCTGCCAAATTTGAATGATTAAAAAATATATGAAATTAGGCTTCAAAGTTGTTTGGTTAATTGGTAATATGTTTATTTTTAAGCACTATGTGTGTTAATGAAAACAGCTTATTAACCTGCATCTTAGTATTTGCAAAGAAAATATTAATTTTCAACCATTTTATGACACTGTTGCCTGTGTTTTCTGTTACAGACGGATTGCTTCAACTACATCAAGATTTTGCTCCATATAAACAGCACTACTCTGTATGTGTGTGGAACATACGCCTTCAGCCCCATCTGTGCTTACATAGTGAGTGTTTATACTGTATGAAACATTTATTTCAGTGACGTGTTGTGTGCAACTGGACTCTACCTGTGCACGTGTTGTAGAAGAATCTGAAAAGTTGTTAATCAGTGCACGTTGGTTTTTGGGGTTTTTTTTCCAGAAATGAGGTGGAGGAATTTATATCTGGTGTTTATTTATTAGATTGTAGAGCAAGAGCATCTAAATTCTGATGTGTGCTGCTTCCTGCTCTCAGCTCACTTAGCAGTCTGGCTTAGGCTCACCCCATATAGAAGGTGCATTATTTTATTATCTCCTGTTGCGAAGGG